>NC_141535.1:137660000-138032500 GCF_021556685.1 Rattus norvegicus | reverse complement strand
TACTCTACTCCAGAGGCAGGAACTGTGTCATGGTGTCCCTTCTGCAGTGGCCATGCAGGACTCAGCATGGTCCCCATAGCCCCCACAGCTCCCCACATCCCTACACTGCCCCCATGATGTTTCTCCCTTAAATCTTAGCTGCTATCTGGTTGTAGTACTGTCCTGGACTTCCTTGTGGGTTATGCTTACAGAGCTAGTAGGCACTGGCCATCATCTGCACTTCAATTCCCTCAAAGATAATTTTTAACTAGCCTAGTTAATCATTTCCTGACCTGAATCTGGTATGGTTTTTCTGTCAGGGTATCTCATGGGCTACAAGCCTAGTAGATACTGGATTCCTGCCCAGTGCCTGCCCCAGGTCTCAGGAATCAGTTGCTTTGGAAAGTAGAGGGATCAGGTGGTGGGAGCAGAATTTGATCAACTACTCACTGCTGTTGTCTTATTAGAAGCCTGGTTGAGCCATGCAGCTGGTAATAGGGGAAGACGATAGTTCAAGTCAGTAGCACCCGAAAATGGGTGAGACTTACAGACCAACCTGTACTTTTAGAAGAAAGAGAAAGTGTTCTGCCCTGTTCTGAGAACCAGGGCATGAATCACAACTGGAAAAAGCAAAATACAAGATAGTTGAACTTTTTATAAGGATATATATGAAATAGCAGCGACCCTCAGCATCGGAGCAGTAAACCCGTGAGGAGATTAAAAAGATCAGAGAGAAGGGACTCGAAATATCTGATTGATAGAGAAGCTGGGCTGGGGGCCATGTAGAGCAGATCCACTGGCAAACAGTTCCCAGATGTTTTAGCCAGAAAAATAGGCAGGTCACTCCACTGTTAACATTCAGATTGGAAACATTCATTTTCAATGACCCCGACTAACCTTAACAACCTGCAGGCAGAGAGCAGAAGAGAGTCTGCGTGCCCAGGGAAAGCAAGTCATGGGAGTTCATCTCCCCAAAATGACTGCATCAGACATCCCTCTGTATACAAAGAGGATGGAAGGACCCGCATTTTCACTGTGCAGCTCAGAATGGAATCCATGGTGCTCTGGTCTTTACAGATTTCTGCACATTGCTTCAAAAGTTCAATGAACGAATAATACATGGATATTTATGTACCAACAAAGTGTGCTCACGAGGAGGAGGCCATGTGCTGACTGATTATGGCAGTAAACATGCATGGGAACATTTACTGGAGAGGGATTGGGGTTTAGGTGAGAACTTCTTTTGAATCTTAGTAATGCCTTTCTCACATAGTAAAACTTCAGCATGGAAACACAACTAAATTATCAAATCCCAATACATTTATCTGGCTGAAAAATAACGTTTCTTTCAGGGAACCATTTAGAAAGCAACTCTGGAGGTGCCTTATCTGTCATCATACTCTAGTCCTGCAGTGGTGGCCTGCAATGGTCCCCCAGGGTGAGACAAGTGGGAGGCACTGCCAGCTCGCTGTAGGTATGCTCCCTGTGAGAGAAGCCAGCCTCTTCTAACACCTCCTGAACCTGACTTAGTGCTTTCAGACACCTGGGAGCATTTCTCTGGGGGCGTCCCCAGCTGGGTCTCCACCCTGACACCTGGAGGGTGATAGTGCCACCAGTCTCCACCCTGCTCCCACAGGAGCAGAAAGATAGTTGGTCTGCAAACCTGGGCAGGTGTTAACACCCAGGGAAGGCAACAAGTTCAGAGTTGTGAGGATCTGTTACCCTTTCTTCACTCAGAGTGCGCGTGGAGAGAGCTTACAGCATACTCAAGAGTGTCTGTCAGGGCAGGAGTCTTCTCTCCTCCTGGGCTGTTAAAGCTCCCAGCCATCTGAAACACAGAAGGCCTGGTTAAAAACTAGATTCCTGATCTTCTCAGCCTCAGAAATGTAACAAGTTCCCAGTAGTGCCGATGCCCATGGCTGTGGGGGTGGGGAGCAGGGCTGGGGGAAAGCTCACAGTCTAGGTATATGTGCCTGAGTGAAGTTTGCCCTTGAATACCTTCCACAGCTTTCTTCAGAATCTTCAAGTGAATTAATCTAACACAACAACAACAACAACAACAACACAAGCTAGACCCTGTAAGAACATCAAGTAAGTCAAAAACGTTGGACGAGGGCTGGAGCTCACAGAAAGATACAAAGCACAAACACATCAGAGCCAGTGACATTCCCACCTGTGCTCAGCGATGTTGCGTAAGAGTTGGGCATTGGTTCATTCACACTGAAATAAAGAGGCTTGAATTGGAATTAATATTCTCACCCTACAGGAATTTATTTTTAATTACAGATAATTATGCTGAATTACAACAAGATGATTTGAAGCATTATACTAATTCAGGAGTAATAAAGCATGAATTACTGATGTAATCTTTGAAAATGTAATTTATCAATCAACACTGGAACAGTAACAGGCAGAGGGTCATGATCTGACATTGCTGTTTTCTGGTGTCATGGTTATAACTGCCTTCTACTCACCCTTTACGAGACCCCATAGGGCAATGGTAACCCAAATGATTCAAATGGTCTACAATCCTGCAGACCCTGCGGGCTGATCTGATGCCTGGTTGGACCTTGGAATTCCTTGATTTTTTTCAGAGACAGGAGAACCAACTCATGTAAGCACATACTCCTGTCCAGTCAGAATTTGATTCAAGTTTCAACTATGACCTCTGCTAGCTGTGTGACCTTAGATGAGATACGTCAGCTGAGTTCCATTGGGTGATAGTCTTACAGGCAAGGCTGTTCTGATAGTTAGTTATGTGACACCAGGCACAAACTGTCTGACAAGGAAGGATCCAACAAATGGGATTAAAGACAGAACTGGCCCTGACCTGCAACGTTGCTAACAGAAGGACATTTAGCTAGTTATTACGCTTAGAAACTAGAACCAAGTCTTCCAAGGAACCTCTCCAGACTCTGGGTTATTCAATGGGGTAGGCCTGCCTAGTTCTCATATAACTGACGTTTTATGTGGTTCGCAGCTCACACGGTGAGGATGCTACTACCTAAGCAGGCCTGTGGAAGCCCTTTGCATCAGTGCTGGGAGACCTAATTGCTCATCTTACTCACTAAACATCTGCCTACCATAATTTTTAAAGGTAAGAAAGCACTGACCACAGAGGAAGGACAGCAGAAGGAAGACAGGACACAGATAACAAACACAGTGACTGATTAACACCTATAGCAGGAAAACTGTTGCTCTGACTGCCTATTCAGACTGAGAAGACTCCATGAGGAAGGGAAAGAAAGCCAGCAAGAAGCATCATCTGTGAGTCAGTTTGGTTGGCCTATTATTACATAATGCTCTTTTCGTAGAGAGGAAAAACAGAAAAATATTAGCCAAGTTCAAAGAGACAGTGGATGAAAACCCGCGCTTATCTAATGCCAAATTCACGTGCTTGGGATCACGTCGTTCTGTCTTTATCGAAACAGCCAACTCCTCCTAGCTCAGAGCATTGCTGTTTTAAGCATAAGAGAAGAAAGACAGTGACTAGAGAGGAAAGAAGAACCACACCCTGCCAACCATAGCTGAAAAGAGGCCACAGTGCCTGCCTACAAACAGAACAAAAATGAATGGCTAAATACACACAAATCACATGACACATATGTATGATCAACCTCAGCTGGAAGACTTTTATCTTTATCTTTACCCATAAGCCTGGGCAGGCTAGGTGGTAACGGTAAGCGAAGGACCTGCTGGGGGCAGCAGAGAGTTGGAGCCATGTAGAGTACCCAGGGCCCTCAAACTTTCATGGAGGAAAGTCAACAACAACAACAAAACATGTTTCCTGGAAAACTTTTAGTGATCTTGAGAATGTGTTCCATGCACACACAAATTCATAGCTTTACTCGGATAAACCTGTATGCAGGTCTTTATGGACTGAAATTTACGATACAGTCAAGTTGACAAGATGGTGAGTTTAGAGGACCAAAGAGAACTGACGGGGTAGAGCTAAGACCTACAGTTGATAGAGTCCTAGAGACCTAACCTGCTCAGACCTCTGGCTCCAAGAGGAGAACTTTGTATCCTACAACCACATGAGGCCATCATATATATGGACCTGGTTCAGGGTTCCCCGTGTTTATATGTGGCAGTAGCATGTTACCAACAGTTCAGTCCAAGTTGTAGAAAAGCAAGCGTCTTTGAACAAAGGCACACATTTAACTTAAAGAAGCATTTCTTTTCCTGTTGGAGTATAAGAAATGAGATTTTTTTTCACATTTCTTCAATGCCCAGTGATAAATCAAATAAGCTTTCACTCTAAGCTGCTTCCTAGAGCTGTGTAGGGTAGACATGAGCTTCTTTTTATCCTTAAGGAGGCTTAGAAAAACAATGGCTTAAAGTAATGACAGTAAACATAATCCACAAATCCATTGCTCCTGTCAAACACAATCCTTGTTAGTAAAGCTGATGATAAAGACAGGCTTGTGTGTATGGCTGAATGAATGAGTGCAGAAGGACCGTTGGTGATTACAATCCAAATGTTTCTCAATATAGTCAATGAAGTTCTTGCATCGGAAGCAGCAGATTTAAAGTGCATAGCTCTCAACGATGAGCTCAGAAATCTACCTGCATTTTAGCAACCTCTTCACAGTTGACTCTGCTAAGTTATGAATGCTAAGCTCTGCTGTAGAGTAGTGAGTGGGAAGACTTTACGAGACAATGGAAGTTAAACTAATATATATATATATATATTAGTTTATTAGTATATTCCATATATATATATATATTCTGGTTAATTTGGAAGTATAGGGCAAGAAGAATCTGGGATAGAGAATTCTAAGTGTTTTCTGGAAGCACCTGGAACTATGATACCAAACAATGGTCTGTCAGCAAGGGACTCATAAGGAGTGCAATACTAGTACCTGCCCCCTCAGAGCCAACCAGCCTGTCATGTACCAGCAGGAATGGTTGCTCCAAGGGTGGTTATTGCCTTACAACAGCTCTTGTGTTCTTGCCAGAACAGAATAACAATGGCTAGTGGATCTAAGAGGCTCCCCAAAGGAAGAGAGAATACTAAGAGCAGAGATCTTAAAAGTCATAGACTAGATCTTTGACAAGACTGTAAGACTTTGATAATGTGTAGTTCATGTGTAGGTGGCAAGGATCATTTGGGCATTTGATTGTCCAAAAGAGCACTTTAGAAAAAAGACTCAGAAATATGTACATTGGCTGAGTCAGAAGAGCAGGCAAGGAATGCAAAACACAGACCTGTACCTTGGTTTACCTCTTTTAAGCAGCCTCACTTTGTGGTCATTGCCTGTTCTAGCAGCACTGCCTGCTTCTCACTGGCTGTCCAAAGCAGGGCTTGATGTCTGAACTCATGCTATGTCCTGTGTGTGGTGTCGAAATAACTTTAACTCGGAGTGTATCACCTTCTAATAATGAAAGCAAATCTGATTTTAGTTCAATACAAATCATGCTCATCGATCTGTTTAAATTTTTTTTCCGATTCATTCACTCGAAAAATATGTACTGGAGGCTGAATTTGTGCTGGGTTCTTATCCTGAAGGTAGAATGTCAAGACACAGACATGGGAGCTTGCTGGGAAGTCCTTGTCTACTGTGGGACAGATGAAAAGGCAGAATTTCCTAGGACATTCCAGTCAGAAAATCACAAGCAGAGAGACAGGGAGCCCAGGAGAACCATGACATCAAGTAAAGTGAAAGTGACAGGAGGAGGGTATGGAGTCTTCAGTGTCCTGCAAAGGACTTTGAAATCTAACCAACAGACAGTATATAGCTATTGAAGTGTTTTGATGTATGTGTGTGTGTGTGTGTGTGTGTGTGTGTGTGTGTGTGTGTGTGTGTGTAATATGCAATAACCATGTGAAAAAGACAAGCACGGTGGTGCATGTTTGCAATCTAGTGTAGGGGAAGGTTAAGACATGGAACCCCTGGAGGCTTATTGATTAGTCAGTTTACCCAAACTAGTAAGCCCCAAGTTCACTAAGAGACCCTGTTCTCAACCAACCAATCAATAAACCAATCAATAGAGAATAACAGAGGAAGACTCCTGATGTTGATCTATGACCTCCATACATGCACGCCGAGTCCAGTGCACACATGCACATACACCACACAGACACAGGCGCATACACAAAGCATAAGGTCACAGGTGGATGGATGTAAATCGAAGCCTCTATGCTGATACTCCAGCTGAGGACGTTGCAGTGCCAGGCAGTGCTTGCGTAGGAATGAGCTGCAAGCTGATGTTGTTTTAAGACTGACTAGATTTTCCATTTATTGTTTGTGGTAAGAGAAAGATGGTCACTGGACAGTCTGTCTGACACATTGATATGACACACTTGAAATGATAAATGAAAACTTACTATTTAAAAGACTAACAGTTTACAAACTAGACTAAATGGAAAACTTTTCCTTAACTCTACAAATGCTTGACCTCCCTGATGGGGTTGCCATACAATGTCCAGAGATTCTGCGCCCCAGTCCCAGCCTGGAGCAACTTCATCTAGACATTATTGGTGGATGTCATAGGAGGCAAGAACAGCTATTTAATTCAATTCTAAAAGTCCAGTCACCCAGATTTCTGTTGTCTTTTTTTCTCTAAAACACCAGCTATTTGCTTGGGTTAGTCTTTCGTTGTGAGAATGTATTGATTTATGCCACATAGAGAAGAACACTGTGTCCAAAAAGTCTTGGAGTCTAACAGAGTGATGCAATGAGACACTTTGATGAAACTCCATCCTAAGGTTGATGATTCCACCAAGAATCAGAGGTGTGGCCTTTCTGGATTCCCCTAGTCCTCAGGTTGGGGGACACACAGCCATCACCAGACTAGGAAGATGGTAGTCATTGCTCCCTCACTCAGATACTTAGATAGTCCTAAAACCTAGGCCCGCTTGCACCAGTCTCCTAAACTACGATAGGAGCTGTCTGAACCCACTCATTTCTGAAGCTCTACCCAGCTTTTAAAAGCCTACGGTTCCAAGTATTTCTCATAAAGAACAGTTCCCCAACTTTGCTATTCTGGATAAACATGATCTGGTCATACTGAAATTTCCTGTTCTTGGTAATTACAATTAATTAGCAGACTCTATGGCATAAAAAATATAATCATAGTGCAAGAAGGATTATAAAAGCTCTCCAGATGGTGATGTGATGAGCGAAGAGAAGAAACTTCTTTTCCGATTCCAAGGCCCTATTTCAAGTGTTTGTAGGCTTCTCAGACTTGGGTAGCTACCAGCAAGTCATTAGTAGTTCCTGCAAGCTGGGCCCAGCTTTAGCTCGGCCTGGCTTTGAAAGACTCTAGTCTGGGCTGAAGTTTCACTTGAAGTCTGGTCAGAAGTGGGCTACGGACAGCAGCGGGATCAGGCATTTCTGGGTGTTTGAGGGCAAAGTCCTCTGAAGGGCCAGGGAGAAGAATGGCTTCCCATGCAGAGGCCTGGAAGGCCTGCCTTGCCTGTGTTTGCCCCACAGCTAAGAAGGACACTTTGGGGGAAATAAAAGAAAAAAGAAAGCTTTGCTGAAGGCCTTCTCCTGTTTGCACCTCACGGTGAATAGGATTAGGGCTCCATTAAGGCCGTTCCTTTAGAGCTGTGTATCTTAGAAGTGACTGTTCAACTCGGAAATGTTGGGTTACAAAGAAATTTGCAAGCAATGAGAGGCTTTGAAATCCTGGTGAGTCCTGGTCTGTACCCATCTTGTGTTGATCCTCCAATCCTGGGTATCCTCTCTGCTGCTATCTGAAGGTGTGGATTCCAATTAGCAACCCAGTATGGTACCTTTCTGTTTCATAATACTTTCCCAGAACCAAGCTGTTACAGTTGCATTTCCTTGCATGCAGAATGATAAATTCTGCCCTCGGGCCTAGAGATGACGTTGGATTTGTCTCCCAAACAGTGTTCAGTCATTTTGGACCCTCAGTCCCAGGTGTTGGCTTCTTGAGTATAGGATGGATGTAGAGAACACAGACCTTAGAGTGCTAATAGATACATAGCCTCCACCTTCCTTTTCTCAGTGGAGTTGGTGTAGATGAAACTGTGGGGAGAGACTTAATAAAACATGTGAGTGGGTGAGTTTAACTCAAACAAATGATTAACTAAAGTGTGAGGAGAAAAACAATAGCAGGAGCCCACAAAGGCAGGAACACACGGCTGAATCATGTCAGCCTTGCCGACTGACGTCACCCTCTCCAAATAGTGAAGGGCAAGGTGACCTCCAGGGCCACAGTCTGCATGCTACTTCTTCTCCCAGGTGCCATTGCTAATGGCATATAAATACACAGCAGGGTGTTTGCAGCAAGCTGAGACTCAGATTGGAACTGCTGCCCCAAACAGCTATAAATGTCTTCATTTTTTTCTAAAAAAGTTAATGGTCTCAAAAGTTCACTCCCATAGTTTATATTTATACCCTGTCCACATACATGTATGTGTGTGTATGTGCATGTGTGTATGTGTGTGCATGTGTGCATATGTGTGTGTTTGTGTATGTGTATGTGTATGCATAGGTATGTGTGTCTATGTGTCTATATGTGTTTGTGTAGGTGTGTACATATATACATAGGTGTGTGTATGTATGTGTGTGTGTATGTGTATATGTAGGCATGTGTGTCCGTGTGTGTGTGTATTTGTGTGAATATGTGTATGCGTGGGTATGTATATATATGTATTTGTATGTATATGTGTATGCATGGTGTGTGTGTATGTATATATGTGTACACATATGTGTAGTGTATATATGTGTAAGCATATGTGTAGTGTATATGTGTGCATGCATATGTGTATTATGTATTTGTGTGTATCTGTGTGTATGTATATCTGTGTGTATGTGTGTGCGTGTGTGTGTGTGTGCATGCGTGCGCATTTTTCCTCCTTCTTCTCAGTTTGTCACTGTCATTCTAACTTTGAATTCTTATTACCAACTGACATGCTACATGTTCACTTATTGTCTGCATCTCCCCACAGAAGAACGCAAGCTTTTGTTTTAGATAAGGGACTTTTTTTAATCTTCACTGCTCTATTGCCAACACACAGATTGCTACCTGGTTCACGGAAGACATGAGTGACACTAATCAAACTCCAGTGGGTGAATGAGTGAATTTCAGTTCCATCAGTTATCACCATCAGCATGGCTTTGGTAATTCTTTGCATCATCAATTCTTCTTCCCTTCCACATCCTTCACCTCAGGGTTCTCTTCTCATAGATCGGTTGTTAGATGACCTACTGCCATGAAGACAGAACCCTGGAGCTTCCATGTGGCCTTTGCACACGTTTTTCTCTTTGTTTAGACAGCAAAGGAAAGGCCTAATAGGAGAGCAAGCCAGGCAGAAATAGGATGGTGGAGACCTCATTATCAGAAGAATCTCTGACCATGAAGTAACAAGAAGGAAGTCATGGGTTAGTGCAATTGCTTCAGAGAACATCTTGAGATTCTAGTCTCTTTCAATAAAACATATTTGTGAATCTGTCTAATTTGAGATACTTCACTAGACATTACTTTCAGATAAGCTACTCAAAAACAATGAAGGGTGCTTTAGTAAAGTATTGATTCCTATTTGAGAAAATCTGAGTTCATCTAAATTCTTACAGTTAGTATGATATATGAAGTGATGGTTTAAGAAACTCTAAGAACTCACAATTTTGTTACATGGTGACATTGCCATTGTAAATTATACAATTCTCAAATTTTAGCTAATTTTACATCATCACTTGGACCAACCCAACTAGCCTCAAAGTGCACAATTGTTCCAGATTTCATGGACAGTGTTGTGGAGAAAAAGTCCTGGGGAAAATGTGGAGGAGCAGCAGAACTAGGGCACCATTCGAAGTGCAGAGGTGGAACACGGAGCCCTTTTGCCCTGACGGCACTGGACCACATTGTTACCAGGAGAACTGGAGTTCCTTCTTTAGGGCTCTCAGTTTAATTGATGAAAAGAATTTAGAAACTGAGGACTCTTGGGACGGTTTTATGAGCTTGAAAACATAAGAATAGGGTAGGCAAGATGTAAATTTCTGCAACTACCAGGAAGAGGAAGAAGAAAAGGAGGGGGGAAGCCCTGGTTTGGGGGTTTACAGCCCAGGAAAGCTGGCAGATTCGGAGGTTGACAAGCAGCTGTGTGGCAGACACACAGCAACATAGAGGAAGGTGTGGGGAGTTTAGAAAATCAATGGGAGAGCCCAGGGTGTGGGAAAAGCATGCTCAGGTTTTGATTGGTATCTAAAAGAACTAGAAAAGCTACACTTTTCTGAGTAACTCAAAAAAGCAGACAGATTCCAAGCAGTGCCATGTTAGGGAAGCTCTGCAAACAGCTGCAAACAGGGCAAACAGCTTCGAGGAAGACTTGAACATTTTCTTGTTGAGGGAATAATTGTTCCGCTAGTCTCCTTAGCTTTTCTGGAGGGCTGGGCTCCTGGGCAGGTGATTGACAAGCCCAGCTGGATTCGCTCCTAAGGGAAGAGACAATGGTAGTAACCTTCTAGTCTTTATTGTAGATTGGCATATCATGTCTCTACCCAGAGGTATTCCGTTCTTCTAACCAGGGAGAAATAGCTTTCCCTTACTGAGCCTCATCCTACTCCTGATGTATATTCCCAATGGCATCTAAGACTACAAATCCCTATAAAAGACCCTCCTCAACCTCCGAGAGTGTAAAATCGCTTAGGAGAGGGTCTGAATTGGAGATCAGATATAATCCATCTCCACCATGAAAACCCAGTATCCAATTCCAAAACTAAGAGGGAATTACCATCTGGACTGGAGTTTGGGTCTCACTCCTAGGTAGAATTTTAGCAGGGGTGATCATTTAGGGTGAAAGAATAAAGAACCTAGGCCAGGAACCTGAAGTTTCTTCAGACATCTCTGGCCTATGGCCAGGACAGAATGAAGAGCATTGCCAAGCTTCTGACCAAATACACAAACAGAGGCCCTTATCCTGAAACTGTACACTCGGTTTATGTAACACAGGAAACATGGAGTGTCTGAGTTTGCAGAAGGCCTGTCTTCTCACCTCAGGTGGGCTTTAACTTGAGCATTAGGGGGCTGGAGAGGATGCTCACTGTCTGGAAGAATTTCCACTGAATCAGTGACTCCTGGTTCTTGGGAATTCAAAGAATGAAATTCACAGACAACGGAGGGTGGTTTTTAGAGAGAAGTGTTTCATTATAAAGATCTTCAGAGCAACAAAAGGAGGGCAGGGGCTTTCCCAGGGCAGGGTACCATCGAGCTGCTAATCAGAGGGCTGCTAAAGCATGGCCTCAGTAACAACAAAATACCACTAATCATGGCAATAAGAAGGATAAGCCAAAGCACCTAAAACAAACAGGCTGGCTATATAGTTTGGCACCTGCCTGGTTGGCAAGTCTATAGACCTTGTACAAGTGTTTCCACAGGAAATGTTTGCTGTTCCTAAGTGCACCTCCATGCAATAATGATTTTCTGGATAGAAATCGACTATGCATTACAAAATCTTTTTGTCTGTGGTAATTATTACTCTGTGAGGACAACCCCAGAATCTCATTCAGTCACACAGTACTTTGAAAAGTTTGCAGGTCATACAATCCAATCACGTCTGTCTTCAAGCCAAACAAAAACTTTACTGCACTACTTGCCCCACAGTGACAATACCACGGCATTCTTCTATAGCAGAGAATGATTGCAACAACCCGAATTGAAAAGAAAAGAGAAATAGTTATAAGATCAATAGCTTCACTTGTTAGCAATTGCTGTATAGGAAACTCATCCCCAGAATTCTTTGGATTATGAAATAAACTTTTTTTTCCCGCAATTTATACAACAGCTAGAGGTCCAGCATCGGGTCTCAGCTGGACTCTCTCATCCAACTGTGGATGCTGGTGTGATAACTGGGTTCCGATTAGTTCAAGCGGTATACATCCGATGACGGCGAAACTGAGACCTCACCCTACTAAAAGGCTTATTTGCATTTTTTCTTGTCCTGGTTATCTGTCTGTAGCAGGGTTCAGGGATGCAATAAATATGTAAAGTCCAGGCTTGGAACCGAGAGTTTCATGTGTGTTATATCCTGTTGGCCAAACCAACGGCAGCCATCTTCTAGGTGCTGGAAAATGATCTTCACACCCTCGTAAGAGCAGCTGCAAAGTCACATGCAGAGGATGTGTGTGGGCAGGCTGCGGGTGCTGAAAGTCGTTATTCAGTTTGCCACAATGGTATGTGTATTGGACAGATTATATTCCAATCATTACAAAAAGAAGCCAGCATAGCAAGTTTACAAGATTAAACAATGTAAAACAAACCAAAAAAAAAGGCATTAACTTTTATTACAAGCAAATAAACACTTAGAAGAAAATGCAGATAATAGTTGCATAAGATGGAGGAAAATTGTGGTTTTCGCTGCTTTTTGTAAACTATTCTGATGGCTTTATTGAAAAACCCACACCTCTTATCCTGTCTGCATGTGGTGTAATTCCTATTTTATACCTTCAGTTGAATTTGTCTGATGCACTTAATGAAGAAATACAAGAATTATGAAGAGAAAGAACAAATGGACTATTTAAAGAAAAATTTTGGACGAAACAATTCAACCCCAAAATTCCATGCCAGAAATTCAACTGACAGGGAGAATGTAATGTGACAGAATGTGCTTGCTATTTCCAGGGAAACGGAGCTAAAGAGAGCTTTTAGAGGATAAAGCAAAAAGCTTCTGGCTGTTGCAGTATTTTATACAGGAGTAAAAACTCTCATTGTGTGACTAAATCAATGGAGATTATTTTCTCAGTTAGAATTGCCTTTGCCTGCACGTGTACTCTGCGTGTAACTATTCTTGCTTCTGATTCAGTCACCAGGTCCTGAAGTGAGTGAGTCACCTGAAGGGGATGCTGAACTTTGTATGGCAGTTACTACATAGAGCCTTTGACTATCGCCAAGGTCATTCATTGACCAGCAAGACACAATGAAGTCAGCATTGTGGGCTGACTTCCACTTCCCACACCTCGGTCCTACTAAATCTATCAGAGAGCTGTGGTTCTAACAGACTTCTCCAACATGCAGTTTATTTAGGCTTACTTTCAATATAGGACTCACCTACAGCAGCCTCCTTCAGCAAGCAAGCCACAGTAGCATATGCAAAGTCTCAAACTAGTGCTAGCGATGTGAGAGGCACAATTCTTCTGATAGAACACTAGACCTTGGGACTGTAGAAATCCTAAGTATATGACAATTTATGTCCTGAGGGAAATCAGCCCAATGAGCAGTAAGACCATTTTTACATTCTTCTGTCCTAAGATTAGTTGCAGAGAAGTTGGTACAAACGCCTGCAGGTATCCATGCCTTTGTTCTCTGGTACCTTAGCAATTCTCCTTTTCTCCTGCAAATAGCAGAGGGCAGATAACACCAAGCCCCACCCCACCCTCCAAGCTGCCTCCACCCCAGGAGAATGTATAGATCCAGCATAGGAGAGAATCATAGTGCATCAGACAGGGCCATCTTCGTTGCCCCTGTTCCAACTTGTATTTAGTACTACTAGTCGAGGACGCATTCTAATAGCTACCAGTCCATTGCTCAGTCCTAACCCACCCTGTAGTGTATCACTTCACCTTGCAGACTTGTCCTGGAATGCTTTCATCTTTGGCCTTAGCAAAAGGGGTACTCAAACTTTTATCTTGTCACTTACAACTTGTTTAAAGTTCAATGTGCAAACCCTTCCTGAGATTTAGCGATCACGGTATTATGTCTCATGAAAGTTGACTCTGGGCAGAAATCTAACAGAAGGAGCAGTGACTCAGGGCTCCACAGGACTGAAGCAAGCCAGGGCAAGGAGTGGAGTGTTTCAAAAGGACATCTGTGCTTAAAGTGTCCCAGGTGACTCTGTGGAGGTGGGAATCCTGGAGAGATAGGACGCACTGGGGCTGAAAGAGCGTACCCCAAAACGGGGAGCCGCGTCTCTCGCTCCGATCGCAGGGTGGGGTGCCCCCAGGAATCACGAGGAGCCATTCTTGATGTAACAGCAAGAGGTAGCTTTATTAACGAGATCCCAGGTCTTAGTGGGATCCCGGGTCGACACATATCTCACACAGGAGACAGAGGAATCGACCCCGAGCTTCCAAACTCGGGGGTTTTTATAGGGGAGGTAAGGGGCATTCACGAGGTTACACATGATTGGTCAATTCAAAAGGTGCACGGTTACTTTCGGCGCGAAATGACATCAGCAAGGAGTATGTGTTATCTAGCAGCTCGGCAGGCAGGTAGGGTGGCTCATCTCACTCAGGGGGGTGAAGGAAGGGGAGGGGGTGGCTATGGATGGTCAGTGTCCTTGGGGCTGATAGCTGGTTTGGCAAGTCCTATCTCTGGCTCTCCCTCAGGCACTTCCGGCCCTGCACATCCGGACTCTGACAATGAGCAACCTTTATGAAACTCTAGTTCTACAGGGCCAAGCAACATTTCCTAAAGTATGTATGTAGGCCACACAGGGACTTTTGTGGGTATCAGCATCACTCAGGACAGAGTGGCAAGAAGAAATGGAAGCATGTTTCCCAGTCCTGCCTTGTGAAGTTGACACTTAAGTATTGTTATGTAAACAGGAGATTTAACCTGAATTCACTGACGTGCATCAATCAACTTCCCAGGATGACTTTCCATACAACCCTCTGTCCATAGGTTATTACATTATGATGGTGGGACAGTAAATAGTCTTAAAGTGAAGGTCAGCACTCCCAGTGCTCTAAACAACCTTAGTTAGGCATCTGGTCGACCCTGTTATTGTACACAAAGGTTGAGCCACAGAAGGGAGGAATTCTTGCTCTCAACCCTATGGAACTGGTTTGTGGCTCTGCCAGACCACACCCCGGAGTTCTCCTACCCTTCACCCAATACTACTCCTAGAGACTTGATGATTAGAATGCTTGTGAAGAATCAAATCCAGTTTTATTTCTGTATCTTTTTATGACTTCATATAAAACGTTTTTGCAAGCCAGAAAAAAAAAATTCCTTCCCAGATTGTGAAAAGTAGAATTCAGAAAAGACAGGTACCAAAGCTGCTTCACTGGTACAAAAGCTTAGCTAGTGAAATGGTTAATCTTGATCGTGAGCTTGATTAGTTTGAGAAGCACCTAGAAGACCAATAAATCACATATCTGGGTATCTCTATGAGGGCATTTCCAGAAAGGATTAGCTAATCCCTGAATGTTGGTGGTACCAACTCATATGCACAGGGCCCAGATGCAATAGAAGGGAAAAATTCACCAGGGAGAACAATCTCGCTCCCTTTCCTCCCTCCCTCTCTCCCTCTCTCCCTTCCTTCCTCCCCTGCCTGTCTCTCTCCTCTTGGCTGCCCTGATGTGAACTACTCTATTAATTCACACTTTGGTAGCTATGAGGGAACAAAAACTTCTGAAGTCCCTCCCCCCCCTACATTGTGTTTGGTTGTTTGGTGGGTCATTTGGTTTGAGACAAGCTCTCCCTGTGTATCTCAAGAGGACTTCATTCCTCTGAGAGCTGGGACTATAGGCATATGCTTCTTGCCTGGCCCATGGGTTCTTGGGCTGTGGTATTTTTGTCACAGCAAAAAGAAATTAGCAAAGAAAGCATGCACACTTAGCACTCTCCATGTTCACTATGCACATTTCTCCTCCTAATCTTCATTATTGCCACCATGTTACTGCTGGGAGAACTGAGATTTTTAAGAAGAACAGTTGTTACTTTTCTTATTGCTGGAACAAAACACTTGGCAAAAGCAACCTAAGAAATGTGTTTATTTGGGTTCATGGTTTTCAGAGAAGGCATGACTACAGAAGGGCAAGGTGACAGGCCACACTTGCCTGCACATTCTAGAAGCAAAGACAGAGGCATGCCACCCTCCACTCATGCTCTGTCTGCCATTAGTTCCGAACCTAGGAACTGATGCTCGCCACAATCAGGTTGGGTCTTCCCTCCTTAGTTAAACATATCTGGAGATGTTCTTAGAGACACATTTGGAAGTCTGTTTCCATGGTGACTTTAAAGCCAGTGAAGTTGACAGTGAAGATTAACCATCATAAGAGGCTCAGAACTCCACTTAAAAGCTCACAACTGATGGGAGATTGAGCCAATATTTGGATTTATAGTGTAACTGAAAGCCTTAATATAATGACTATAGTCATTACAGATAAGTGTCATCCCTAATTCAGCTCCCAAGAGTTTAGCTTTCTAGGGTCCAGTTCCCAGAGTGTCTCTCCTGGAAGGCCTCCCTCTGTTCTGGCATGTAGGGAACAGACTCGTGAAAAACACCATCCTGAGCCTACTTCATCCCACATTCTTCTTCCAAGGCTCCAGAAATGTGGTCTTCCCTTATGATGCCAATTAGGCAAGAACAGATGGTCTAGTTCTTCTCAGTTGTTACCCATTCAACATTCGTGGAAAAAATCCTGGAAGGTTTACTTGCAACATAAGTGTCAGCCCAAAAGAAACTTCTTTTTAATTCCTCGCCATCCCTAGGTATCTAGAGGGATACCTTCAGCAACTTTGGCCAAATGTGTACATGATAATGTCATAATGTACGGATCCAGAAGGAGTGTCCACAAGCAGATGCAGTAGTTATAGTGACCACTGTGCCATCTGGTAGGCTGACTAGTAACTTTTAGCTTATCAATAACCAGCAGAGTGCACTATCTTTGTGAGTGGCTAGATCAGGCACAGGATAGCATAGTAGCAAATTGGCTGTCCTGTTAGAGGTCAGTAATCCTCCCATATACTCAGCCCTGAAGCAGACAGGTTTCAAAACAGCTTCCTTATCCCTGACAAACATCCAAAGCTTTAATGGCAACTGAGAACCTTATGGGGCACTTGAATAAAAGGATACACCCAAAGCCCCTAGAGAACCTTTCCATACCTCCTCTTTTTATCTCTCCAAGAAAATGGTGCAAAATTCAAATTTATATACTGGGCATATACACTGGAATGTAGTTTTCTCTTCTTTGTAAAACTCGAGCATTCCAAACTATTGAAAGAGTTAAGCAATTTTGATCATTTTGAAAGTAGCTGTCAGATTTAATATCTGCTAAGGAGACAGAGGGCAAATGTATTCTGGAGCTTGTTATATAATTTACAGATTATTTTTGCAATTTATATTCCATCAAATAGAGTATATTAGACTCTCAGAAAGCACGTAATGATCAATTAATTTCAGCAGAGCAATCTTGGTGGCACTTAGGGGACAGGCATGATTAGACCCTTTTCTAGCTGAGTCCCAAGGTCAAGTCATCAAATATGACTGATTACATTTTCTAATGGTTTCTCCATGCCCATTAAAGAGCACTCAACTATTCGGCTCTCCTCTGATCGTGACATTCAAAATTTGCTCTGATGGCTCCTGACAAGCAAAAATGTATTCTCTAATCTTTAACCACATAAACAATAGCTAACCACTTGTAATTGAGTTTAAATTGATTTCAGGTGGCTTCAGAGAAAAGCAATTTCTACAACAGATTAACCTCTTAATTAAAGTATATTAGGAATACTGTCAGGTGTAGAAATTCTGCTACAGCAGAAAATTATACCTCATTGACATTCATTTATGAAAGAATTGCTGCTCTGTTCCCAGGTAACAGCTACGTATGTGTGTTTCTTGCTTCCCTAGGTCAATGCTAGCCTAATTTCAGTCTTCAGAATATCAGTTCTTTCTGTAGGACAGGATGTGGGAAAGCTGAGGTGACATGAAACAACATGACCTTTACAGTTTTGCAAAACTAGCTTTCTGAAAGGCATCAAACCATTCTGCAAATATAATAAGCCCCCTTAAATTAGCAAAAAAAAATAAGGAAGATCCAACTGGACAGTTTTCTGCAGGGTGCTTGATTATTTTAAGAATGTAGCAACCTTGTCCCCCACCCAAAGTCCTTGCTACAACAGAATTCCTCTGACCAGAATCACTTGGAGATCAACTGCAGAAACACAGACCTCTGCTGAATTAGAACCAACATTTTACCAAGATCCCCCAGAACATTCTGCGAGACATTAAAATTAGACAAGTTATGCTTTCTGCAAATGCATAGCCTCAAGATGTACCAGTGCAATCAAAAACATTTTGTTCACTTGGTAGAACAAAACACACAGTCTGGCTTGTTTCCCTGTACTTATGACCGTCTAGCTCCATCCTTCTCCAGTCCCTTTGGGCCCCCAGACTCTATAAACATTCAGCTACACCTAGCCAGGTCGTGGGACATATTGAGGATTTAGAATCAAGCTTTGTTTTGCTCTCTGCTAGCCCAAAATCCTTGACCCTAGCAGCCTGCCTTATTAATGCTAATATCTTTGATTTGTGTTCTGAATGCTCTCACCTCTGTTGTCTCCAGCCTGGGATTGTGATGTTGCTCCAAATTTGATTTTTTTTTTAATGTTTTCTCCATGAGTTTTGTGAGAGTGCTGTGCAGAGATCATCTGTATAAGGCTAGAGCTTAGTAGCCCATTCATCCGGTAGGTGACAGCTTCCAGACTGTCTTAACATGACTTATGTTTATTTTAAAGGGAGTCACACCAAAAAAAAAAAAGGAGGCCATAAAAAGATCCAGGTGTCATTAATAAGGATGGCTTAAGATAAAATAATTTCTTGAACTTTTCCCACACACTATCCCATTTGGCCTGTGAAATTTTTATGTGATTTTGGGTATGTAGGAGTAAAAAGAGATAATTAAACTTTTACTGATAATGAATAAAATTTTTTTCAAGCAATTCTTTAGTATATATAATTTTACCATTGATAAAAGTACATTTGCATACTAATCGGGCAAACAGGTTTATTTATTTTTACTTAAAAATTAAGTCTCGGGATGGAGAGATGGAATACAGGTTAAGAGTACTTGTTGCTCTTGCAGAGGACCTAGGTTCTATTCCCCACACCCATATGGGGCACCTCATAACTACCAGTAACTCCAATTCCAGGGAATCTGACATCCACATTGCCTTCTGGGGCACTTGCCTGCATATGGCACACACGCGCACACACACACACACACACACACACACACACACACACACACACACTCAAGCATACAAAGATGTACATAAATTTTTTAGTCTTTAGAAAGAGAATTAAACCTTAGCTGACTATTGGATACTGCAAAAGGATTTAGAACATCTTGAGGGTTTTTCTGAATTGATCCTCATTTTTGAGTTTATAATTGTCACTGCTGAGAAGGCTCTTCGCACAAATGTACAGTATAAAATGAATGACATATGTTTAAGGCCACTTCAGAAATGGTTGAAAAGTCCATCTTAATTCCAGGCCAAAATTAATTTTTAAATGAAACTCAAATCAATAACTGTGATGGCTCTTCTTCTTTGTCCAATTTGACTACACCTGGTATGAACTAAATTCCAAAAGGCTGGCACATTTGTGAGGATTTTTGTTCTTAATGAAATCATTTTAACTGGGAAGACCCATTTTCTAATACAGACATTTGAGGTGGGAAGATCTATCTTTAATCTGAGCCACACATTCTCTTAACAGTCTATGCACAAAGGACATTGAAGAAAGACTCTCTTTTTTAGCCTGCTTGCTCTCCCCCTCACTAGCAAGTCCATTCCTTCACTGGCGTCGCAGCCTACTTCTTCAAGATTCTAACATACTGAGGACCAGCTGTCAGCTGAGACATCCAGCCTTTCAGAATGAACAACTACTGCGCTCTGGATCTTTCGTGGATAGACAGCCATTGTTGGACTAGCTGGACCACAGCATCTAAGCCACTCTAATAAATCCCATATATGTGATAGATAGATAGATAGATAGATAGATAGATAGATAGATAGATAGATAGATAGATAGATAGATGATAGGTAGATACATACATATGTACATACATACATATAGATACATACATAGATAGATAGTTTATTATATAGGTGATAGATAAATGGTTGATAGGTGATAGGTAGATATTTATTCTACAAATTCTGTTCCTCTAAAAAACTCTGACCAATATAATAACTCGAACAATAATTTTTAAAATTAAGCACTCAAGCACAATACAACCCAAAAGGATACACTAACCTGATACTTAAACGCTGAGGAATGAGGGTGTGAAATTATGAAAGTCATTGTTCTTTTAATTAAACCATTACATTTCTGTACGATCAGAAAAGTTTCTGTATATAGTAAAAGCACTGCAATTCATTGTTGAGGTAAAAAATAAAAAAGGGCAGAACGGTTCCTACCCATAATGTGGAGGTGCTAATTTATCTCAGCAGCTCCACGCTGTCCCCAAGTACTCTCTGCCCCAGGCGGGTCGATGCCACTCCAGTCTCATTAGGAGACCGCCTATTTCACGACTCTCTTATTGTGGACTCTGTTCACATTTCCAGCATCCACCCCCTGGTCCTAGCAGCAGCTACCCTCTCGTAACTCTCTGCTGCTGCTCTGTTTACATTCCCAACATCTGCCCCCTAATAGTTATGGTTTAAACTCCCAATAACCCATTAAAATCAAGACGCAACAAACTACAACACAACAATCAGATTTATATGTTAAATTCTCAATCCACAATACATCCCATAATAAACTTACAACCAATTGATAAGGATATAAACCGCCCACCTGGATAAGATAAATTTGCCTACAGAAATCCATCTCAGGTACCTTGGCAATTCAAGGTCACCCAGCTTTGGGTCGTCCTTCTCTGTCTCCATCTTGATTCTCCTTCCTGCCCCTTCTCTTCCGCCTTACAAAAGCTTTGTCCCTGCCTTATTTTTTTACCGTCCAGTCATGGCTTTGCCCTAACTTGTGCCAGCCCTCACCTGCATATAGACATCAACCTACAATTCATAATGTATAATAGTCTCAAATCTGAGCAAAGCAAAATTCACTGGCATCATGGCATGTGTGGTACAACATGTGTGTTATGTGTTCAGAACTGATGCTGCACTGAAGTCACATGATGCCATTTAAGTGAGCACTGCTAGGAGTGCCTCAGATTCATCTCGTGCTATCTTTATGAATTGACTTGTTATCATTGTACATTCAGAATGGCACTCCTGTCCTGTTCTCCATGACATCCACATCCAGTTCATGAGAGCATGCAGTTTAGGAAGCTGTGGTTTAAAATAGTGGCTCATGGGCTTGGTGGCATTTTAGAATCCTGCAGAGAGATGCAGGTTTTCTGACGGAAATAGTCTCATCCCCCATAATAAAATCCTAATTCTATGTCTTAAACATATAGAATAACAAAAGGCTCCCAGTGGTGCCAACATGCAGCCACAGGTAGAAAATGCAAATTTAGAGCAACTTCCCTACCCTAGCCATACCCAGCACCATGCTTTCCATGGGCTTCAGGGGAAATTTACAATTCATATTCTACCCAGTCTCCCTCTCCCTTATCAACAAGGCTTCCAGAATGAACGAATAGTGTGGAGATTTCATGTTTATAACTAAGGTGTAGATAGAAAGTGTGGGATACGGAAGGAAAACTCGTCATGAGTGACCAAGCATTGGTAAAGCCATGCCAAGAGATATTCACCCAGAATGGATGTTACGTAGTCATTCCAACTTTCCCTAATTTCAGATGCATAATTAGATTAACCAGAAAACACAGCCCAGCAATTACAACCCAGACCTGGGAAGGCAGACAAAGTATAAAAGAACTTCAATATGGGCTTGCAGTTTTCCAATTAAGAATATTCCAAATAAGGCCCTGACACTATTTTTGTCTGGTAAGGCAGAGACAAATCAAAGCAGAAGCAGCACGTGTTTGAGGAGTTACCCTGAAGACTGCCATGATACTTTACATCATGATCCTAGCAACTGTGAAGTAGTTTCTATGGCAGCCTGGGCTATATGAGAAACATTATTTTAAAACAAAAGTTAGCAGATCACTGTTTTGTAAGTACTTACAGCTTGGTTTTTGCACTCTTTTTGGGCTTTCTCAGTTTGAAACATAGTAATAACTCAGGGTTATCTTAGGAAAGTAGGTTCCAATAGCACAGAGGGCAGATATCTGCCCAGCTCTTGTGCTGATTAGGGCTTATTATAAATATAAGGTTGTATCTGTCTTTTATCTGGGAACTAAACGGTCAAAAGTAGAAACCCCAGATTGAGATTAATAATTTCTACAATAAATTGGTGCCCAATGTGAGGCTTGAACCCACAACCCTGAGATTAAGAGTCTCATGCTCTACCGACTGAACTAGCCGGGCCTGACACAAGGGGGTCTTTTAAACACTATTCTTGGGTCAAACTGCTTAGTGGTGTGGAACCACCAGTGGGATTACTGGCTCACCTTTCCAAGTTCATCTAAATATCTAGAGCAGTGGTTCTCAACCATCCTAATGATGTGACCCTTTAATATTGTGCCTCATATTATGGTGACTCCCCAATGATAAAATTATTACTTTTTTCTACTGGTATGAATTGTAGTATAAATACCTGTCTTGTCCTATGGCCTCATGCCATAGGAAATCCTAGAAGGTTCAAACCCTAGAAGGGGTCACAATGAACAGGTTGAGAACTGCCTATCTTGACTCTTGTTTGTGGTCTCCAGTCCTTGGATTCTGACTTCCTGGATAATACCTGTGTATATTGAACGTGAGGAAATTGTCTCCATGTTGCCTCAGTTTATCTGCTATGTTCTAGACCTTGCAGAGTGCTACGTTTCCTCTTGATAAGCAGTGAGGGCCAGTCTCCTTATCTAGTGACCATAAACCTTCATGTGATGTCACAAGGACAAAAGTTTAACTACCTAAAATCCTGATTAATATCCCCTACAAGTGCCGTGTGTTTTCTGCAGCAGGGCTCTCTTCAGTTAACAGCAGCATGCACTCTCGTAAAGTGGACTATTAAGCTGATGAACCAGAGCCTAGGAATTTCAGCTTATCACCTGGGAAGGGAAGACAACTGCACGGTCTAGCCTCTGCTTTGGCTTTGTGGCCTGCGTTCATTATCTCTGAGTCTGATCTACGCTGTTTAAATATAAAACCAGCTATTGATGTAGGAGTTCTCTACACACTGTGAGGTACTACCAAGAATAATAATAATAAAACAAACCTACTATTGTTATGTCAAAAAAACATTTAAGAAACCATTTCTTTTCTGCTAAACTTACTAACTATATGAGAGTCAGGTAGCCAAGAACTTTATGGTCTAATTCATTCAGCAACAACACAGTCCTCCTTGAAGGTCCATAATACTAGGCAGGCCCTTTCATTTCTTTATTTCACTTTTCAGAAATTAGAGGCATCATAGCTATGACCCTGTTAGTTCTGCATCTTCTTCCAATAACCTTATAATCTGATGTGTCTTGCACACTGGGAAGTACCCATTAGAGCTGTGGTTAACTAGGTCAGTAAACTAAGTTGTGGACACTGTGACTTACTTCACAAAGCCACATTATCTCTTTTTGTCTCAGTTCATAACTGCTCAAACATCTATGGCCCATGGGGCAAGGTCACGTTCCTTCTTCATGAAATCCTCACAGGAATGCATGAGCAGATCATAGTAGACCCCTCATCCTGACCACCGATAGCTGCAGCACAAGCCTTAGAGAACGTGAGGTGGTTAGGTAAATTTGCAGGCAACTGCATTCCTGGATTTCAGCTCCCCCCCCCTTTTCCTGTCTCATTTCCCTTACCAGGTTTATTTCTCTTTTAGATTTTTAGCAACAATAACAACAACAATTTAATACTTTCTTCTGAGTATTTTTACAGAGAAAAGATAGAACATGTTGTTCGGAGAAACTCACAGTTTGACTTGATAGACGGCAATGTATTAATTTTCTTTTCTCTTAGCATACACCAGAAGTTTGTTTTCAACAAGAACTCTTGTGAGATATAGTCCCAGGACCCGACAGTTCACTTACTTAAAGTCTATGGTTTGGAATTAACGCACTGTATGAGAGATAGAAGACCTGCTGACATCCAAGATTGAGTACATGGTAGAGGAGAGATCTGAGTAGAGAGTATGCCTGAGGCAAACAAGGTGTGTGTGAAAATGCCACAACAGAGCCTGCTATTCTGATAAAAATGAGATATGATTCAGTCGTTTACTCTGATAAAAACAATTAAGATAAGAGTCAGCGGTTAGTGTCTTCACAAAGTCATGCATCTAACCCCTTAACCAATACTACCAGAATGTTTGGTTACCGTACTCCTCTTACTCCATCCCATCTTCCTGGTTTCTATAAACATCCTCATCTTAAAAACCTACTCAAAGGTTCTCTCTGCCACAGAATTTCTCTTGGCACAGAGTTTTCTATTCTGGTCTTCCCATGCAAGTAGAACCATTCAACATGAAGCCTTTGATGACCGGCTTCTCTCCATAGTCTGCTATATCTTGTTAGAGCCTTTTGTGCTTCTTTAAAAATGGACCTAACTCAAGCTGCTGTTCTCTGTAGAACTTCATCTTTAAATAGCAGTAAGCATTAATAATGATAATAATAATTATTATAATAATAATATCATAGGTGAATACTATCTAAACTAAACACTCTATACCATACATACTTTTAAAAGCCTTACCCTCACTACAAGCTAAACAGGGGTGATAATGGCCCATATTTTCCAGGTTAATAAAGAAGCAAGTATCATGCTGCTTGTCAAGTGATAAAGAAAATACTCCAACTCTGTGATTTGATTGTAAGTTTTTTTTTTCTGTTCCATGCCACTTGCGTGGTCTATCTTGGAAGATATACATCATCATACACCTTATCAAGTCTGATCCTTGGTTGCTGCTTTGCCTAACATCAAAGAAATAGCAGAGAACCAGTGCCTTCAAAGTGCCTCCAGGCACAGCTGATACGCACAGGCTGAGCATACAGTAATCAAGACTCTTGTGGCCTAGTGTCTGACTTCAAACCCAAGATCTGCCACCTTTGACTGTCTATGTCATGCTATTGGTTTCTAAGTCTTGATTTCTGAGCGTATGAAATGGGAAAGATGCCTTTAAGAGTTGTTATGAGAGTGCATTTTTAAAATAATGGCTAGGACAGTACCTGAGTCCATGTAGGTGTTTGCCAGTATCTGCTGTAGATTATTACTATATTAGACAATAATAGAATAATACCCACCACCCAGAAATGATCCCCAGGGAACTCTCGACTGTAGGAAAGATGGGGAGGCATCTCTGGCAGACCTTGTGTATATGATGGAAGGTATGGATACAAATGGGAATATAGAATAAGCAAACCAGGGCTGGGGAGATGGCTTTGTGCTATGAGCATTTAGTGTTCTTCCAAGAGGCCCAAGTTCGATTCTCAGTTCCTGCCTTAGGTGGCTCATAACCACCTGCAGTTCCAGTTCCAGGGGATCTGAGACCTCTAGCCCATGTGGGCACCTGCTTTCAGAAAATCACACAATACACATAATTTAAAGTAAGTTAAAAAGAAAGAGCAAACCTACAACACTGTACGAAACAACACATGAAGGACCTGAGCAAGTGATCCCTTGGGGAGCCTTAACCTGTAGAAGGTAGAAGACAATGAGTAGATGATTGTGCAGTCACCACCAGGCAGAAAAGAGTGACCAGCCCTTAGAGCTCACTGAAAGCTGGGTATGGCGGTGCCTACATCTAATTCCAGTGTTCGGGACACAAAGGCAGGCAGATTTCTGAGACAGAGGCTAGTCTACTACTACACTGCAAAATCTAGGACAGCCAGGGTTTCACTGTGAGACCCTGACTCACGATTAATGTGAGTTAACACATACATTTCTGTCTGGGATACACGTGAGGAGTGCTGGAGGCTTTGCTTCTTTACTAAGAAGACTTTGGTGCCCTTGCATGGTTCTTGGAGATGCCAGCTATATTTGTAGTTCCTTTTATCCACAATTGAGTCTGTAGGCTGGAGTCACAGAAAACCATTTATAGTCTATATGAGACAGTCTAAGTGACTTTATCTATCTTAGAATTTAGGAGAAAGTGTACCCCAAAGCTACCAGTGAAGGGTAAACCAAATTAGCCAACAGAGTCCATTGGTCCAGAAGGAATTGTGAGCTCAAGAACAGCTTGCAGGGATATCTGGAGTTTGACTAGCTTTTGTAGGAGCAAAAAACAACAGAAGAGCCTTACAGATGTGATCCCAGTTCATATCTATGACCACACTGCATCTTACCTTCCTTTCTGGGCCTGCCCGGCCTCATCAGCCTTTATCTTGAGCTCTAATTTTCAATACCTCCATGTCTCAGGGACAGTACACATGCCAGCCTCGCTTTCTAGAATGTTTCTCTTTGATCATAGCTTAGGTTTCTTCAGGAAGACTGTCTTGTTCTTGTGCAAGGCAACTCTTTTAGTCTCTCTCTCTCTCTCTCTCTCTCTCTCTCTCTCTCTCTCTCTCTCTGTGTGTGTGTGTGTGTGTGTGTGTGTGTGTGTCTTTCTCCTAGCATCTTGGTTTGTTTCCTTGTTATTCTTCCCTGAGCAGCAGTTGCATTGTTTAGTAATGTTTTTTCTGCCTTTCTAGGCCTGAATGTGAATTCCATTAAGGTGAAAAAACCTTGACACAGAGAATGCACACGTTAAAGGCTAGATAGATGATTCAGCACTTAAGAGCAGTAAGCTCTTGCAGAGGACTGGAGTTTGATTCTCAGATCCCACATACTAACTCAAAATCATCATAACTCTAGTTTCTGGGAATCTGATGACCATTTTTAATCCCTACCACACCCATGGAACCTACATGTCAGGAAAACATGCAAAATCATCAAATAAAAAAATAATTAAATCTAAAAGAAATTTTAAAGAAGCCACATACTGAATATTAATCAGATGAATGGTATCACAGTCTCCAAAGTTCCTTTATGGGGGAGGGGCTTCCATGCTTTCTAAGTAGAGACAGATGAGAATTGAAAGTAGAAAACAGACTTGCTAGCTGCCAGATTAACTAGAGAAGGAAACAGCCAGAGAAGCAAGCATCTGTATGCTTAATTATAAAGTGCAAAGCAAGATAGTTTTCAAATAGGAGCAGGATTACGTCTCCCTGAAACAGATGGATGAAGGATGGCTACTTCACACCCCCTCAAGCCTGGTGCCCAGTTCTTCATATAAGGACAGCATGATTTTTTAGCCTTTCCCAAGAACCCTTCAACCAGAAACACTTCAAATGCAAGTACAAAGGAGTCTCGCTGAAGCCGAGCTCCAGCAGATTGGTGGCATGTGGAGCATCTGGCCAGAGTAGGAACAGCTGTTCTCAGCAGGCGCCCTGTTAGCTTCATCATTTAGCTTTTAGTGGGAAAATGTGCAATGATGATACATGGGCTTAATTGCTAACAAGGTGGCAAGAAGGGCCTACTGCAGGAGCAGAAGCAGATACCGCAGAATGCCCACGAGGCAGCGGGTACCATGGCAGAAAGTCAGGAAGGGCCCCAGTACCTGGAACTGGCCTTTTAGCAACCTGGGCTAAAGCAACAGAGGCCACCAGAAGACTGAAGGAAGAAAGATTAGGGAGTGATGGTAGAGGAAGACAAGAGAGAGGGAAGGAGAGAGAATGGGGAGAAAGTAAGGGCAGGAGGTGGGAAAAGTCCACACAAAGCCAAAACAATATGGGGTACCTGGAGAGGGAGAAAGTTCCTCTGTGGGGTCCTGGGCCGTGATTCTACAGAAGTCTAGGCATGGACCCTCAGAAACTTCTTGACCCATTTGGCTTTAGTTTCCTCAAAGTATAGGGAGAGAAATCTATGGGTTCTTGGGAGTGGATGTCAGGCCTGGGGAGTTAAATGTGGATAAAGAGCTAAGCGTAGCACTGTCATTGTTATTTTTTATTTATTATTAACTACACAGCTAACTACCATCACCATGATTTACCGTAATGTGGAATGCATTTTCTGCTAGAAGCACAATGAAGTGAGCACTGGAGTGAATCCCAAGTTACAAAACAAGTGTGTGGAAATGGAAGGCTTGGCCTGAGTCTCCTTCCTCCAAACGAACTATTCTGCAGGTGCTCAGGACTGCATGCATACTGATCCTCACTGGTCTCACTACTAGGCAAGAACTACTGTCACATAGACAGAGGCTTCTATCTTGCTTTGTCAGGGTAAAGCCCTAGAGCAATCTCCTTGCTTATTCCAGAACTGATAGGCAGCAGCTCTTGCCGCCTAAGGAACAGGATTGGGATTAGATTATGGATTTCAATCACAACTGCACTTCCAAGGCTGTAAGTAAGCCGAGATTGGTGACTGTACACCTAAGCCTCATGCTCTCTGTTGGATGTAGAACAACATGTTGCCAGGTCTGCAGTGAAGGTTAATTGGTCTATGAGAACAGAGTACTCAAAATGTCTAACACTCAACACCTTGCAGTATCGTTGCTAGATGATATGCACACTGAAAGCTTCCCTACACAGAGCTAGTTGGGAAGACAGAGATAAAGACTGGTAAGGAGTGTCAGGTTGAGGGCAAGGATACAGAATGCATCAGATGGAGCAAGGTTAGCTCTAGATAAGCAGAGGAGAGGCTGGGAACCATAAATCCAGCCAACCTAAGCCCCAGAGCCTCTGGGAATGGTAAAGAAGTTTCAATAAGAGATCAGAGCATGAGCAAAATGTACTATATAAAAGGTTCTAGAATATCCTTTAAAAGGATTTCCTACTAAGTTTCATTAAAGGCATATGGGGGGAATATGTTTTATTCAAAACTCTAGCTGCTGTGGTTTGGTTAAATGAGCGCCAAGGGATCAAATGTTAAAGCCTTGGTGTCCAACCTAGGGCACTGCTGGCAAGTGGTGAAGCCTTTAAAAGGTAGAGTCTGGGGGGACGGAGCCAGGACTTTAAAGTGGAAAATAGGACTTCAGTCTTCGGTTTTTCTACTGCCTGATTGCCAGGAAGTAAATGGTTTTCTTCACCACACACTATCCTGGACTGATGTGCTTATCATGGACCCAAAAGCAATGGGAACAATGCACAATGGATATCCCATACCTTGAACCAAAATAAACTTTTCCTTTCATAATGTAACTATCCCAGGCACCTTGACACAGGGCTTAAACAGACTATTAAACAGGTCATGCAGAAACGCTCATATTCAGTGTAATCAAAGTTGAACTATTTATATTTATGTGTCTTCATCTTAGATGATATTTTAGCCACCAAGTGCTGACACACAAAGAGCGATTTGATCATGAGCGAGCCACCTAACCTCTCCAGGAATCTGTTTTTTCCCATCTGTAAAAGAAGTTCAATAGTAGGATCTGATGTATAGAATTCTGTGCAAATTCAAGGGAGATAATAGATCTGAACAGGTCAACATGACGTCAAACACATAGCAAAGCTTAACAAATCAAGGTAATAGGTCACTGTCACTTGCATAGCTATTAGCACTGGCAATGATAAATGCTGAAATGTGGAGGTGATTCAAGGAAACAGCAGCTAAACCTTCCTCTGTTTCCCAGTTGTCTCTACAATCACAAGGGTTTCTTAGCTCCAGTAACAACTCCTCTGTCCCTTCTGTCATCAACCCCTCTGTCCCTTCTGTCTTTGCTCACTGGTCACCCTCATTTGATTTAAATTCTATCTCATGGGTCTCGAACAGTTGCCCGGATGCTCACAGGACTCTAATGCACTTGCTGCATACCTGACACAGAAGTCGTGGAGCCTGATTTGACGTCTTAGCTTGGATTAAAATTTGTTCTGGGCACATGTTTTTTTTTTTCATTCTGCTGATTGAATATTCCCTACTCTGAAAATATGACATTAGAAAATTTTCAGATTACAAATGGTCTATAGGATGGATTACTCCACATTTGGGAAACTCCACAAGTGACATCAGAGGACAAGGCACAATCAAAATGCAAGTGCATAAAAAAAAAATACTAACACAAAACAGACATTTAGCTTAATGGAATAAAATAGGACCCATATATAACGCTACATAATTACAAATATTAGATTTTTGACAAAGATGCACAAAATATGTGTTGAATAAACAACAGATCTTCAACAAATAATGCTGAGAAACCTGGATTTCAACATGTGAAAAAATACTAGATTTTTTTATTAGATATTTTTTATTTACATTTCAAATGTTATCCCCCTTTCCCAGTTTCTCGTCCATAAAGCCCCTATCCCATTCCCCTCCCCCTTCTTCTTGAGGGTATTCCCCTACTCATCAACCCAACCCTTCCCACCTCCTGCCCTGACATTCTCCTACACTGAGGGAGTTGAGCCTTGGCAGTATCAAGGGTACCCAACAAGGTCATCCTCTGCTACATATGCAACTGAAGTCATGGGTCTGTCCGTGTGTACTCTTTGAATGGTGGTTTAGTCCCTGGGAGCTCTGGTTGGTTGGTATTGTTGTTCTTATGGGGTTGCAAACCTCTTTAGCTCTTTCAATCCTTTCTCTAAGTCCTCCAATGGGGACCCCATTCTCAGTTCAATGGTTGGCTGGGAACATCACCTCTGTATTTGTCATTCTTTTGGAGAGCCTCTCAGGAGACAGCTCTATCAGGTTCCTGTCAGCATGCACTTCTTGGCATCAACAATATTGTCTGGTTTGGTGGCAGTATTTATATGGGCTGGATCCCCAGGTAGGGCAGTCTCTGGATGGCCTTTCAGTCTCTGCTCCAAAGTTTGTCTCTGTATTTCCTCCTGTGAGTATTTTTGTTCCCCCTTCTAAGAAGGACTGAAGCATCCACACTTTGGTCATCCTTCTTCTTGAGCTTCATGTGATATGTTGGTTGTCTCTAGGGTATTCCGAGCTTTTGGTCTAATATCCACTTATCAGTGAGTGCATATGTGTGTTTTTTGTGATTGGCTTACCTCACTTAGGAAGATATTTTCCAATTCCATCCATTTGCCTATGAATTTCATGAAGTCATTGTTTTTGATAGCTGAGTAGTACTCTTCTGTGTAAATATACCATATTTTCTGAATCTATTCCTCTGTTGAAGGACATCTGGGTTCTTTCCAGCTTCTGGCTGTGATATATAAGTCTGTTATGAACATAGTGGAGCATGAGTTCTTGTTATATGTTGGAGCATCTTTGGGTAGCTGGGTCCTCAGGCAATACTATGGCCAATTTTCTGAAGAACCCCGAGACTGTTTTCCAGAGTGGTTTTACCAGCTGGCAATCCCACCAACAATGGAGGAGTGTTCCTCTTTCTCCACATCCTCACCAGCATCTGCTGTCACCTGAGTTTTTGATCTTAGCTGACTGGTATGAGGTGGAATCTCAAGGTTGCTTTGATTTGCATTTTCCTGATGACTAAGGATGTGGAACATTTCTTTAGGTGCTTCTCAACCATCCGATATTCCTCAGGTGAGAATTCTTTGTTTAGCTCTGTACCCCACTTTTAATAGGGTTATTTGATTCTCTGGAGTCTAACTTCTTGGGTTCTTGGTATAAGTTGGATATTAGCCCTCTATCGGATGTAGAATTGGTAACGATCTTTTTCTAATCTGTTGTTGCTATTTTGTCCTAATGACAGTGTCTTTTGCCTACAGAAGCTTTGCAATTTTATGAAGTCCCATTTGCCAATTCTTGAACTTAGAGTGTAAGCTATTGGTGTCCTGTTCAGGAAAATGGCCCCAGTATTTCAGACTCTTCCTCACTTTTCCTTCTATTAGTTTCCATGTATCTGGTTTTATGTGGAGATCCTTAATCCACTTGGACTTGAGCTTTGTACAAGACAATAAGAATGGATTGGTTTGCATTCTTCTACATGCTGACTGCTGAACCAGCACCATTTGTTGAAAATGCTATCTTTTTTCCACTGGATGGTTTTAGCTCTTTTGTCAAAGATCAAGTAACCATAGGTGTATGGGTTCATTTCTGGGTCTTCAGTTGATCTTCCATTGATCTATCTGCCTGTACCAATACCATACAGTTGTTATCACTATTGCTCTGGTACCTTCTCCAAAATTGACCATATAATCAGTCACAGAACAGGCCTCAACAGCTACAAGAAGATTGACATAATCCCATGCATCCTATCAGATCACCACAGACAAAGGCTGGTCTTCAATAACAACAAAAACAACAGGAAGCCCACATATACATGGAAGCTGAACAATGCTCTACTCAATGATAACTCAGTCAAGGAAGAAATAAAGAAATAAATTAAAAGACTTTAGAATTTAATGAAGATAAAGGCACAATGAATTCAAACTAATGGGACACAATGAAAGCAGTGCTAAGAGGAAAACTCATAGCTCTTAGTGCCTCCAAAAAGAAACTGGAGAGAGCACACACTAGCAGCTTGACAGCACACCTAAAAGTTCTAGAACAAAAGAAGCAAATACACCCAAGAAGAGTAGATAGCAAGAAATAACCAAACTCAGGGCTGAAATCAACCAAGTAGAAACAAAAAGAACTATACAAAGAATTAACAAAACCAGGAGCTGATTCTTTGAGAAAATCAACAAGATTGATAAACTTTTAACCAGACTAACCAGAGGGCACAGAGAGTGTATCCAAATTAACAAAATCAGAAATGAAAAGAGAGATATAAAACAGAAAATGAAGAAATATAAAAAAATTCATCATTTTCTACTGGAAAATCTGGATGAGATGGGCAATTTTCTAGACAGATCCCAGGTACTGAAGTTAAATCAGGATCAAATAAATGATCTAAACAGTCCCATTACTCCTAAAGAAATAGAGCAGTCATTAAAAGTCTCCCAACCAAAAAAAAAAAGCCCAGGACCAAGATAGGTTTAGTGAAGAATACTATCAGAATACTTCATGGAAGGCCTAATACCATTACTGTCCAAACTATTCCACAAGACAGCAACAGAAAGAACACTGCACAATTCCTTCTGTGAAGCCACAATTACGCTTATATCTAAACCCCACAAAGACTCAACAAAGAAAGAGAACATCAGACCAATTTCCCTTATGAATATGAATGCAAAAATACTCAATGAAATTCTCGCAAACCGAAATCAAGAACATATCAAAATGATCATCCATCATGATCAAGTAAGCTTCATCCCAGGGATACAGGGATGGTTTAATATACAGAAATCCATCAACATAATCCACTACATAAACAAATTCAAAGGGAAAAAATCACATGATCATCTCATTAGATGCTGAGAAAGCATTTGACAAAATTCAACACCCCTTAATGTTAAAAGTCTTGGTAAGATCAGGAATTCAAGACTCTTACCTAAACATAGTAAAAGCAATTATACAGCAAACCAGTAGCCAACATCAAACTAAATGGAGAGAAACTTGAAACAATTCCACTAAAATCAGGAATAGACAAGGCTGCCCACTCTCTCCCTACCTCAAAGTCCTAGCCAGAGCAATCAGACAACAAAAGGAGGTCAAAGGGATACAAACTGGAAAGGAAGAAGTCAAAGCATCACTATTTACAGATGATGTGATAGTAAACTTAAGTGACCCCAAAAATTCCACCAGAGAACTACTAAACCTTATAAACAACTTCAGCAAAGTGGCTAGAAAATGAACTCAAACCAATCAGTAGCCTTCCTCTACTCAAAGGATAAACAGACTAAGAAAGAAATTAGGGAAACAACACCCTTCACCATAGTCACAAATAATATAAAATATCTTGGTGTGACTCTAACTAAGCAAGTGAGAGATCTGTATGACATGAACTTCAAGTCTCTGAAGAAAGAAGTTGAAGATCTCCCATGCTAATGAATTGGCAGGATTAATATAGTAAAAATGGTCATTTTTGCCAAAAGCCATCTACAGATTCAATGCAATCTCCATCAAAATTCCAACTCGATTCTTCATAGACTTAGAAAGAGCAATTTGAAAATTCATTTGGAATAACAAAAAACCCAAGATAGTGAAAACTATCCTCAACAATAAAAGAACTTCTGGGGGAATCCCTGAACTCAAGCAGTATTACAGAGCAATAGATTCTTAACTCGCACTTTGCCCAAAACTCAACTCCAGGTGGACCATGGACCTCAATGCTAAAACTTGTGGAGAATAACATAAAGGGTGTGCTTAACCTTAGCTTCACAGGCAAAGGCCTTCTAAATAGGACTCAGTAACTTGAGAAATGAGACCAACAACAGACAAGTAAAAATCTCACGAGACTTAAAAACTTCTACATTCAGCACATACGATGGTCAATCAAGTGAAGAGAGAGCCCACAGAATGAGAGAAAATCTTTAGTACCTATACATTTAAAAAACGGTTCATCCAGAAGACACTAAGAACTATAAAATGAAATTTTTAAAAAGCTAAACATCAAGAAAAAGAAACAAGCCAATTTTTAAAGAAAAAAAGAATGGGTTACAGAACCGAACAAGATGTTCTCAAAACAAGAAACACAAACGGCCAGCAAACACTTCAAAAAGTATTCTACAACCTTAGCAATCGGGGTCACACTAACTAAAACTACCCTAAGACTCCCCTCACCCCAGTCACAACAGCAACCATCATAAGTGCAGATGTTGGCATAGATGTAGTTAAGGGAGGTCCTTTGCCCACCTTGTTGGGAGGATAAACTAGTGTGGCCACTGAGAAAAACAGTCTCGAAAAGCTGAGAATAGAAATGTCATATGATTCAACTACATCACTGTTGGGCATATACCGGAAGGGCTTTCTATCTTCCCACAGAGGCCCTTGCATATTCATATTACTGTTGCTCTGTACACAACTGGGAAATGGGACCAACGAGGCTGTGTATGAACTGATGAGTCGATAATGAAAATATGGTACATTTATACGTGGAATATTACTCAGCTATAAAGAGAAAAGAAGTCATGAAATTTGTAGGTAAAGGATAAAATATATGGGTATATGTGTATATGTACATATATTTACAGTGAGGGGGGAGAAGAGGGAAAATCACAAATGTTACATGTTTCCTCTCATATGAATGTCCTAGCTTTAAATCTTTTGTGTATTTAACATGAATACATGTAGAAGACAGAAAACTAGATACAGGTCACTGGCAGGAAAGAAACATTTAGAGAAGGATTATAGTCAAATTTGGGGAAATTAAAGTACAGAGTATTTTAAAGTATTGGGGATAGAACCAAAATAAGTTAATGCATGACAAAGCTCCTTGGGAACCTATGATCTTGCAAGACAAGTAAAACGTGTGTCATAAGAGAGAAGAGAAGATTCTGAGGGTCCTTCCCCCTTCCGTGCTAGAATCTCTAAGTAGCTTGATCTTGAGGAGGTCACCACAGCATGTGGGAGCTATGTGTACAGCAGCCATACTGTGTCCAGGGCACAGGATTTTAAAGCACTGGGGAGGATAAGGCAGGGGAATCTCACATTTAATGCTTTTCTGGGCAACTTAGTAAGTCAAGACAAATAAGAAAATCGTTCCGCCTGGTATATGTAGACTTTGGTTCAATTCCCAGCACCACACACAAAAAAAGGGTGTGGGGAGGTGTATGTGGCATAGGAGGGAGGAAGGAAGAAGAAAGAGAAGAGAAAGAAAGAAAAAACCCCAGTCCGGTCTCTTCTAGTGAAAATCAGTAGCCATTCATCACGCCTGACATTTTTAATCAAAAGAAGAGCAGGAGCCTTTAGGGTTTCCTGTTTGCTTGGCATTCTTATGAATAACCCAAGAGGAAGAGGCCACACCAGCTACTCACTCAGAGCAACAGACAGGCTCCTGAGTGGTTCTATAGCAGTTTCAAGACACAAAGCAATCTTGCTGAAACACGTAGCCAAGACAGAGCAGTCAAAGTTTATCTCACAGCTCTTTCCTACAGTGGGAGAGGAGATGGAGCATGAGGTTTGGGATTCCCAGATCAAAAACTGTGACTTCTTTACTTCCAGCAACTATGGCTACAGCTAGGAGACGTCTAGAGGCTGAACCCAGACAGGTTTTACTCAACTGCCCCACCACCACTGTGGTGCTTCAGGATTAGCTGGCATCCTACGAGAGGCAGATAGATGACTCACAATCCACTCTCAAAGGCAAGAGGCCTTGGACTCCAGCAATTCGCAGGCATGTGTGGTGGGTGCCATCTTGGCTACATCTGGTTCCTCTTCTCGGAGCTCTACTGACTCAAGGACTGTGCATTTCCTTTGCCTGGAAGCATGGTTTCCCTCTTTACAGTTGTTTCCTGTTAGTAATTCAAGTGCCAGTGGGGCAGATGGATTAAGGAACCACCATAGCTGAGGGAGAAGAGCCATCCAAACCCCTCACTGAGCAGAGCCAGTAGTGTCTGCTCATCCTGGCAGAAGAGTGAATGCAGTGGCCTTGGCCCCAGAGCCCGACAACTGGAAGCAGCCCATGTTCGTTTTCTGACACAAAACTGAAAATCAGAAGCATGATAATAACCCCAAGTATGTTAGTCTCTTTCAGGATCTGGGGCCAATAGGTAGTTCTTTAGGTCTTATAAGCAAAGACAAATGGCTGGCCTTTGACAGACTCAGATTTGCCTCCCTGTTACTGTAGCATTGAGGTGAAGTACCTTGAGCAAGTCGGCTGACCTGCCTGAGTCTGTTGTCTCTTCTGAAAAGCAATGGGGAATCATTGACCAAACCACACAGACTGTACAGTGAGGGTTTTAAGCTGTGATACTCCATGTAAGCTCATAATGTCTGATACCTACAAGGACTGACAAACAATTATGACTTTAGTATCACTGCTGTGGCTTCAAGGCTAGCAGTGAAGACACTGACAAAGATAAAGCTGTTCAGGGCATTTCAGTGCCTCCCAACTCCCACAAGACAGTATTTTATCCTGTTCCTCTCTTCCTTCCCCAATCTTAGCCCCAAAAGCCCACACTGGCCCCTCCCTCCTGATGGCCTCTGATGCCACAGACAGGCCAAAGTTAATCCTTATTTATTCCTTGGTACTGCCTCAAGACCAGACTCTGGCTTCCCTGTCTCACTCCCCCATTTAATATCCAGGTCTTTTGTTGGGAGAATTTCCCTATTCCTTTCTGAGCAGATTTTGTTAACTCTGGCAACTTAGGAGAAAAAAAGAATCAACTATTGATTTCATGGGCTGAGGTCTTTGAAGATTTTCAAAGTCTCAGTACCACTTCCCAGAGAAGTTCAAAGAAGAAATTCATTGACTGGCTTATTCCACACTCAGACAGCATTTCCACTTCAGTCGGGAGCATCTGAGGGAAGATAACCCACTGGGGAGCTGCTGCCTCTTCACAGCCAGCCTGCTATCAGAGGACTGAAGCTTCCCTGTGGTCTTCCTACACAGAACCAAACCTTCCCTTCCAAGGAGCTTGATGTGGACCCAGTTCTTGCCGCAACAACCATGTGGGATGGAACTGCTAACCATCTCTACCACCAGATGCTGTGTAGGGAAGCTTACCTCAGGGGCGTCTCCTTCCTTATGCTCTTCCTGATGTGACAGGATATCGTTTATCCCAGGGCCTTTAGAGTTAGTGCTATCTGGGTATCAAGAGATGCTTTCTGTGTTAATTAATGATGCTATAAAGTCCTAACTTTAGCCCACCTAAACACAAATGAATGAGCTAAGAAAACTTTGTGCATATTAACTGAGAGAGCCATGTTCTGTAAAAACTTTACAGAGAAGCCATTTTCTGTGGTGAAATATAATTTTGTGACTTCTTCCGGGCTTCCAAGTAGCCCCTGAAGATGCTGCTCCCATTCCAATCCACAAAGGCAGGGAAACTCAGAGAGCTTATTTATTTTTCTTCTTTAAAAAATATCATCATCATCATCATCACCACCATCACCATCATCATCATCATCATCATCATCATCATCATCATCATCATCATCTCTGTGTGTGTGGGCCTGAGTTTATGTGCACCACATGTCTGGAGGAGCTTGGGCAGGACAGAAGGCGTCTCATCTTCTAGAACTGGGTTACAGGCAGTTGTAAACTCCAGATGAGTACTGGCTACAGAACCAGGGTCCTCTTGCAAGAACAGTAAACACACCTAACCACTGATCCTCTCCTTAGCCTCCAGAGAGCTCATCCTAGCCCACTGTGATACCGGCACATTATTGGTTATTTTTGCTAACTGTGCAGCTCCTGGGGCTGCATAAGACTTGAATTCTGCATAGGTTTGCCTGAGAGCCACAGAAAAAGCATTGAGGAGTGATGTCATAAAAACACATCCTTGCCCATCTTACTGACAAATTGGAGGAAACCTCACGGCTGCTCAGAGTGACGGCATCTCAGCAACGATGGGACAAGCGGTGTGAACAGCTGTGAATCAGACCCTGATGTTCAGCCCAGGAGCTCTGGCTGGGAAGGGAAGGACCCATGTTCCCAGAAGGGCAGTGCCACCACAGCCCAGCAATCCGAGCAGCCTGTTCTCACTTACCCGCCCTGTCTAATTTCAGAAAAATTTATTCAGCAAATTGCAGAATTTTTTGGCACTAAACTCAGAAAAAAAAATTCCAACAGTGAATTCGTATCCAAGTAAACCTGTCATCTCCTAGCCGGGTTCTTCTCTTCTTGCAGGAAGGAGGTGGGGGGAGAAAAAGATCCAGACATTTTCCAAGAGAAAATAAACTCTCAAGGCTTAGGCAGGGGCTCTCAAGTTTGGTTAAAATTCTCAATTCAAAAAGGTGGTTGTCGAGTTGACAACGTGCCTCCCGCCCACACCCATACTAAATCACCACTCCAGGCTGTGACTCAGCGAGTGTGGAAGCTCTGGGCTCATCTCGTAAACACAGAGTTTCCATGCCCATGTTCTAGATTCCTTGCTAGCAAGCCCAGTGCAACTCCAGGTCAGGGCAAATAAGGTAAGAAGACCATTCAAGTTCAACTTCAAAAGCCATTCTTCTCTGGGCTAAAGTGTAGGAGAAGCCAAAAGAACTGTTTTTCCTATCGTCCCGCACTGAGCTGCTGACAACGAGGAATAATGAATGCTTGGCAGAATATCAAACTCTAACAATAAGCAAACTACACAAGGGGAGCGTTCAGTGTGGTCGTCCTGCGGCATTCCTCTCTCTACTTTGTGAGGTCTGGGAACGCTGTGGGAACTCTGTCCCTGTCCCTCCCCATGCTATCCTCCACCTGAGTCCCTCTGCAGTCTTTTGCTGTCTGCTGGGTAAGTCAAGGGGCAGAGGCTCTCAAAGCTGGCAATCCATGGGGCAGAGTCAGTGAGTGACGTGTCCTTCCGTCCTGAGTTGAATCCATTGCTAATCCACCTGTTAGGAGAATTAGCGCTGTGATGCAGTATTGAGCATGATAATCGAAACTGAGTGAAGCTCTGTGATGTCTTAAGTGAGGTCCTAAGAGGAGTTAAGGATTGTCTATACCCTGTCATCTTTCACACCATGCATGCACATGTACGCATGCACGCACGCACGCACGCACGCATGCTCACACACACTTTTCTTTTAATGTCAGAGTTGCCATGCTTTTGTTCTAACATATTCACCCGCTCATCCAATATTACACCCTTCCTAGCATACTTCTCCATATTAACCCGTCTCCATCCTCCATTAATACCCCCTCATCGTGCACTCTATTTCTGTTAGGGTTTGCCATCGCCCATGTTAGCCAAGTCATCTCATAAAATCATTTTTGCCTAAGTACCAAGCTTTTTGAGGAGAAATATGTTAGTACAAGATGTGAGTTAAAGGTGATAGGCCAGAGAGTGGAGTTTTGATGGGGCTGGAGTAAGACAGGCTAGTTAATTAGCAACAGACCAGCTAAAGCTCCTTTGAGCGAAGGAAGCGGCATTGGCCTCTGAGATGGGGAAGGCATGCGCCTAGGGAGGAACCCTGTAGGTCCATTTTCTATGGCAAGCCAGACCAAAATCTAGGGGACAGAAGGTTGTTTCTTTCTGTAGCCTCTGAGGGAGGATCTGGTTTTTAGTTTGTCGACAGATTTCAGCCTCGTGTTTACAGGACTGGAGTTCCTATTCTCTTGATGGCTTTCATGTGAGAGCCAATCCTAGCTCCTAAAGGCACCAATATTCTTTCTCCTCCTAAGCCATCCTTGATAGACCAAGACTGTCACATGATACAAACTACTGCTTTACTCTATTTCCCTGAACTCTCTGCTTCCTCGGTTTACTTTTTCAAGGTCCTGTGTTCCTATGCTGAGCTCACTTAGAGCTTACTTATTAGCCTAGAGTAACAGCCTTGTCTGAAAATCCACAATTCTATTTCCATCCAAAATGTCTCTATTGCTGTGTAATGGCAATGCCTATGTAAGTGGCAGAGTTGTTCATGAACAGAAATAGATACATAGACTTTACTTATAACCACTTGGCTTTTCTATCTCTGCCCGTTTCCCAAATAATAATGCAGAGTCTTTTTTATTTATGGATTCATATTTAGGCCTTAAGCTAGATTTGTTCCCCACATGGCTGGCTACCTCTCCTCAGCTTCATACATCTGACTTCTTTTGCATCTTGGTGGTAAATCTCCTGCCCCTGACTCTTCACCAGAATTCCTATCTCTTTCCAAGAGTCCTACCTGTTCTCCACTGCCTAGCTATAGGCCGTCCATCTCTTTGTTGACAGGTGATGTTGACAGTGTACAAGAGCTTATCCCAGCATTTACTCACAGATAAAGCATTGCCTTCCTTAGGAAGACATTATGTGAGCTAGCCATGGAGATAACAAACTAATCCTACATAGCTCCAGGAATCATGCTCATATACAGAAATGGAGTAAGGCAAAGAAGAGAAGGGATTCGAATGTGATTCCAGACGCGTGAGCTCAAGTTGACCAAAGACAGAGCAGACACGATTTAATGAAACTAAACACAATGCATGTAAGAGACTCGGTTGTTCAGTGACACTTACTGGTTCTAGCTGAATTTTAACTTCCATGCAACCTTGGCTAAGCCTGGCTTGAGCCAAGTCCGTCTTATAAAGGAAGACCGTGGAACTATCAAGGATACGCGGGTGGCGGCTACCATTCCCCACCCCATGGTTTTGCGTGATATCCAGAGCTAACCCCTGCACTCCTAATATTAGTCCTGGTCATAAAATCTCTCCAATAGTCAATGTTAATCTAACCAAGTCACAACATATTAAAATCGCCCAGTCATTTTGATGTTAGGTTATTTATAAGTAGGGGCTTTTCAGAGTTGGCATTCTATATTGAAAGTGCTAATATTAAGATATTGCTTAGGACCACACTAAACCTGCCTAGGCTCCTGTTCCAAACACATGTGGCCAGCTGACGACAGAGCTCCCCAGTGAGAAAGACAAACAAAGGCACTTTTGGTAGGGAATCAGAGATAAATAAAATTCCCTCCTCGGGCTTAAGTCTTAGTGTTTGATTGTGGGTTCCTTTGGCTGGTTTAGTTTTCTTGGTTTTGTGAGGTAGCATTTCATGTAGCCCAGATTGGGTTACATTGCATTAGATAGCCAAGGCTGTCCTTGAACACCTGACCCTCTTACCTCTACCTCCCAAGTGCAGAGATGATAGGTGTGTGCCATCAGGCCATGCTTCAACAGCAACTCATAAACTAACGTGTGGGTGCTTCACAATGTCAAGTGTAATCTTTGGTGACAAATAACCTTCACTTGGCATAGATAAAAAAAATTCAGTTTCTTAGACAAGAGGATACTGTGCAGGTAAATGGAGATGTTTTGCTGGCTGGTGTTCTAGAAACTCTGGGAACGTAGATTAATTAGCAAACAAAAGGAAAGATAGGCTGTAAAGGGCCACCACCCATCCACAGGCTCAGAGGCTGTGGAACAAGTCATCCAGTCCTGAAGGGAAGACCTAGTCACACCCTCAGAGCCCCCCCCCACACACACACACACGTGCTCTCCCTGCATCACTGCATCATCGGGACCAGCAGCACCCAAAGGCACTGGGTGGGAGCCGGGCTGATGGTTTGTATATGAAAGATCCCCAGAACAGTTCATGTGTTGAATGTTTGGTGTAGGGGTAGCAACCCAAAAGAAATGACAAAAATAAGAGACGAAGTGGAAAGGACATTCATTCTAGTGCACGAACACCATGAGCTATTTTTAGGTTAACTTTTGGGGGGGAAATGGGGACAAATACAGTGTCTGCCTGCACTGCTATAACTAAATACCAGAAATTGAACCATTTACACAAAAGAAACTTATTTTCTCAAAGGTCCTGAGGCTGGGAATGCAAATTAAAACATGGGCAGGCTTAGTTTTTCTTTAACTGTTGTCTTCTGTGTCCCCTGGGTCATGCCCCACCATGCTCATCTCTAGGGCCTCTTCTTTTCCTAGCGACCCACTCTTATGACCTTACTTAGCCTTAGTTACTCCTGAGATAAAAAAAGATCACACTGACAGACTGGACCTCGACATAGGAGTTTTCAGGAGCACAACTGAGTTTGTGCAGTTTAAACAGAGAAATCTCAACACAGTGTGTCAAATAATCTATGGACTAATGACATACTATATAAGGTTTACATGTGAGTGACAGAGTGTTCTTTAAACTTTTGTGTCCTTTTGTTTGTTGATCTTATTGTTCAGATCCTATTATTTACCTTAGAATCAGAAAACAAAGAATGTCAAAAGAAAAAATAAATTACTACATTCTCAATATTCACTTGAAAAACGAATACAAGTCGAACTGACCCTATTATAGTGCAAGATGTATGTATATGTATGTGCATGTGTATCTATTATATTAAAATATATGACTATTATAATGTCTAAAAGTTTATATATTTCCTTCCAGTTTTGTCCTTCACTACATGCGAATTTTTAAAAACTGTATCATATTACAAACACTTTATATATCTTTAGTTAAGATGGTTTGTTACATTTACTTATGTGTATACGCATATCTGTGCACTTATGTCACAGTGTCTTAAGGTTTAATTACTGTGAAAAGACACCATGACCATGGCAACTCTTATATAGGAAAACATTTTATTGGGGCTGGCTCATAGTTCAGAAGTTTAGTCCATTGCCATCACGGTGGGAAACATGGCGGCGTGCCTGCAGACATGGTACTGAAGAAGGTGCTGAGAGTCTTTTCATCTTGATCCAAAGGCAACAGGAAGAGAATCTGAACAGGAAGGCTGAATCTGGCCTGAACATCTGAAATCTCAAAGTCCACCCCTAAGTGACAAGCTTTCTCCAACAAGGCCACACCTCTCAATAGTGCTATTCCCTATGAGCCCGTGGGGCCATTTTCATTCAAATTACTATGCATACAGTGTACATACAGAAGTTATTAGAGTTAGAGTTAGATTTCTCCTTCCACCATGTGGATTCCAAATTGAATCAAATTCAATCTTGGCAATAGGTGACCTTACCCACTATGCCATCCTACCATCACTTCATTTTTTTTCTACTACACATTGTCAGAGCATTTTTTTTTCCAAAAGGAAGACAATGTCTTGATTATCTAACTGTTGTTCTATTTTAAAAACTATTTCACTGAATACTTGCACGCGTTTTCTCAAACGTTTGGTTTCTCAATTTTTTTAACTATCATCCTTTCTCTTCCTGTACAAAACTTCCACTGTCTCCTCACAGTTTCCTGGGCATTTCTAGAACTGCATGAGCAGCTTACCTTCCCTTTACAGAATGTGCCTTCTGTGTGGTTTGCTTAATCCAACCTCCCCGCACATCTCCTGGACCGTTGCTGTAGTGTATTTTTGTACTGAGCCTGTTCCCCAGTCTGACTGGGAGCCCCTTGAGTGCAGTCTGCACCTTGGATCCTCCATTGCTCGTTGCTTGATAATTGATCAACGTTGGTAGATTGGTTGGCTGCTGGCTGGTTGGGCTTCCATTTTCTGACAATTAAGACTCAATGCCCAGTTGTCTGTGGAAATTACTTTTTTCCTCCTAACCCTTTGGAGGGTACTGGTTTGTGACATTTCCACAGCAGGACTAAATTGGATGAATTGTGCTCTTTTGTGTTCCCCTGATTCCCCCACTCCGTGTGCCTTGACAGCAGGATGGATCTATTATGTTCTATCCTATTGTGTTTTTATAATGGCTTAATTACTGTGTATGGGCTTCTCACTGGGAACTGGGGAGATGGTGAATTCTATAAATAAATCACACTTTCGGTGACATTAATATGCTGCCAGATTTAGTTGTGTCTGCATTACACAGGCTCACATTAAGATCCAAAGTGTTGTCAAATACATCTTATAGGTGAGGAGTTTTATTTTAAATTCCTCTAGAGTGAATTAAGCTTCGGTCAAAACATGTCCCAGAAAGAGTGACTTTTGTTCTCTGAGATGCCTTGCAACCTTTGGCAGTCCATCTCAACTTCTTTCCCCGCAAAACAGAAGTCCATACAAAAAACAGAGTAGCACAAGGCAAAGCTCTCTTTATTGTCTAGTCTGGAAAAAGGAAACTTTAGGTCCTCAGTACTGAAACCCAAGTTGTCATTATTTCAAACGCATGCAAAAGAAGCCAACCTCAAACTTCCTCAAATGGAGGAAGGAAAAGGAAGAAGGAACAAAGGAAGAAAGAGGAGGGAGGAGCCCACGTATGCACCTATGCACAGTGTCAGAGAAACCTGTTATTTTATTAGCTTTTCTTCCATGGCTTTATTGTATTTTAATTTGAGTTTGTATAACAACCACAAGTACAAATGGAAACCTTAGAACCAGCAAAGGTGGGGTATGACATTTTGACATTGTTGCTTGATACCATTACTTTGGTAAAAATATTTTGTCAAGTTAAATACATACATACATACATACATACATACATACATACATACATACACACACACACACACACACACATATATACATATATATTCTTTAGAGATAAGTAAAGAAGCAGGTGACTTCCCCCTTCAAATCTTCATGATACATCGTGTCATACGACCTTTCAGACTCAAACCAGTGCCTTCACACAGGAACTAGAGAGGTTCAGCAAAGGACAGATAGAGCGTGAGTTTCTCACTCAGAAATATCTTTTCGGGCTACTGTGAGATGGCTCAGTGGGTAAAGGTGCTGGCCACTAAACATTATGGTTAATGCTGGGAGAAACCAGAGAGAAAGGAAAGAAGAACATGTAAGAGAAAGTAAACACAAATGGGATAAGGGCTGATGGAAGGCGACTTAACCACAATCAAAAGCAACAACTTACCAGACCCAGAAGCATAGAGTAACAGTCTTCTGAAAATGCAGTAACTGTAAATTAGCATAAATTGTATGATGAATCAGAGGCATTTCTGGCAGTGCTCACCCATGCTACATTGTGTGATTTAACTGCAGCCTCAATTCAGAGCATGCAACACGTGCTTGCTGTCTGTGTGCGACACCAACAAATGCCTCCTCCAATGAGTCGATATTAATGTGTGTTATTGTTATGTGAAGCCTGCCAGAGATGACCATTCAGACATGATTCGTAGCCAATCGAAAGTCTCTATTCCAGCCAGCTGGGCTTACCTACACTTGGTTATTCAGTGCTAAGTGTAGCACAGAATATCTGGAGCCCAAGGTTTTTGAAGCCAAAAATCATGTCCGGACATCTCTCCCGGCAGCTGGAGATGGGGCCAGGGTTCTGTGCAAGCAAGCAGTTTTACAGAAGCTAAGAGAAACAGTTAGTTGGGGCATCTTGACCTTGGCTTCCTACAATACAGTTGTGTAATTTTCCACAGGATTTCCCAAGGAGATCAGATTCTAGTTAGTCCTGAAATGGCCTCAGTAAGGACACAAGATGGAGAACCCTCTGCACTGTCTTGCCCTGTCACATTACAAATTGTGTTGTGAATGTGTTTATACAGTAGGTAGAAAGTCATTTGCTCTTAAAGAAACACAGTAGTAATTCAATTACAGGAAACAAAGGCTTTTAATATTTTCTTACCATCATTTCTCCTCATGAAAGCATTGAACCAATGTACCTTTGGATTGCACTGCGTAAGACTGTGTTATGCCTGATGGGTTTTTTATTGTTTTGTTTTGTTTATTCTTTCCTCCCTTTTATTGAAAATAGATCTTTTTCTCACATAATATATTCTAATTTCAGCTTCCCCTCTACTCCTCCAAATTCCTCCCCACCTTCCCTCCCATCTGGATCTACTTACCTTCCATCTGTCATTAGAAAATAAGCAGGATCTAAGGAATAATGAAAAATAAAATACAAGCTAAAACAAAAACTAACACATTGGGATTGGACAAAGCAAACAAACAGAAGGAAACGAGACTGAGAGGTATATGAATCAGAGACCCACACGTTTCCTTGTGCTTAAATTTTAAAATCAGTGTTTAAGAAGGCCATGGTGGCCCACACCTTCAGCTCTGCCACTAAGAAGGCAGAGACAAGCAGCTCTCTGTGAGTTTGAGGCCAGACTGGTCACATATCGCAAGTTCCAAGACATCATAGAAAGACCCAATCTCAAAATCAAGATAAATTGGCATTTGAATTGCTGACTTGGGTTTCATTAAAGAAAAGATAATAATAATTTTGAAGTTGTGTTCTCAGCACTGACAACTACAAATTCAAATATCTATCAACTCCAAAAAAGGTACAAGATGCTACTCATCCAAGGTCAACTCTCAACCCACGATTTAGTTTAGTTATTGATGTAAAAGAAACACATCCATCTCAGCGTGCAAATTTGTTTGCATCTTTAATAAATATATAATAAATATATATAAAAATTTAAAATTAAATTTATTTATTATTTTGTATTAGTTAATGTTTTATCTGTATGCCTATCCTACATACCTTTATATCTAGGTCATATACAAATTTATCTCAAAACAGGGTTGTAAATAGAAAAAGTCTAAGTGGTTCTAATTTTATTAATGGAATTATGGGTATCTTTTTTTTTTCCGGAGCTGAGGACCGAACCCAGGGCAAGCGCTCTACCACTAAGCTAAATCCCCAACCCCAAATAAACACAATTAAGAAAAAGGGTATCTTTTATCTTAAATCATCTAATTTATAGAAATACCACCTTTAAATTGTTATTACATTTAGTGTTGTGTGTATGTGTGCGTGTATATGTGTATGTGTACATACATGCACATGCATGTATGTCAAGGCACATATGTGAAGATCAGAGGACAACTTACCAGAGTCATTTATCTCTTCTACAGTGGATTCCATGGATCAAACTCATGCTGTCAGGCTTGGCAGCAAGCACCTTTACCCGCCCACTATGCCATCTCACCAGCCCAGTAGCACTATTTTTGGAAAACAAAATTACAAGTATGTCAATAGTAAGGGCCGACTATGGGTCTCATCCTTGGCAAAATGTGTCTGTCCTCATCACATTACAGTGAAGTAGCCAACCATCCTGAGCTAAAACAAACAGCAGTCATTTTTATCATGTTCATGGATTCTGTCTGTTGGAAATCTGGAGCAAACATGAGGAGGTAGCTGTTGATTGCTGTCTCTGCTCCATGACATCCAAGACCTCGGGAGGACACAGAAGGTTGGGTTGACTTAAAGGCTGGGCTGGGATCATCTAGGGACTCTATTTATAAATATATTCATATATCCATTCTTATGTGTATCTATGTGTCTGAGTGTATGTATATGAACCACATTTATGCAGGAGCCCATAGGTGTTAGAAAAGGCATAAATCCCCTAGATTAGTTTTGTGATGATCCACCATGTGGGTGCTGAGAACCAAATCTGGGTCCTCTGCAAGAACAGTGAGTGCTCTTAACTCCTGAGCCATCTCTCAAGATCACCACCTGGGGGCTTCTTCCCTTAAGTACCTTCCTTGGGACTTTGTGAGAATATCTGTCTGTGGATACTCTGTATGTGACACAGCCACATCACATCACGGTGCCTCCAGGTAGGCAGATATCATCTACTACAGCTCAGATCTCCATGGGTTCCTTGCCAAGACGAAAGCTGCATTATCCTTTATGACTGAGCCTGGGAAGTTGCATTTGTGAAAATCTCTGGGTGAATGTGATCACAAGTTTGGCCAGGTTCATGGTGTCTTGATGGGGATCTACAGGGGAGCACTCAGAAGACTGTGTTGGATGGAAAGATTCTTGCTAGCATCTCTGGATAATATAAACTGCCACGTGGTCAAGTTCAAGCACACAAGTCACTTTGCCTGTGGCAGGTGGATCCCAGGTGTCAAGAAGCATGGCTCAGCCTACTCCGGACTGGTGTGGCTAACTATGAGAATGATACATCTGGCTTTCCTGGTTGTGACTCAGTAGTTTAGCATTTCATATAATTTACCTACAAGGAATGGAGAGGATGTACAAGAGACACGGCTCTGATTTGGCATTGTACTTTGGGAAATCTACACTGGAGAACTATTACTGTGAGTCACTGTAGCACCCTGTGCCAGCATCTGGAGTCCCGTCTCCTCAGAGATGACCAGGCTCAGGAATGTTTTCTTGTGTGGCTGGCTGAGGTGCCAGCCAACCTCTCCCACCATAACACCAGACGCTCTGTGAGTGATGGTTTCCTTTTCGAAACCAAAAGTGGATGGAGGAATTTAAATGAGAGCAGAGGAAGAAAGTCGTGAGGCAAGACATTATGCTAAATAAAGGGAAAGAAACAAGGCACTGAGTGGGAGAAAGAGGGCACTGGAGATGAGAAGAGACACTACAAATACAGCATCACGGTAATGGGATGGGTCAAGGGGATGTTCCCAGAGCAGGCCACACTAAGACTTCCTCCTGAGTGCTCAACATCCCCTCCTAAACAGCAATAACCAACTGGGTCAGGGGATAGAGTCACTTTCGCAGGCTGCCACCCTTTCTGCCTATACATCACCTCTGAGACTTCCTTCACTCCAAGTACTCAGAAAGAAATGAACCCTTGGAACCAAGTCTATTACCCAGGTTACCAAAGACTGCCCCACCCCGAACCAAGTCAGAGCTACTTAAGGCCCTAGGGATCTTAGACCAACAGGACTACCCCATAGAAAGCCCAACATTCTCTATCAATAGATTGCTTGTTTAATGGGCAAATACTTATACAGGGCTTACCCTGCCCTGGGCACCATCCCCAGAACTTGGCAAATATTGACTAATTAATCCTTCATATGAAGTGTACTGTTGTCTTCTGGGTTATAACCCTGACAGTGCACAGGACCAGCAAGGAGTAGAGCTAGGATGGAAACTCCACCACATCAGCTCCCCGTCTGCCCCGTGCAGTAACTGCCTGTATGAGAGGCTATGCAGCACGGTGGCACATCTATATGTGCGGCTGAGCAAGGTTCAATCCAAGCCTTGGTACGTCTCTGAGGCACTTGTCCTCCCGCTCTCTGCCCATCCCTTCCTGTTCAGCCGGCTGCTAGAAAACAGAAGATCCAGGGTCACTACGGTTAACAAACCTGTGGGCCTGTGTAGGTGTGTGTGTTTCGGGGGAGGGGCTGAGATATCTAATACTCTATTCTGCTCCTAAAATTCAGTCTTTGAAGGGGACCGTGATCTCTCGTGTAGGGTGCTAGAACACGGGTTAAACACAGAATACCAAATTATATTTAGATTTGAGGTTAGCCATGATCCATCTTTAATAGAATTATGTACCACTGATACATTTAATACCTTCTTAAATTTTCGAAGTAGTAAGTTCTAACTCACCGGGTACTCTCTGCTTTCACCTGCTACATGTGCTAACCCTTAAATTCGAGCTCATGAAGATCTCCAACTCAACAACTGGAGACACAGTTGGCAAATAGAGAGGCTCTGTGTGGTTGGCTGGCAGATGCCTGGGCAGCAGGAGAATGACTCACATAGTAATAAAGACTCAGACCCACGGCCCAAATGGAGGGTGCCTGTAAGACATGCTAAAACCCTGGGACTGTGCTGTGTGTCACTGCTTGTGTGAGTCTGCAGGCTGTGTAAGAAGAGTCTTTCACCTTACAACTCCGTACCCCGAGGCACCGCCAGGGCCTCACATATGCTGGCAAAGCGCTCTCGCGCCGTGCTACATTTCTAGCCCGTGGGTTTGTAAAGCCGGTGTTATTACGTCACCCAAGATGGTTCTGAGCTTGCTGTGTAACAGATTGCCATGGAGCCCACACTCCTCCCATCTTTGCCTTCTGAGGGCTGGGATTATCGGTGTGCACCGCATGCCTGGCTCCAGCCAATGCTCATCTTTTGAAAAGATTCAAAGCTACAAAAAAATTACCATCAGCATATAGAGAACGCTCATTATTTCAGAGTCTCGTCTGCTTTCTCTTACCCATGATGCATTTGTGCGGGCACGCCCACACGCTTGTTAATTTGCTAAATGAACTAGTTGAGCATTTTATCAGATGTTGGGACCTTTCCCGGCTGAGCAGGTCAACATGACTCACCTAGGAACAACAATATTCTCCTCCATGACCACAATGCCATAACCACACTCAGGATACTTAACCGTAACACCATATCATTATCTAATGACACTTCAACACTCAGTTTCCTCCAGTTATTCCAATAATGTGCGTGTATTGTGTAGAACTATGTTCAGCTTTGGATTTCCCTAATCCCTGGCTATGTTCTTTCAGCCTCCCATAGTCTTCCTTTTCCTACCTGTAATGTGAAAGTAACGACCTGATTGAATTGTCGTGGAGACTGGTAAACATTTACACTAAGATCCTAGCACCAGCTGGACATGAAACAGGTCAGGCATTCAATAAACAGTAACTACCCTTGTGATTAGGTAATTGAACGTATGGCAGGTAATTGATTGCTGGTATAGAGAGAAACTGCCAACAAACAGGCATGAGCCTTTGAGACACATAAAAGGGTTAAAGGGAAACAGCCACAGGGAGCTTGCCGGTTCATAGTCCGTTTACCATTTTCTAGGGACCACTGAAGAGAGTCCCATTCAACTCCCTTAAAGGAGAGGAAAGCAGCCAGTAGGGGACCCCGCCTCCAGGTGGACTCCTGGCCACGCCCCCAGGATAGGCCAGAGGGCGGGGCCTCTTCTTGATTCCCAGTTTTGTCAATAATTTCCTGGACCTTTGCGATCCCCACCCCACCAACCTCAAGTAGGGAAATAGACTTTAGACGGCTGAAGTACAAGCAGGCTGAATTTTGTCACACTGGATTCTAAAGTTGAAGCCTTAACTCCCCTAACTCCAGAATTTCGGCTGTGTAGAGTAAGATTGTTAGGGTGGGCCTTAATCCAATCTGATAGTGACTTACAAATAGGGGAGAGAGGCTCTGTGGGGAAAGAATTGCAATAGCTCCCAGAACCAGGACTCAAGACTTCTGGGTTGTTACCACCCCCTGCCACCAGTATTACCACCGGATGTAGGCAGGAGCTAGGCCAAATTAACAAACTGCTAGTCTTCAAGCCCTTAAGCCTACTAGTGACATCTTGAAAAATGTAATTTTTTTTAAGGCCTTTTCATTTGGAATTCAAGGGTTCCCACAGTGGCAGAAAAGGGAGTCTGATTATTGGAAGAGTCCATGGTAAGGCGGCTTCGTGGTTTGAATGGCCTATAAAGTCTGAGGAGGGAAAGATCCGTGCCTAAGATCCAGCAGTTGCTGGCGGAGCCGGGGCCAGCCTCAGTATATTGACTGAACTGGCTTTCCCTAACTCCTCAAAAGACACTGATAAATCAGGGTGACGCCAGCTCCAACTTCACAACTGCCTGACTGGTTGGATATGTGTGACATTGGCAGTGTGGAGTGGCCTCAGAGTCCTCCAGGCCTCCGGGGACACTGAGAGCCTGGCCCCTGGATTCTGCCAGGCTACACCGGAAGCCAGCATGTTACAAAGCTGCTAGGAGACCAGAGATGCTGAAGCTGTGACCAAGCAGGCTCCACAACCCTGAGGATGCAGCAAAGTGCTGTCTGTGCCTTCTGATCACATGGTTCCGATGGAGTAAAAGTGGGGGAGGGGAGGGCTTGCTGCACCTATAGCCAGGGAAGCACTTCCTGGCCTCACTCCATAGTTTCCGGGAACTGGGGCAGGGTCAACCTCTGTGAGCAGCTTCAATTCCACTTCATCGTTCTGCGTTTATTTTCTACCTCCTCTCCTTGTCCTTGTCAAGACGAGAGAGCCAGGCCAGAACCATCGGGCTCCCTCTCAGGGAAACAGTCACTGTGTGGAACCACAGCTTCCTTCTGACAACAGGTGCAGCCTAGCTGGATGCTGAGCTGGTCTCTCCGAACCCTTGAAGGAGGGTTCCAACACCTGGGACACTCTTATTTCACCCATTTTCTGTTCTTATTTTCTAAGACTCTGTATCTGCTGCATGTTCAAATAATTGAGGAGTTATTTCCCACTTCTTACTTGTGCCTCTGACATGCACCTGGACGGGTGGCGTTGGGCACACTTAAAAGAAGGAGAAATAAATATCTCAGAGATGAGACAGCAGATGCATTTGCTCCGAAGTGAATTGCAAAGATCGGCACTCCATTTTTACAGTATTTTCTTGAGACATATGGTAAACCAAGCTAGGTGATTTTTATTTAAAATGTCAGTCATGCTGAATTCGAAACTCACAGGCACACCCAGCCAGTCAGTCGTCCTGCTCTCTGTGGGCACCAGAGCATGCTCGCTCCTGGGATGTCATCACCTATATTCCAAGGGTGATCTGAAGTTTTCAGAGAGAGAGAGAGAGAGAGAGAGAGAGAGAGAGAGAGAGAGCCAGTTTCCAAGACAAAACTCAGCCGTGCTTGCAGCAAACAAAGTCTCCTCCAGCTGTCTGCTTTTAACACCCAGCCCTCCATGCTGCAGGCTGCAGGTGAGCAGGCCTGGGCTGGAGAACTCCTGACTGTACTGCCCTCTGCTCTGCCGGTCCTTTCCACAATCCATCTTTGCCAGAGGAGGTAGGAGGAGGCATCCAGGGTGGATAATTGACATTTTAGCATCCCTCCTGGCTTTTTTGGTTCTCCTTCACATTCCCTGATAAAGTCTCAGATGAGTTTCTTGACCTGTGAGGCTACAGAGGGTCAGGAAATTGAATAGAAGCATGTAGCATTGGAGGCATGGGGAGCCTGGGGTAGCCACCAGAAGGTCCCAGACTCCAAAGAAGTGAGAGGCTCTCAGGACCCAACAGCGATGACTAGAGCCACATACCCAACAAAGAGGAAATCTATCCCATCTGCAGACACCAAACCCCCACACCATTGGGGATGCCAAGAAGTCCTTACTGACAGAAGGCTGGGATGGCTGTTCCCTGAGAGGTTCTACCAGTACCTGACCAATACAGATGCAGATACTCACAGCCAACCATCAGACTGAGCCCGGGGACTCCAGTGGAAGAGTTAGGAGAAGGACACAGCCAGAATACGGCAAATACAGAGGCAAATGCCAGCAGCAAACTGAGGAGGGGGTTGCAACCTCATAGGAAGAACAATATCAACTAACTGGACCACCCAGAGCTCTGGGGAACTGAACACCAACCAAGAGAGATGAACCCCAGCCAGCTGAGGACCCGAGATCAGTAAACACGATAGGTCAGTGTAGCACCCGATCAACAAGGAGAGACAGTGGGAAAAGCAGAAGCAGAAACTAATTTTAAAACTTTCAGCTACTCTAACATTACTGCACATATGATCAGACACCAATACACAAGCATTAAGTCTTGCGGTCCAGGTTTCTGTACAAATCCTGTATGCACTGCCATCCCTTTCAGGACGATAGATGGATAGATGGAGACTTCGGTATGAGCACTTTTTTTTTTAATCTTTGGATTTCAGAACCAAATCGCTGATGTGATTTGATGTCACTGTAAAAGTTTGCTTATCATGCTAATTACTACAGTTTATTAACTCAAAGAGTTTAAGACTGAAAGAGCCAAGACACAATTAGAATGTGGCTGCTAGGGGAATAAAAAAGACTTTGATCAGAGAGGAGAATGGTAAAGAGCAAGCAATGGACTTAAAGGAAGGGAGAGCCTGCACCAGAGAGCAGAGAACCCGAGCTCAGCAGGCACCCACGTGTCCTTCATCAAACGCTAGGACAGGCAGGACAGGGAGACACAGCCTCCGCAGAGGGACTCGCAAAAGTATAGATAGTTCTGAAGAAGCTAACATCCTAATTCTCCACCGATTCATGAAGATCCTCTCTTACTCCATCCACCCTTGACATACATAATCACTGCCATCCTCACCGACATTTCCTGGGAGGCCTCTCAAGGCACCAGGCCAGAATACATTTGGTTTCAAAGAAAACAGCAACTCAAACCTGAAGATGCCTTTCTAAAGGTGAGAAAAGTAGATTTGATATAAAAAGAAAGTCTAAGAAAGTGTTCTATTGGTTGAGCCGTTCACATCACCAGTTTGGGAATCCTGGCTCAATTACCATAAACAACAAGGGAGTTACTTGCATAGTCAGAAGCTCCAGACAGAAGCGCTCCAAGAAAGTTAATGGGCCCTTGACCTCCCCACTGCTCTGTCCTCCTCATTGTTTGCCTATTCTCATGTCAGCTCATCTCATGGGAGTAATATGGCTAAGTTCTCCACCATATGGAGATACATACTGTCAACAGAGCTGAAGGACACTTCTTCCTGATCATCTCTTCCTTAAGGAAGAAAATAAAACACAAGATAGGCCTTCCAGGAATGGGGAGAAGGTTCAGTGGGTGAGAATGTCTGCAGTAACACATGAGGACCTGAGTCTGAATTCCCAACCTCCACATAAAAAAAAGCCAGCCATGGCTGCACATGTCCCTGTAGTGCCAGCACTGTGTGGGGCAGAGACAGAAAGGTTTCTACGACATTTGGGCTACCAGTTTGGACGAACAATGTTGAGCCCCATGTTCAATGGCGGAGCCCATCTCAATGGACCAAGGAAGAAGGTGACATCTATCGTCCTCCTCTGGCATCCATGTAGCCATACACTTATGTGCACATACACCACACACATGCACAGACCACACCACACACATAAAACAGAACAAAATAAACTTTCCAAGAGAACCTCATCCCACCGAAAACCTTCCTCCACACAGTCTTGCTTAAACCAATACCTAAAAGAAGCGTGAGCATTCAAGACTTTCTTCTGAGGTAGATGACAGTGTGGAAGAGGGTGGATTCTCTCCAGACACAGCTCTGCTTTCCTCGGAAGTGAGCATGGCTACTGATGGGCGATTGGCAACAGCTTCTCTAGACAAACAGCGATAGAGAGGCTCTCTTCTATCTCCACGAGAGAAGAAAGCACATGGTTCTATGGTTCTCCAACCCCATCCACCTTCCACTTCCATTTCATCGAGGCGCAGTTTGAGTTTAAGGCATTTACAACTCCTTTCGTGTCCACAGACTGAAAGATCTTTCTTTTTCTTCCCTGAGTCTCTCACTCTCGCTTTATTTGGACACAGCTTGTACTAATCAGTGCTAGGCTGCGGAAGGGCTGATTAACATTTTCTTTTCTAGGCTTTCCCAAGTGAGGCAGAGAGAGAGAGAGAGGGACTCTAGGATGGGAGACTTTAATTAAATGAAGCTATGAGTATCTCTGAGTCCCCTTTAGAAATCGCATCACCCTTGACAATCTTGCTGCTGTTATTACCTTCCCAGCAGATTCAGTCTCTAATGAACACTGCCCCTCCTGTACTCCAGAGAAAGAGGACACTTGTTCTTTATGGGCCGTGTGGACTATGTGGACATTTCTGGATTTGGTTCAGTGGTCTGCGAACCACAGAGATTGGTACATTCTGGGACAGACGTTCTAACCATCCCGATAAACCTCAGGGTTAATTATATAAGAGCAGGTAATCACGATGCAGAAGTAATTACTGGGTTGTGCAGCCATAGATGCTGAATCTCAACTCGGGGAATATTTTTATCCTTGGAGTCCACTGGATTTTCCTGTCTTTCTCCTCTTCTGTTTATCCTAAAATTAACATTAATCAACATTTGATTCCCAACACACTGTGTTTCTACCATGTAATTATAACAAGTGTCCATGGCTTGTGTTTGTGTCTCTGTGTGTCTGTGTATCTGTGTGTCTGGAGGGAACTTACGCATGCATGCATGTGTGTGTGTGTGTGTGTGTGTGTGTGTGAGAGAGAGAGAGAGAGAGAGAGAGAGAGAGAGAGAGAGAGCGCCTTACACCCTAGCTTCTATCTCTGCCTCAAAATGACCATCTGCAGATGTGAATTAGTCAGGCTCCTCTGGGCCCCGGGATATGCCTATAGGACCTCCCCAATACTATGTGCATGAGACCACATGATCCACACTTGTAGCAACAAACTTCCAATGAAGCAAGAGGTACATATTTAGAGTTTGTGTTATAGAGAAATTATATGTTACAAAGGCAAAGATATTTCAATTACTGCCTTTTAGAGACCACCAAAATAGTCAAGAGCAAAATAGACTGGCTTGGATGGCTAGTCATTCCCTGAACATTTTCAAAACCACACCTCAACCTCAAACTGGATGTCATTCTTTGGCTTTCTGGTGCTAATTCTCGTGACATTGGTTAGGAGTCGCAAAGCACTAGTAAGAGGTATGTTTTCCTCACTTTCTGACCAAGAAAGGGAAACGAGGCTAACAGATGCCCACTTTTCTTGCTTATATGGAAATATAAATCTACCAGCACGGGTCAGTACCCAGAGCGATCAGTTTCTTTGTTACCAAAACTTGTCTGTAGAGTGCAGCGATGGAGATCGCTAAGCCTCTGGGTACCTTCTCAGAAATCTGGAGGTAACCAGTGAGTTCGTGAATTCACTGTCTCTCTGAGTCTTTGCATAGGCAATGTGGGTGTGTTTCCTTGTTCACTGTTTGCATTGATAAAGGTGAGACTCAAAGAGGTTACAACTGATTTTCCAAGAATATGATGGTTGACATTGTCAGCTTGACAGGATCCAATCTCCCAGAAGACGCATCTCTGGGTGTGTCTGCTAGGGTGTTCCCAGGGAGGTTTAACTAAGAAAGGAAGATCCACTGTGAAGATAGGGGACACTATGCAGCAGCTAGGAAAAAGGAACATAACTTTTTCTTTTTCTTCTGGAAGATTGCAGAATATGCATGCCTACTAAAACAAAACGTAGTCTGGTTAATCACATTATAGAGACAGAAGCACTAAGTTGGAGACATTAAAAAAATTGATTTAAGAACCTTATTTTATATTGGGTGGGTCTTGTGGCATAGACCTCTTGAAAGGACCTCGAAGTCAACACAAGACACCCAAGACTAAGTTCTCAGCACAAAGATTTATTTTTCCCAGAAGGACAAAGGTCAGTGAATAAGAGGCAAAGACAGGATATAGAGGATGAGGAGGAGGGGAAGGAACAAAGGAGAAAGGGAAGGGACTTTGCCTGGGGTTGGGAGGGGGGGGGAAGGGAGGGACACAGGAAGGATTGCCTATGGATGGAGAGGAGACAGACATGGCCCATAGGTAAATATGAGCTTACAAAGGTGTTAGGATAAGTTGGTTAATTTCGATTGGGCAGGTCAATTAAGATAGCCAAAGGGGGCTTTTTATACTGGACTTCAATACTTTGATAGCTGGACCTTGGTGGTCAGCCTCAGGAGGAGGAAGTGGCCAAATAAGGGAATAGACCTTGGGGGCAAGCTTTAGGAGTGTAGGCTAACGGTGTTTAGCAAAGCAGAGGAACTGGGGGAGCAAGGCAAGGCAAAATCTGCCAGCAGCCATGTTTGGTATGCTCAGGCCTGCTAGAGCCAGCCCTTCATCTCTAACTGCAGTTAGGAATGGCAGGGGGAAGTGGGAATTATAAGTTCAAAGCCTGTTGGCACTGCAGGGTGTGTTCAAGGCTTGCCTGGAACAACTTAGTGAACCCTTGTCTCAAAATAAAAGGGGAGAAGAGAAAAAAGGATGCAGACCTGAGGAAGCGCTTGCCCAGTAAGGATAAGAACCTAGGCGCGCGCGCGCACACACACACACACACACACACACACACATGCCCAACTTATCTTAAAAGTGACTTTGCTCACATTACAGGAGCCTAGCTCTACCTCTGCTGTATTTAATAAACGTAATAAATAAACCCAGATGTTCGAGAATACTCTTAAGTTCTCAAGGAAAAAAGAGAGCCAGAGAAATAAAATACTTATAAACCTGATTACCCCTTATTTTTCTTCACTCAAATCTTTCTTCAGTCTAATCTTGAATGGTTTTCTCTCCAGGAAGAGAGATCTTGGGGATGGATGGGAGGGGGGAGGTAATGGTATTGTTTCTTCTCTCCCTAGATGTGTGTATCTTGGGGGATGGGTTCACTTGAGCATTTGGAAGGATACTGTGAACAAGCAAAGTAACTAGGTTGTTTACAACTGGGGCATTATGTCTGTTTGTAACTCTTCCTCAGAATCACCTCACCCCTCTGGAGACTGAGCTGCTCCAGGTGAGACAAGTCCAGCCACACCCACCCATCTCTGCCTTGGCCTCCCCAGCGCTGCTCTTCCTGCCGAACCTGCCCTCCTCCCTGATCATCCACTGCTCTGTGGAAAGCTTCCCAGTCATTGCCTAGCAACTCCCTCCCTGTGACCTGGGCAACACTCAAGACAGAGGCAAACAAGCCTCAGCTTGTCTAGGGCTACACTGAAAACAGAACAGTATTGAAAGAGTAGCTCAACCAATCACCCCGGGGCTCCCAAAAGGCTGTTTCACAGGAGAGGCACCTTTGAGGGCCTCTAGAGCCTCTCAGTATAGCACTCCCCACAATATGGAAAGAACCAGGCTGCAATGTCCTTCAAGGCTCACTCCCACAGAGTGAGCTTCCTGCTCTCTCTGAGACCTGCTCCCTCCTGTGTCTTCTCATTCACTCAACACTTCCCAAGCCAGGCCCTGCTGTGGATGATTTGCCCATGCTGCCCACTCTTCTAAACCACCTTCAAATGATACTGCTATCCCACAGACACACCAGATGAAGTGAGGTTAGCCCCAGGGCCATGGAGAGCGAGAGCTCTAGGTCTTTCTTGACCAACCCCGAAAACGGCTTCTCTGAGCATTCTAGCTTCTCCTCACAGGGTTGCTGAGAGAATCAACAAAATGACACAAGGTGAAGCATTTAGGGAAGTGCCCTTCAGGCCCACACTGTTGTGTCTGCTCTTTCTCTTCCTGCCATCCCTCACCAATTCCCCTGCTGTTCCCAGGCACCCACCCACAATGAAGACCGAGGCAGGATGCCACACAAACTGCCCACTAGCAATGCCAGTCAGACATTCTGCAGAGGCTGTGGGGGAGGGGGGACGAGGCCAGAGCCTCCTGTGCCAGAAATTCTTTGAGAATCATTATCTCCTGGGTCAGCCAGAGATGCCAACCAAACCACTGGGGTACTGAGGCCGCTGACTCCTGGGGTTCTGTAGGAGCCAAGCAAGCATGCCCTCGCCCAATTACTTTCCCTCTTCTGTACCTTAGCCCCTATTATCTCAATTACCAGCCCAACAGCGGACCCACAAATGAAGAAGGGGTTGAAACCTCAATGGCCAACATCATACTTAATAATAACAATTATATGATTATATATCTCTGACATAATAATATGTAATTACCAATAATTACTATTAAACATCCCAGGGGTGAGCGCTGGGGTTCCAGAGACCTTTAATTATTGTTATCACTGACAAGGAAGCTGAGCTCTCCTCTAACAGTGCTTCTGTGTATCACAGACTCAGCTTCCCTTCTGGGCTCCCATACTATCTATTTATCTGGCGTGGTTTCACTTCCACACAGCCTCTGCATAGGGAAATGGAGACCTGCCCGAGAATTTCAGACCGTGTCTCGGTGCCCTCAGTCTCTAACCTGCAAACCTTCTGAATTCTGAACACTTCCCTTCTCCCTCACCTCCAATCCCGGACAATTGCTTAGTTCCTTAGGATGCAGAAAAATCTCACATCAAAACAGCTAGGTTGATGAAAAAGATTTGTTTGTCGCTGTTTTGTTTTGTGACATAGGGTTTCTCTGGGTAGCCCTGGCTGTCCTGAAATTCACTCTGTAGACTAGGCTGGCTGCGAACTCAGACTCCCCTGCTTTTGCCTTCCCAGTGCTGGGTTCAAAGGCCCACAGCAGCACCACACTGGTGGTGAAAATGATTTTTAAAAAGCATGCTGGAAAACAAATGCCTTTTTAAAGAAGAGGTATAAAGGTATGGCTAATAAGTTTCTTACATTAAAATAAAGAAGGAAAGATAGACAGGAAGAAAAAAGAAGGGAAGGGAAGGGAAGGGAAGGGAAGAGAAGAGAAGAGAAGAGAAGAGAAGAGAAGAGAAGAGAAGAGAAGAGAAGAGAAGAGAAGAGAAGAGAAGAGACCATTGGCCCCATGTCTACCCATGCTTCTTTGTAGGCAAATAAATATAGGCAGCTCTTAGAAAACCAATCGGTGTTTAGGTGCCTTGGTTTTGCCATCTTTGGAAGTTTGGTTCCTTCAGGAACTTTCAGCTTCTTTTTGCAGAATCCCAAATATGTTGGGATATGCTGGGGAGGTGAGTTGCTAAGAGAGAGCAATCATGCAGGCATTTCTTTCTGGAAATTTCTCATGTGAAGGTGGTGTAAGAAAAGTTATTTCTCTCTCTAAAAACTGTTCAGCAGAATTCCAAGTTCCTTCTTCTTTTGTTTCCAGCCAGCAAGGGACTCCCCTGAGCGACTATCTAGAAAACCAAAGGGCTGAAACCAGAAGATTTCCAGTTTCTGGCTTGAGATTCAAACTCTCTGATCTCTGAGGGATATCTCAGGGGAGAAGAAAAAGCTAAACGTTTGTGTCCTTTCCATAGGCTGGGAGATTTATAGCTCTGGTGGTAGGACACTAATCAATAATATAAATCAGTTTGCTTCAAGCTAAATTCATCAAGTTGATATATTTTAAAGAACAAACAAAGCAAATGATTTTTCTATTCATCAGTGGAGAGGCCATTAAAAAAAACTGTGTTTCCCAGCTTGACTCAACAGCCACCACTAAGAGGCTAATCATTTTTAGCAGATAGTGATCTAAATTATCCCTCACACCTGAGGGAATACTGTGTGCAGGTGACAGGATAGAACGTGGACTATAAAGTGGTTTGGGGGGCTCTGCCTCAGTCTGCCTATTACTCCTCCAAGAAGACGCTAAGCACAAAGCAGACTGATAACACAGGCTGGGCGTTCTATGTGATTCCTTCTCCATGCCAGAGGCCGGGCCATAGAAACAGATAGCTCTCTTAGTCATGTTCTCTTACCTGTTGGTGCCAATCCTCTCTTCTGTCACCAGGTCAGCCTATGTCTCGGAGGCGTGACAAGGACCCACATCAGATGGATGCCAGAAGCAGCCCCTGCCCATCACACAATGTCCTTGTCCAGTGTCACTTGATGTCAGAGCCAGACCACATCCGTGGTACCATATGACTTTGAGAACTGAGAGAGGGACATAAAAACGAGCTCTAGAACACATGAGAATGCTCTCCCCTGCTGGAAAGTTCCTGGTGGACAGACATCCGGTGCATCCAGCAAGAAGTGGAATTAACTTTGGGCTAGAAGTCCCTCTCTCTCTCCAGTTCTGCAGGCAGAATACTTCTATTCTGATTATGATCCCAGCCGCAACCCTCCACATTCCTCCCTAATGTCTTTACATCTACAATGTCCTTTTTCCTTACTCTTTGCCAGGCTAACCCTCACTGGTCTTATGGACTTTGACTTCAAAGTAGTAAATCCTTAGAATTTCCATACCTGAATTTGCATATCTGACTGAACCCTGTTGTAGGACACATGCTTCCCAGTTTCCTTCCACTTCAAAAAAGACAAGCTTTATTTTTCCTCCTCCATCTCTGTGAAGGGATAGCATTTAGCTCATTTTTATTTACCCAGTTACAGCAGAGGACCGTTTATAGGTATTTGTAGGATAAAAGTAATTTTGGCACACACATTGGAACGCGTATTGCTGGCATGCATGGCTGGGACTCTAAACATCTGTCTCAGGAATACAGAAGAGCACAGTAACTTCCCATACTGTACACGAGCCCCTACAGGGTAATTAGGAATTGCCCAGTGGAGGAAGCAAAGGGATAGACTCTGATCTTCTATCCCCTGGTACAACATTCAAAGGGTTAACATTTACTTCTCAGAAACACCACACACACCACACACACACACACCCTACACACACACACACACACACACACACACACACACACACACACACACACACACACACACACACACAGAGCAATCTAGCATCCAAGAGGGATTTTCCAGGAACAGAGAGTGAGGAGAGGGACTTTTCTGAGATTTAGAAATCCTCATTTTTGCCTTAGAAAACTGAGCTTACAAAAGTTATAGAGTGAGCCCCATGATCTCCCCAGTGGGCAGTGAGCTTCTCTAGTGACCTGTTTTATTCCTGGTGTTCTGCATTTGTAATCCCTCAGTGTTTAAAAGCAACGTGCTCCTACCTTCTGCATGTAGAAACAATCTTACAAACGGCTCTAACACCTTTATTGCTAAAGCCTCCCCCTCCCTGGGGAAAGGCCCTATGTATCCTTTTCCCCCAGCCCGCTGCCAGGATCATCATAGCACCATTTTATGTTTCCCTCTTGAGCCAGAAGCTCCACTACAGTCAAGTTATTCTGAACTAACTTGAAACTTGTGAAGAGTGAAGTTTTCTTGTCTCTGGTGCTTGCAGACCCCTGCTTGGAGGGCCAGTTCTCAGGCAGCAGCACTGACACCCGGCCTGGTGCAAGCTCAGTGTTTCTCCCATGCAGTTTCCTTGTAAGAATCTGCCTTGAGTCCAAACTACTTTCCTGGGCTGTAAGTCTTTTTTTGGGTTTTAAGTTAGGTTTGTTGTTGTCGTTGCTTTGTTTGGTTTGGTTTTTTGTTTTGCCAGTGTTGTCATTGCCCTGGGCTCCTTGGATGAGGCTGCTCAGCCATCCATAACCTATAACCCGAGACTCATGAGTTCTGTTTTACTCTAGGGCAGTTGTTCCCTACCAGGGTTTAAAAATCTCAACAGACAGAGTGAAGGTTTCCAGTAGCTTCATTGGTCACCCCGTTCCTTTCTCTGGGAGGGTAAAGAGAGGACTGACGTTTAGTACATTGAGGCCAGAGAGGCTCAAAACATCCTCCAGTGTGGCATTACCCAGGGCAGACCTTAAACAGAGGTGTCCAGCATCTGAATGTTCCTAGAACAGACTCTGGCTGTCGTGCTGCTCCGGATTGATTGACAGCACCAGACATCCAAGCCTCTGTGCTGCTAACTGGGGCCTCCCATTCTTTCTACTATTCTTCACATCCCTTCAGCAAGGCCCTCCAAACTCCGTTAGCGCTTTTCTGTGCCATCAGCTCCTTCACCTGGATGCCTAGGTGCTTCTGTGACAATAGTCACTGTGTCATCCTTACTTATTTTGTGACCGGAACAACCTAGTGGGTACCTGGAGAGCCACCTGGACCTGCTGTGGTGCTTTGGCTGCCATTTTGGAAAATGGAAGACACAGAAGGATTCAAGCTGTGAGGTCTCATTTACTGTCCATGTGATGCGCTCTCCTGCATGCTTTCCGTCTGCTGTAACAAATACCCAATACATAAATTACCTTCATCTTCGCTGCACCAGCTTGTCTGACAGGCACAAAGGGAGAAAATGTACTTTGGCTCCAGGTTTCAGAGGACTCGTGTCCTGTGTCTCTTATACTCATTCTTGTCGGCAAACATAACATGGAGGCAACAGCAAGTTGTGGAGGAAGGCTGTCCACTTCACGTTGACTGAGGAGCAGAGAGAGGCGGAGCATCAGATAGAGTGCTCCAAGGAGCACCCTGGTAACCTCTTTTCTTCCGAAAGACCCCACCTCCACCAAACTGTGCCATCATGTTATAAATTCCTCAAGAGATTCACATGTTCATTATGCTACCATCTCAAGATTTAATTGCCACTGGGGATGCTGTCACAGACACACCTAGGAAGTGCTTCACTAATCCCCTCAATGGCCCAATCATATTACCAGTCAAACTAACTGGCACACCTGAGATAACCAACTTATGGGGAAAAGATAGATTTTAGCACATGGTTTTTACATGTTACAGTCCATTGTTAATTGGCTCTATTTCTTTTGGGGTTTTAAGAAACAATGTTTCCTGAGGTAAAATGGCAAAGCAAAACCATTCATTCACCTGTGGCTGGGAAGAGAAAGAAGAGGAAGTGACATCCCGCAATTCCCTTCTTTAAGGCTCCACAGTTTCCAGCAGCAGGCCTCGGGTGAAACCTCTAACACTTGGGTCATGAGGTCAAAAGGACAGCACCATCTTTTCCTCAGTTGTCCCCAGAAATCTGAGCTCCTGACTTTACTCCCATGGTCATTTATTATCCAACCTCTCTACAAATCGAGCACAGGCCACACAACTCTTTCCCACTCCACCATTGCCACCTCCTTCCTCAACATCACTGACCTAAAGCTTGGGTTTTCAGAAAGCCCGCATTCTTTCCGTTACCAGACGGAAGGCCTATGGCAGGATCGTCATACCGGAGCCCACCCTGTGACTCTGCACACTTCCGTCTCATCTTCGGACAGCTGTCATCAATTTCACAGCTCCTTAAAACTGATAACACAAGTACACCACAACCTGGAAACAGTGGATGTTCCCACCCACATTCCAAACCTTCAGCTAAAAGAGACGACATCCCATCTGCTAATTCCAAACAGGAAATGGAGAAGTACATGAGCCAGACAACGGAGAAATGTTCCTGGGAGATGACAGGAAGTAGAAGCATGTATGCTACACAAAGAATGTAAAAGTCAACCGAGTGCTCAGAGAACAACGGTGTGGCTGCCACAGAGTTGGTTTGCCCAGGCAGGAGGGTACCTCACACAGAAGCCCCAGCTCATTCTGCGCTCTCTTCTGACTGGACCGACACCTTGGGGTGTCCTGGGTCCATCCCTCTGAAGACTGGTAGGACACAGGGCAGAGCACATACACACTTAATAACCTTGGAGTGCACACATACACACCCCACTTTTTTTCTAATAGCTTGAGTTCTTGGCGTTTCCGTCTATTTTCTAGGTTTGTTTGTTTGTTTGTTTGTTTGTTTTGGTTATGTAGGTCACAAACACCTGAGGTAAAGCAACTAGTTTTCTAGCCTTAGGGGAAGTGGCCCAGGGTGGACCACTAGACATCTCTTTACCTCAAAGCACTGCTAGAGACGATCTTCACTAAGGACTAGCATAATGAGTTCTGTTTCTTTGTCTTTACTTCCGTGATGTTTGTCTCTCTAATGTTTCACAAAGGAATCGTGTGCGCTGAAGGCATGGAACAAAGTCCTTGGCACTACTGCAAAATGGCAGAAGTTTTAGGCTATGGAGCCTGGTAGAGCTGTGTTGGTGAATTGAAGGCATGACCATTAAAGGGATACTGGTCCTAAAGTCTCTTCTCTTCTTCCCAACCCCTGCCTCCTATACAGGTAAACAGGCCTCCTTCTTTGTGCTTTCTCTTCATGGTATGTTATTCACAGAGGCAAGTGATCATGAACTGAAACCTCGGAAACTGTGAGTCAAACATACCTTTCCTGCATTTAAGTTGATTATCTCAGGCATTTTGTTACAGTAACAGAACGCTGACTGGCATACTCTATTCCTTCCTTCATTTCTCTGGTTCTACTTCTCCAGACCCCACACATCCCACAAAACAATTCTCCTAGCACTGATTGGCCCATTTGGATGGAGTTCACCCATACCTCTTGCTAGTAACTGATTCCAGAGCTCAGATTTAAGATAACAGCTCATGACTTTTCCTTTTTATCAATTATATGTCCCAGAGCAGGAGAGGTTATTCACCCAACCAAACCCGAGGTGGAGAATATTTCTTTCATGAAAGGGAGACTCTCCAGCTATTCCCATCCTGGGGGTAGGATAAAAACAAAAGCATGCCAGCTCCAGTTTTATCAGTGATTCTCATACAGCCCCGAAGAGAAAAACTTAAGAATTATCTTAAGCAAAGGACATCAGAGCAGAAAGATATTCATCACAGCTCCACTGAAGTACACTGGGTCTCCCTGCTGTGAGGGATGGTACAGCTCCTTGCTGTGTGGCTCAGATTTTTCTCTTACAACCTAGATTGTCCTAGCTGATCTTGTCTCCATCTTGGCTGAACTGGGAGGTCCTGGAAGGCAAGCGACCACTCACTTTTCCCAGGATGCTGGGCCATCTCCTGACCCCATCTTACATTCCAAAATAGTCTCCTGGGCCACACAACAGTCACGATACCTCCATCAAATGTGACCAAACTTTCAACTCAAATGGAAGCCCATTAAACAAAGCTTCCAGGTTACCATGATGCCTTCCCCCAACCCCCCCATCCCTGTTTTTTCCCTTTAGCCCTGTCTTTCACCTTCCCTTGCCTTGCCTTCACTAACGCCGGTCCTTGCCAGGGATGTTTGTCTTTCTTTGAACACTTTGTCCATGGTTTTCTTGGGTACAAGTGTATATGACGTCCATAACAAACACTTGCTAATCTCACAGAAGCCACTGAGTGTGGAATCCTGCAGTTTGTCTAGATGAAAAGACTATCTCGTTTCTTTTAAATTCTTCCTTGGCATCAGTGTTTAAGAATAGAATTTGCAAATGGCTGACAGGGCTCACAACTGGCAGGGTATCAATCAGTTCCACCTCAAGGAGATGAACAGGGAGCAGCTAATGAAACGGAACAGTTCTCATATTAACCAGTTAGCTATTCAGTTCAGGACAGATGTGGAAAATAAGCCCATATGAGACAAATTCATTAAAGTGAAATTATCCATTCAACACCTTGATATCTGAGCAGACTGATGTTTCAAAATTATTATAATTATGATCAGGGGGGTAAAAGGAGCCAAACTTTTGAAAGAAGACTTGAAAAAAATTAAGAATTCTAGTGCTACCCTGTGAGATGAAAATAATGTGCCGGTCACAGATCCCCAGGGTATCAGCAATTGCTCTAAATCCTTCTTGATGAGGAATCTGTGACTCTGAACTCAACATTAATTCAAATGCAAATAATATCTCTTCCCCCTGAGAATCATTATTCCTGATTCGGCAGGCAGTTTAATGGGAAATCTGCAGGTGCACAGCAGACTTTGAACAAGAGAAGTTGTTCCAATGTCAGACAAAGAAGCTTTGACTCCTAAACACATGGACTCTGTCTGAGTCAGAGCCCAGAGACTTTGAGTCCCCTCCCTGCCTCTGAGGAGGGAATCTCTAGTAAAATACATGGAATGCAGCCGGATGTAGAGTTGGTACCCATGGCCAAAACAGCATCACCAACTCTGTCTACTTTCTGCACCCCAACCTCCAGGAGCTGTTCATTGCATTGGCCTTTTCATGGAAACTCCATGGACAGTATCTGCAGGAGACAATCTAACTCCAGCATCATCAGCTTTAGAATGTCTGTGTAGATGGTATGGGCAGAAGCCTCAAGCCTTGTTTGGAGAGCTTAGGTTTCAATGCATGGTGTTGGGAATGGTACATGGGCATTTCATGCCTCAGTTTCTCTGCCAGCAAAATAAGGCTCTTAAAATCACCTACTGTGCAAGTCTGTGGAGTGGTTTAAAGTCATAAGGTGCTTCTTGTGGAGCTTAAAAAGTGGTTCACATCAGGGGTGCTGAAAGTGGGGTTCAAATCTGCACTCTGCTACCTGACTCACTAAATTATCAGTTTAGTAAATATGAAGGGAGGGATGATAATGCTGACAACCTTTCTGAGTTGTTACAGAGATTCATGACTTTAATTAGTTCAAACTAATATGTCTTGCTCCTGTAAGAAACAATACAGAAACATTGGGAACAGAGTTTAGCCCACTGTGAGACCTTGATAAATGCTATATATTAATAACAGACAGAGCATCAGTGTTTGCATAAGTGCAAGTAACAGCAAGGGGACACAGGACAGAGACTGCTATCTTAAGGAAAGACTAGAAAAGGACAAGTTGCTTTCTGCTCAAATACATTGTGCCTGGACAGCTCCGTTATACCAGCTTTACATCTGTATTAGCATTGGGGGTTGTGACAAAAGTACCATAGTGAGTAGCATAGACAATGGAGATTCATTTTCTCATGGCTATGGAAACTGGAGGATCCGGCTACCCGGCAGGTAGAATGCTGGGAGGGTGCTTGCTTTTGGACAGTAATTTCTTGTTATAGTCTCATGGCAAAGAGAGAAATCCCTCTTCCTAGTTTTTAAATTACTTTTATTTTATTATGTCTGAGTACATCTGCGTACCATGTGTGTGCAGTGCCATGAAGGGCATCAGATCCCCTGAAACTGGAGTTACAAATGGTTGTGAGCCACCGTGTAGATGCTGGGAACCAAGCCTAGGTCCTCTGCAAGAAGAGCTCAGTGAACTCCTCTCCACTTCTTAAGGACTCACAGTCCCGTCAGATTAAGACCTCCACCTTAAAGAATTTAATCTACCTAAATTTCCTATTCTCTCTGCACCAGACTTCAGAATGCTGATACAGGAGAATCACAAGTTCAAGGCCAGCATGGACCACAGAGTAAATACAAGAGTAGCCTAGGCAACTTAGTGAAACTCTGTCTCAAAAAAATAAATAAATAAAAATAAAAATAAAATAAAAAGAGAAAGAAAGAAAGAAAAGAATAAAGGAAGGAAGAAAAGGAAGGAAGAAAGTAAAAAGGAGCTATGAAACACTTCAATACCTATGACTACAAAACAAACAGAAACAAAAACAAAAAAAAAGAAAAAAGAAAAAAAGAAAAAACACGGATGGATTGGGGAAGGGGAAGGAATTTCAACCCAGAATATGTCCATAGTACAAATGTCACAGGATACCCTGGGACTGGAGTGGCCCACAGAAATACAATAGGCCAAAGGCAGATCCTGGTGCATGGTTCCAAGGGAAGGAGATTAAAATAATTGAAGCAAAGAGGATGCTTTCATCCACCCATGCGTGGTGAACAAGGGCAGAGTGGCCAGAGGTACATGAAGTCCTTCCATACCTAGAAAAGTCAAGTCATTGGTTGTGTTTCAAAATTCCAGACACAGCATGTCAGAGAGATAAGCTGTTCTTATCTAAGAGTGTAAACATAGTAGTCCTTGGCTGTTACAGGGTCAGGAAGACCTGTCTGGTGTCAATGTTTATGTTTTCATATGCCACGGTTAAATGGGGGACACCTGGTTATTTAAAGAACTGGTCTTGAGAAGTGTACTAACTTGTCAAATAGCTAATAAGACACACTTGGCGAACTTGTGTGATAATTGTAACGCTACATTCTGTTCAGGAAAAAAATGGAGAAAGAAATTATGAATGTTTGGTTAAAATAACCCCACACAAAATCCGAAAAAAAAAAAAAACTTTAGCAATATCACTGATCACTTACTCGTTTTGTTTTCTGGGGTCTATCTTTACTAAATTATAATTGAAAAAATACAAACTGAGTTAACTGAGCCAGGGCATATTTTATATGAGAGCCTTCTTTAAATATGTAATTTGATTCTGAATTTCATTAAATATCAAGGTGTTCAAACATAAGTGGGAGTTTAAAGTTCTATCAGACACAGCTTTCTCGCAGGTTACTTCAGGGCAAACGAATTTTAAACCCTCGCTCTGTACATATGAATCAATCCTGTGTCATGTCACATCTCCCAGAGTTGTCACTGCCAGAGGTTTGTGTGTGTGTGTCTGTGTGTGTATGTGTGTGTGAATGTGTCTGTATGTATGTGTGTGTCTGTGTGTGTATATATGTGTGTGTACATGTGTGTATGTGTGTGCATGTGTGCATGTGTGTGTCTGTGTGTGTGTATGTGTGTGTGAATGTGTCTGTATGTATGTGTGTGTCTGTGTGTGTATATATGTGTGTGTACATGTGTGTATGTGTGTGTGTGTGTGTGTACATACGTGCATACATACAGGGAATTTGTCTACTTAGCCTTTAGTGTTGAGGAAAATGACTAAAACCAACTCATGCAACCAATTCCCTTCTCTGCCTCCTAAATATTTTTAAGTTCGGTTTCAAAACATATGAAAATAAATACATAAGATGAAGTCAGTCACAACTGCTCCCTACTGCACACCCCTCAGACTTCTCCTCAGCCACAGAGTCACGTATACTCCATTTCCCTTTAGCTTCAGCAGTGAAGCAAGCTTCCCGCACCAAGCTGAAGGCTCTGGCTATATTTGTGGATTTCTTGTCTTTCGTTACCTTGAGCAACTTTTCCCTCTAAATCTGTTTTTAGCCCCAGATGGACATGAATCACCCATCAGCACACTACTTGGACAGGACTGACTGACCATCCATTTCTCTTCTCTCCTGGGTTACAGAGCTTTCCCACTCCACATTAACCAACCACCGCTCATCCCCCAGAAGAAAATTGCAAGCTGTGGGAGCAGGGCAGGAGCAGGCTGAGCCTCTCAGGAGGCCAGAGAAGAAAACAGTGAACCCTAACCAGAAGCCTCCAGTTCCCTCAGACGCCTGCTGTCCATGGAGGCACTGGTCTCCTACCAATGTCTGAGAGAACCCAAAGCTCTCGCAACCTCAAGTTCCTACCCCATTCTTCCAGTCTGAGGGGAGAGGGGACACCTCAAGCTAAAGAAGGCCCTAGAGTAGAAGGCCAGGAACAAAAATTCATTTTGTCTATTTGTTGTTTACTTTCTTTCAGAAGCAAGCAGGACAAAACCCCAGGAGGCCTGTTTTTTCAGGCCCTTTCAGGGTGGTCTATTTATTTCTGTTTCCCAGATTGAGTGACATGGGTCTTTCCGCCTCCTCTACAGCAAGGTCATGGCTCATAACATCCACCCTTCCATCAAGATGTGTTGACTGCTCATGTCTATGACCCTTGTTCCAATATCCAGGTGGCATAATGTGACATTCAGAAATTCTTGGCCCTCTTCCTTGTGCTACAAATGTTTCAAATATCACAGAAGGAAGGAAGGAAGGAAGCTGGAGAGAGGTTTGATTCTAAAGTCAAGTTGCTCTCCTATGATTGTCTGTTTTGTGCACAGCAGAGTGTTCTTCGGAGCCTAGCGCTCTTCAGTCACAACAACTGCACCTTTAAGCATCGCTCCCCCTTTCTCAGTTGTCCCTTTGGTGTTGTGAAATGTCTTCCAGGAGCTCCTGTGTTTGAACACTTTGTCTCCAGCTGCTGCTGACTGATCTGTAGGGAGGTTGTGAATGCTTAGGAAGAGTGGGGCCTAAGTTAGAGAAAGTGGCTCCCTATAGCTTGAGACTCCAGAGTCACAGCCCAGTCAACTCTGCTCTAATTCACTTTGCTCCCTTGCCCACTGGGAGATAGACTCCCCATACTACCTTGCCTTCCTCACCGTGGCAGACTTCATGCCCTTACATCCCAACCCAAGATAAAGCTCTCCTCTTTTAAGTGGTTTCTGTGAGGAGTTTTGTCCTAGCAACGAGGAAAGTAGCTCATACACCTTCCCTCCCAACCCTCACGACCTTCTCAGAATCCAGGTGAACATGTTAACAGTGCCTGTTTCCAGGTCCCATCCTGCAGAACATCATTTGGCAGCCAGAGGGAGGAACTCAGGAATCTGAATTTGTAACTACAGAACAGTTAGTTCAGAATAGAGAATTGACTAAGACCACATTTGCTCCCTGCCTAGGACAACGTGGCATTTGCTAAATCCTGAAGTGTGCCTTGTCTTTTAAAACGAATTTCCAGATGGATCTTGCCACATCTTTCAGATTAACAAGGTTAGGTGCTGCTGCCTAGAGTCTCTTAGTGTATTGTAAAACCCTGTTTAAGGTAAATAATATATTTTGGTTTTGTATAATTGTCTTTTTTTCCCCCAATTCAGTAACAATTCTATATTATGTACCTAAGGATGGAAGACTGAGAGAAGCTCTGGCCCCAGAGCTCACAGACAATATTAAGCCAGCAATTATAGGATGCGGAAAAGTCACAATTACAAAGATAGACACGGGTGGCTCTGCAAGAACGGAACAAGGGCCTTGCTTGAGACAATAGTAGACAGGCTTCTCAAAGATGGAAACAGAAAGACTCTTGATAAGGAGGGAGACTAACCACTCCTAGAGATAAAAGAGGCAACAACAAAGCTCAGGATGCGATAGGCCTAGAGCCTACTCAAGCTTCTGTGAGGAGACAGCGTGTTCAAAGTGGGGGCTGGTTAGGCAAGGCTGCGTGGTAGTTTGTTTCAGCCATTATAGTAACATACCAGAGTACATACCATCCTATATCATAGTACCAGACCAACTGCCTTAGAAACAGCAGATATGTATACCTTACAGTTCTAGAAAATGGAGGCCTCAGATCAAAGAACCAGCAGAATACTGTGTCTCGCTTGAACCATTTCTCCCTTCCCATTCAGGATGCTTGTCACTATGTCCTCCTATGGTGGAGAAGGAATGAGAAAGTTCTCTGAGGTCTCATTTATAAGGGTATTAGTCCAATTCATGAAAAATCAGACCTCATGACTTAGTCACTTTCCAAGGATCACTCTGGCCTTGGTAGTGAAGATTTTACCATAGAAATTTGAAGGTAGGGGCCCAAACATGCAGTCCATTTTGTTTATAGCTGAAAGGACATAGGTGAGGGGAATGTCAGTCACGTGAAGGTGCATGTAAGTCACCATGAGGAACTGTTGGAAGGTTCTGGTGTATTCAGAGATGGATTGGATCAGGAAAGAACCAGCATGAACCACCTTACATCACATCTCCACACTCAAATGCCAAACCTCAACAACACCAAATGTCTGAGACTGTATGACTATGTGCGCCTTTAATTTATTTGGCAAAAAAGAAAAAAGAAAGAAACCTCAGCATTTCTACTGCACATGGAAATGGATGGCAACACAAATGGGGCACAATAGCCATGAGGCATTGGCTATTAACTAACAGCACTTTCCCAACAGAAACGAAGAAGTCAAGCTGGCATGATGGAGGTTGGTTTCTTTCCTTGTCTTAGAATGCTTCCTTTTGTGAAATCGGTCCCCTCTGAAGAGCTCTGAACCCTCTTGGATTCCATAAGTCATTCTAGGACAAGGCATTGCTGTTTTCACACACAGTTAGCTGCAGACTCTGCAGCCTGCAGACCTAGCACCCCACACTCCAGCCACCTGGAGTCCCAGCCTCCATACCTTGTTTTCTGATCCTGGGAATTAGAGCCCAGACCTGCTCTGCGGTTGCCTAAATCTATACATGACTCAGACACTCCCTTTTCTGCTAAGTTCTGATCATGGAACACAAGTGGCTGACAAGGGGCACTCTTCTCTAAGGGCCTGAAGATTAGCCTGCCTGGGCTTCCAATAGATGAGAAACTGTTCCTGAGAGACTAGGTCACAAAGTGATGACACATCAGAGCAGGATGTGGACTGAAGCTGGGATAAAGGAACTATTTCTAACCACGGCATGGCACCCTTTCCCATGGCCAGTTCAGAGGCCTCTGCTCGAGAAAATAAGGACTTAAAGGTGAGTGGTCAATAGACCCTAGACCTGGAGAGAGGCGAAAGAGTCTGGGTATTGGATATGATCTTCACATTTGGTAGCTTAGAGAGTAGGTGACCCTTAAGAGGGGCTACTAGGGAGCTGAAGAGTCAGTGAAGCACTTGTCTTTACTTTGTGAAAGAGCTCAGTTCAGCTCTCCAGAACCCATGTAAAAAGCCAGACACAACAGCATAGATCTGTAGTCTCAATGGCAAGATGGGGTGGAAAAAAGGAATCCCTGGTGCCTACTGTCTAGCTAGCCTAGACTACCTGGATGCAGGCCAATGAGAGCCTCTGTCTCAAACAAAAGTCACATACATACATACATACATACATACATACATACATACATACTACGTATGTCCATACCCATATACACGTGTGTGTGTACACATGCATGTGTGCATGAACGTGCGCGCGCGCACATATACACATGCACACACACATATACACATGCACACACACACAATTTTACAAAAGGAGATGATGGAATTCTTATCTTCAAGTCGTTTGGGCTGTGGGCTGGGCTCCTCTTTTACAACTACTGTTCTTAGCATGTCTCTGACACTGAGCATGTACTTAGAAATACTAGCTGGGAAGTCATCCACCTGTTTCCACCTCCCAGGCTCCTTCAACAGGCTTCCTACTGCCCCATTATTGAACGAAGAAAGAAATGAGCATTGCAGTCCCTTGGAGTAGCTGAGAAAATGTTCTCAGGCCTAAAGAGATTTCACAGAGGGGAAATGTTAGAGACAGAAACCAAAAACTCTCATTTTATAACTTTGAGTGGGGGCCCAGGGTGAGGAGTGGGAGGGGAAGAGCTTTCATTGGCTACAGATACCACATCAGAAATGAGTAAAGCTGGAGAGCTTCAAACCACATGAAGAGACAACATGTCAACCTCAAGTAGGCTCTTAACACTTAACAAGCTTCTGGTAGAACTGAAGTCTCCCAAATGAAAGAAGAAAAAAAAAAAAAAGCACAGTGTTCTTTGCAGTCAAAATCACCTTAAAAGAAACTTGTAAACCCAAGAAGACAAAGCCCGTTAACATGGCTACCCTACCATACTACCTTTCTCTGCTCACCAGAACAGGTCCAGATAAGAAGGAGCAGCTAGTTCATGGAGGAAGTAATTCCTGGTGCTCTGCGGATTGGAGGACCGGGGCCCAGATGAGCAGAGAGGCAGTATGGGATTCAATGTCTGTGTCTGGTCAGGGGGACCCTTGAACCCAAGCATTCCCTAAGCTCTGAAAGACTTCAGATTGTGACTCAGATCCCAGCAAGAGGCACTGACATCCCTTACCAGATCAAGACTTGATATTGGGCCTAATGGCTTTTCTGTATGCTTCTTCTGATGGTAAGGAGACCTCCCATGGAGAAGGGTCCTCCTGCCCAGACAGTGTGTGACCCTGCCCTAGCTGCTGGCAGCACAGAGTTAAAGAAAAGCATCAGAAATGAGGCAACCTGGTGCCAAGCAAATGCCAGGAGCAATGTCCATTGGCCCTACTGAAAGCCAGCCTCATAGCTAGCACAAGGAGAGACAGCAATTCAGTCACTTACACTTGGCTCTCAAAAACTTTTTGGTGCTTGTATTTCATGGTGGGTGTGGCTGGCATTTCTATAATTCACAACACATGAGGCCTCTGTGTAAGAACCCGAATCAGTAGGAGGTGGGGAGTCATCCAGCTTCTCATATCTAGCCTGCTCAATTAGCTCTCAACTCCACAGGGCAGGGGTGGAGGCGGGAAATGGCCGGATTCCCAGCTGATGAGAGCAGCCCAGGCGCCTGCTCAAAAGAAACAGTCCTCTTCATGCTGGGGACTCATGCTAATCCTGCCAAGGAAAGACAGGAGCAAAGGGACAGGTGAACTCACATGGCCTTCTGTCCCAGGGTTGGGCCAAGATAGAAGTGTGGCTGAAGGACCAGAGAGCCTTAAAGATGCCCACACCCTGTGAGTTTCCAGGAGTTCTCTGTGGCCTCTGTGTGGGTGGTTCCAGGAGGAGACCCGGGTACCCAGAAATGCTATTGATGCCAATGAAAGGACAGGTCAAACATTTAATGATGACCTCAACTTGATCTTCATGGGGGTAAGGAGAACTCTTCCTCATGGACCCAAGTGTGGAGGCAGGCAGAGTGCAGAAGAGCATGGTTCAGATCCTGCAAAGCCCTCTGCTCCCTTCTGGGAAGTTCTGTGTACACAGAGTCAGTCCATGCCACAAAGATGTCATATATGTAGGTGCTGTGTTAAAGAGAAGAAACAAACAAACAAAAAATAAAATATCACAGCCACCTAGAGACAGGGTAACTCGGTAACCACTCCTCAGAAAATGCTCCAAGACTAGCCTTGGAGAGACGGCAGAGGAGGGAACCCATCCCAGGCCCATAGTAGGCTCAAAATGGAAACAAAACAAAACAAAAACAACCAAAAAAAAAAAAAACCACATACATTTTAAATATATTAAAAGAACCTAGGGCTAGCATAATGAGATGGTTTAGAGGTCAAAGTCCTTAAGTGTGGCAACTTGAATTTGATCCTTGGAAGCCATATTAAGGCTGAAGGAGAGAATCAACTCTGCAAAGTTGTCCTCAGACCCCCCTAGGCGCACCTCAGCTTATACATACCCTCAAACCCACAGGTTACACACACATAAATAACTTTTAAAAAGGAACCTGTATGTTAAAAAAAAAAAAACCACTAAGTGTGCTTTATGTATGTCAGCTTTCTGAGGGTCCTTCCTCAGTAAAGAATGATTAACCGTTAAGACCTTCAGCCTTTTAAAACAAGCAATAGGGCCAGCACGATGTCCCAGTGGGTGAAAGCAATTGTCACATAAGCCTTACAACTTGGGTTCAATCCTTAGGTAAAAAGGTAGAGGGAGAAAAGCAATTCCTAAAAGTTGTTCTTTTACATCCACATATGTTCCATAGCATGCATGTACCTTCAGTCAAACACATGTACACATACACATACACACACACACACACACACACACACACACACACACATGCACGCAAGCACGCACCCACACAATATTTTAAATTGAAAGATAAGGAGATAGGTGAGCATTGTATATTAATAAACTTACTTGGCAAGATCGGTCAATCTATAATCCCATCTTCCAATAGTGATTTTTTTCAACATTCTCTCTGAAATTAGTGTTTAGAACGTATGACATGTACAGGCAATATGATTTCTTTCAAATTTTGAGGCTTTGGATGATGTAACTTTTTATTAACTCAACACTGACGGTTCACAAGAAAAGCTGATGTTCTAGACGGATTGTGTGCTGGCATCAATCCAGATTCTTCTTCTGGGTCCATTCACTGAACTCCCAGTGTGTTCGTGTGGTGGTATATTGGACTTAACCTAATACTTTCTCAAATGAAAAACAGAAGCCTTATCACGTGAACCAGACCATATGGTGGCGAGGTTAGGGTTCAGTTGAACGCTATCTGACTTAGAAGCCTCCTCAACTGTCCCTGGCAATGGCACGCTCACATCGCCAGACCTAAAAGGTCCTCCATCTTCATGCAGCCTCAAAGTCTGAAGGGAAGACTGAGGCGCCGGAAGGCAAGGGGACTCTCCAAGAGTTTACTGAGTGCCTGGTGATGGAGTCGGTCACCCGGCTCTCAGCTCTCAGGTCTGATCCTACGACCTTCCACCTCTGGATCAAACCAGCTTGGCACCCAACCGCCAGCCACAGATGAGGAGACAGCCACCTGAGTACCGCCCACACCCTCGCGGAGAACAACAGACACCTCTTTGCCACTTGCCAGTTCTGGATGTGACTCCCAGGCTGCTGACAAGGCTCACCCGACTCAGGGCCGCTGAGGAACAGGCTGAGAACTAAACTGTTCTTTGGCCCTTGCCACCATGCCTGTTCAGGCCATGCCCCGAGGGAAGCAGGCTCTGAGGACAAAGGGACATTGTGCCTGAGAGGAGGAGGGAGGGACGGAGGGGGTGGGAGAAGAAAAGACAACAGACACCGGCATATTTCTTCCTCTCCTCTGCCTGCTTCATCCAGCTGTCTCCCGGCAAATCACAGGACCTGCTTGAAGAGGCTGGAGGCCTACCATGGATGACAGGAGACCCAAGCTGATTGATGGAGTTATTAGATTCCCCCAAAGGAGGAGAGCTTCATTTCCCTTGCATTGTGTCACTTGATACAATGCCCCTGAGTGTATAGACACTGTCTTATGACATTTCCTTTTAATTCCCCTCAAATGAGGACATTTAAAGAGAGCCCAATAACATTTTTCTGAAAGGAGCCTCCACCCTTCTTTCTCAGAGGAGGAGCAGATTCGTTTGTCTCCAAGGAGGCCTCCAAAGAAGCAGCCGGGGAAGCAGAGGCTGGCTTAATAGCATCTTCTCTCTGTGGAATTGGGGCTTCATTTTACACTGTGGCTTTATTCTCTGGCCCTTTGACACAGCCAGCTGCCTTCACATTCCAGCTCAGAAACAAGCTGGCTTCAGGCTGTAACAGGCACGAGGTTCCAAAGCCCTTTCCCTGGGTGATTCAAGTAAGCCTGTGAGAGTCTGTGTGCCTAGAACTGTGGGGCCATAGACCTTTGTTCTCACTGAGACTTACACTCGGGTAGAAAGAGCTTCGTGCACTAACATGATGTCTTCTGAAGTCGCCTGCCTAACATGGGCCCACATAATTGATTTCGCAGCAGAATGTTTGGTTCCTATCTCACTTGAGTTCATCCTGTTATCAGCACATCAGACGTGAGGAAATGACATCAGACGCCCAAAGCTCTGCTCCGAAGCTGAAGGTGCACACCAAAACCTCGTACGCAGGGCTCACTCGGGGCAGGAAACCTCTCTCTTAGACCATCTGTTAAGCTATTTAAAAAGTAAATAGCATGGGCCAGGTTTCTTCAGTGGGATTTTGAAGTCGACCGTTCAAAAGGTGAAAGGGGGCCTTTTGTGGATTCCGCACTTAGCCCAGAAGGTTACAAAAAGAGTGGATATGAGTTCTCCCTGAGTGCCTTGTGACTTAATTCTTGGACAAAGCACAGATATCAGGGGGAAATGTTCTGTGGAGCAGGCTTCCTCGTGGTCAGTGAAGCAAAGCCGCTTAACACTTGTCACCAGGGTTCTTTGCTGAGTGTTCTGGGCCTCGAGTCTGTTTGCTGGCTACTTTTCTACTCCTATATAAGAGTGCTTCGAGAGCAGCGTCCCTGGGGACCATTCTCAGTGACTGGCAGCTCTGGGAACACTCCATGTGGAGCTGAACAGCAGGCAGAATCACTTTACTTTTAAGACAAAGGACATCAGTTTCCTGTAGTTTTCTTTGCCATCTCTGTCCCTCTTTCCTTTCCAGCTGACTTTCCCTCCCCTCCCCTTCCTCCTTCCCCCATGGCACAAAATAAAATGCTCAGAAAATGAAAGGCACAGCTGCCCCTTCTTCCCATTAAAACAATCAAGAATGATGGCGAATTTAATATATTTGATTAGAGAAACTCCAATTTGGTGCACTTGAATCAGCTGCCTTTGTCTTCAGCTCCTGATGGCCCTGTTTCAGTGGAATGTCCTCACTGGCCACTGCCAGCTCCCTCAGGCTCGGAGAACATTCCACATTTGCCTGGCATGCTCAGAAACAGGGCAGCTATGCTGCGGGAAATGCCAGGCCCACTCTGTCCTAATCAGAGGGAGCGCCACTTCATTAGATCATGGTCACTTGCTGGTGACCCTCAGAGGTGTAGCCTGAGGACAAAGGACGTTATGGTCCTCCTAAGCAATGTTGACTTTTCACGGTTATTTATTACTTCCCTCAGTTGGTACTTACCAATGCGATCCAGGCCTGACTCCTACACAAACAACCCCCATAGACTCCCGTGTTCAAGTTGCACAGATGAATTTTGGAGAAAGTAATCACATTTAAATATGGAGTCCCTTCCATTAAAAATAAATAGAAACTCAGGGGAAAATAGAAAAAGTGTCCTCACCCCCCGCCCCCCGTGTCATTAAGAGAGCTTGCAATCGTGTCTAAGTAGCACCCACTTTGCAGAAACCTTGAAAGGTGTTTCAGGGGAGCCAGGGAGTACAGACTTAGACAATGTCACTTATTCACACTTAAAATACATGGTGATTTAGCGCTATCACTATTTAGTCTAGATAAGTGCTCGATGAACAAGTAAGGACTGAATTAAAGATGAGAGTCTGAACTGTGGCAGAGATATGTGGGCTCTCTTGAATTCATAGGGATTTCCTTGGATAGTTTCTACTCACTGCCAGTATCGTATTGAACTGAGACGGACTAGGCTACAAAGACAGTTAAACTCATTGCCTGCTTAATCACAAAGGAAAGAAGTTGGAATCCGCCCCACATTGCCACCTGGCTTAGTCCCTGCCTATGATTGCCTGTGATAGGAAACCAAACCCAAGGGACTATGGCCAAGTATAAAATAGCATCCAGGTTTCTGGGTCTCAGCACCCGTGTCCAGTCTGTGAAGCAGCCTGTCAACAAGAGACTTTAAAGTCTCTGCTACACTTGGGAAGAGTTACCTAGGAAGGAGGGCACCTCCTGGGGGTGACTGGGGGCTGCAAGGGATACTTCCCTTGGAGATCAACTGGCAGCCCATCAGTTTGGCCTGCTACACAAGTCAGAGACCTCTGAGGAGGGCTAAAGATGTTTTGGCTCCACACCCAAAAGCACTCTGAGCGTGGGGCAAGAAGAACCAGCCAGCCTTCCAGAAAGGCCAGTTTCCCAAGAGCAGCATGGGCTGCCAGGTTCAGGGACGTGCAGCCAAGGCCAGCAGGAGATGTTCTGAGCTGCCCAGTGAGGGAGAGGGAGAGGGAGTTTCATGATACTCAGCTAGATGAATGTGTTCAAACACAACAGAGAGCCTGCCTGCCTGCCTGCCTTCTACCTCTCCCTTTTCAGTTGAGTTTGAAGATTCCTCTCGTATAAGAATTAATATGAAAAGAATTCTGAACCCTATTATGGCATTGTGTTATAATAATGGAATGCTCGTCCCGCCCAATCTGGCTGGCTGTCCCCTGGACCATGCCAACAACAATCCAGTTCCACAGTGTGTAAGGGTGGCTGTGGGGACAGCCTCCAGAGCTGACAGAGAGGCTCTGGATACTTCATGACGGTCAAATGGACAGAGTGGGTCCGGACACCCCAGCCACCTTTCTGCACACACGTGTGGACACAGGAGGACACATGCTTGGTGTTGGGGTACCTCTTCCCTCTGAGAGCTAATGTGGACCTGTGTGGCTAGTTTAATGCTTAGTGGCTGCAGCTGAATGACCAGCTCATTGTCCCTGGTGCAATACACAATGGGTTCCAGAAACAGAAAACAAAATGCTCTTTAAACAGTGAGCTGTGTTCCTGGTGGAAATTAGGAGTCTAGAGCAAAAGATTTTCCTCAACAAACCAGATGGGGATGGGGTACTGTGGCTGCACTTTTAATCTGTCGGTTAATTACAGCTTGTTCCCTGGAGTGTAAGGATTTGAGAAAGTTTCTCTTGAATTTACCAGTTCAGAGAGACATTCTCTAATGACCAAAGGGGGAAAACATTTCTTCTCAAAGCCATCAAATGCCTGATGGCTCAGGAAAGAGGAAAGGGTGATGGTTTCTTTTCCACTTCCATTTACACTTTGCAGGATTGAACTCCAGCAGTAGTGTGAGGGATCCAGTAAGACATGAGAAAGGTCTTCCAGCCGGAGAAAGGTTCAGCCCTGCAGTGTGTCACTGGAAAAGGATGCCGAAGTGCTGCCTGAGAGAGAATATGTCTGATGAGTGAGGGGTGGAGTCCTGCAGTTCTACAGAAGCCCCTGGCTGCCTAGACAGTGATAAGGATAACAGGTTTGTTTTTGTTGGGTTCCTATCATTCTGTCTTGTCCCAGAATCTCTCTGTTGGAGACAGACTACCTTCTTCCATTTCCTTTTGACCAAATCCAGTCTCCCCAGACTCTGCTTAATCTTGCCTTAGGAAATGCCTCTCTGGGTGGCCTCTTCCTTTCCTGCCAGGGCCCAGGGCCATTCTGAGGACTGAGCAATAGCCGTGGAAGGTAGGTCTGGCTGAGTTAGCTGCTGTGTGCCCACAGGCATGCCTGCCTTTCTTCCTTTTCTTAGTAGAACCCATCCATCTACTAATATGTCTTAAGAGCCAGGCCAATCCTCTTCCACACAGAGCAATATCAGAAAACCCAGGAAATGCTCAGAGCCAAGAAGGAAGTCATTGCTAGTCTCCATGGGCGTATTCTAAGTCCCACATGTGAAAGAAGGAGGCCTCTCCCCATGGGTGTACAGAGAGCTGGACACATGGTGAAGTCACCCCATAGCTGAGGGGCTATCCAGATGCACCCGGATGGACAAGCCAACTTCTTCAGATTAAAGGGGATAAAAATGACTCCTCCTTGTCCATTTCTATGGTAAGGCACAAACCAAATGCCTCATGTAACTGCATGTGTTTCCTGCATGGTAAAATGTTCATTCTGCAGGAGTTAATAAACACTAACTGCTGAATTGACACATGAATAAATCTCCCCCAGATTCGACATCAGAGAGGCATTAATAAATTATTCGGTGGGGGGGGGGGTGAAGGGTTAGTAGTTAGCGTCACTAGTGAGAAGACTATTGGGAGAGGACACATCGGCAGAACTTGGTCCCAACGATTCATAGTAAATACAGAGAAGGAATTACTCGTGGGTTTGCCTGTGTTGTCCAGTGCCCACACTGCCACATGTGCATGAACAAAAGAGCAACCAAGCCACTGCCTAGGATAAGGTCAGCCAGGTAATCTAAAACAGGAAGGACACACAACGTAGGATCTCATAGAAGGGTAAGCAAGCAACTCACAGAAGGTGACTTCCAAACTACCCTGTCCTCATAGCTGTTCCTATGGAATAAAGAAACTGTCCTGGAGCCGAAGTTGTAGGCTGAGCTGTATGCTTTTCCACTGGGGAGTAAAGACTGCCTGCGCCCTGAGGTCCATGGATACCTACTGAGCCTCACAGAGCACTGAGGCCAGCAGCCAGCCCCATGAACATTGTCACCAAAAGGGCAGTGGCAACTGTGTTTTTGATGAGCGCTATGCTCTGAGCTCTGTGAAGGGACTGTGAGTTAAATTGAATAATAACCATAAAAATGCTCAATAATAATAACTACTTGTCTCTGATGGCAAAGAAAACTGTAGATGAGCACAGGGAAGGTAAAGAAAGGGCATGCTTACATTTGTTGCCTTTATGAGCGATAAGAAACTGACGGTATGGCATTGGAATGTATACTTGTGGCACACTTAATTTAAACTAAATATGTATGGATCTGGCTTCTTGAGGCTTTCTTTCAAAACACTGGGGAAACGCAGTACCCATGAATACTTTAAGGTTGCACTGAAATGTATATAATTCTTTTTTTAAAACCATTCTTGAGATATTACCAGAAGGCCCTGAACTGTCTCTTTTGAAAGCCAGCAGCAATGTCATCAGCAATTGTGATTTCTGTGTTCCTTATCAGCCTAGGGAATGGACAAGACAATACAAGCCATTAGGTCCCACATTTGCATCAAATCCCAGAGGAAAGCATTTAGGAGGGACAGAACGCAAGACAAAGGGACAGGTTGAGGAAAGAGCTGGAACTGGATGGTGTCTCAGGAGAACAGCTGAGGTACAGCCAATGCCTCGGTGGCAGGCTTGAAGTACGCCTGCTGCATTTACCTTGTGACAGCCTCGTATGCAATCATCAAATGGTACCACAAGGAGAGAGCACACATTCAGAACTCACTGTAAGAGCCAGCCTGCTTCAGAGACACTGACCAGCAAGCAATCACGGTGCTGCACATCACACAGGGTGGAGCCAGCCGTGCGTGAGCTTCGATGGGCGACCACAGCAAGGAAATGGAAGCCAAAGAGAACCAAGCGCTGAACGGTTGGTGCTGCATCCTTGCTACTTTTTAGGTTAAAAATAAGTTATACCAAAAGCAAACCCTGAGGTCAACAGCCATTGGTGTGCTGGCCATCATCAAAAACATATTGGTCTGGTACAAGACCTTGACGTGAGCCAGTGGGTTGGAAAGTGGGGCAGAAATGTGGGATGTCTGTCTACTGTCTATGTGGTTCAACTGTTCACGTAAAGCTGCTTTGAAAAAGGTAAGTTTTGAGAGTAAGGGATATATTATAGTTCCTGAAATAAGCGTTGGGTTAGTACATATCCATGAAATTCATCTTGGTGAAAATGGAATAATGGAACAGCCAAGCATACAGATTAAACCTCAAGTCAGCCTATCCCAACCCCTACTCCAGAGAAATTGACTCCCAGATTTTTGCTGTCAACCTGTTTCCAAGGTTAAAAGGATGTATTTTTTAATGATCAAGAGTCATAAAAGAGTAATTGACTTGGTACTGCATCTGCAGTGCTTCTGAAATTCCTTCCCTGGAGCCATCTTGAACATCCAAATGCTATGCCCATCATCACTGCAGGATCTGCTGTGCTTCTACATGCTGTGGTACGAATGCTGGTGGCGTCCTCTTGGGTTGACCCATCCAATACTGAATCCTGCCCTCATCTCTCTGTTTCTTTACCTGTGCATCCCAGTCTGTGTCCAGCTTCCTTGGACCTTACTTCCGGATCATAACTAAGGCTTCTTTCTGCTCTGAGATTGACCAATTCCTAGTCCACATTCTAGGCATCCCCATGACAGAACCAAAGCTTGCTCTTTCACAGCTGGTCTTTAAGCATCACCCTCTTCGCTTCCCTCTGCCTCTGCCTCAAATCCCTCCCCCCTGTCTGTCTTACCTCTTCAACATTCATGTAACCCACTCTCACTACTTTATACTTGTTGCGATCTCTGGTGATGTTCGGGGTTTTGTTCTGTTTTTGGTTTTGGGTTTATTTTTGTTTTTGTTTTTTAACAATGCCTGGATTATGGCATCAGAATCTCAGCCTTGTGGCTTGTCCCATCCTGTCGGCCATTCTTTTCATTGTCATCAGACACAGATGAGATCTTACCATCCCTCTTTTTAAAACACTGTGGCCTTGGGCTAGAGAGATGGTTCAGTGGTTAAGAGCACTGACTGCTCTTCCAGAGGCGCTGAGTTCAATTTCTGGCAAGCACATGGTAGCTCGCAACCAACTGTAATGGGATCCAAAGCGCGTTCTTCTGACAAGAGAGAGACAATGTACTCACACACACAAATAAATCTAAAAATAAAACAAAACAAAAACCTTTGTAGTCTCTTGACTAACAGCATCCTGTCTAGCCCATGGCCCACAAACTTCTGCTTCTAGCCTCTCCAGGATAGCTAAGCCCACCACTTGTTATTCGCCCACTCAACAGCCAAATCTACAAAGTGATCCGCCAACCAGCAGCCCCAATACCACCTGGAAGCATGGAAAATACAGTATCAGGTCCTGCCCCGGTAGTAGACTTGCCCACATTCTGCACTTTAACAAGATTCGTATTCATAGCCTATGCACATGAACTCCTAAGACTTACTCCTCTGTAGCTGAGCTGCTTACCAAAAGGACACACAGACAAACTTCTGTGCATACAGAAGCATCTGATTAAAACTATTTTTATGCATTTTCCTTTTCATTTAAATTTGTACTTTTGTACATATTTTAGGAGTTATCCATTTTAACATAGTATCCTGCACATTTGATTATCCTCTTTATTTTGGATGAAAACTATACCATTCTGAGCCCACAGGGCAATAATAGAAGACCAACAGCTTCCTAACAAATCAAAGAAGCTCTAAGTACAGAAAATGCCTTTCGCATGCTCATATGGCCAAGACTTCCCGCTGATTTCTAGTTGCTGACACCACAGCTGAACAGATAACTGGAGAAAGACAAGGCTGTTCCTCATTCACCTGTAAGCAATCCAGAACATTCCAGCTAATACTATTTTTTCAGTTCTCTGTCTCTTTGGAGATATATATATATGTACATATATATATTCTCTTAAAATATTTAATTATTTAATTAATCATCATAATTACTATGTGTGATATCTGTATATGTGGCATGTATGTGACATGCGTGTATGTATAGTGCGTGTGTGTGTGTGTGTGTGTGTGTGTGTGTGTGTTAGCACAGTGTAGAGGTCAGAGGTCAGTTCCGTGGAGTTGGCTTCACCCCTCCTCCAACTCCATGTAGGTCCTAAAGCTTGGTCTTTGGGGTAACCATTTCTGTTAGTTGAACCAGCTCCTGAACTTTCTTTTTTCTTTTACATTTGTTGGCATATTGGGGGGCAGTATGTATGTATGTATGTATGTATGTATGTTTGTATGTTTGTATGTATGGCACAGTATATATGTGGAGATCAAAGGACAACCTGAGAGACTTAGTTTTCTCCTTTTACCATATGGGTTCCACTAAGCAAACTCAAGCCATAGACTTGGCAACAAATTCCTTTGCCCACTGAGACATTTCATCAGCTGGGGTAGATAAATTCTATAAGGCAAAGCAAGAAAACATCTATAAATGTCTGGCATGTTTTGCTTGGTGCACACATTGAGCTTAATAGATACATAGCCAGGCCAACATGACTGCTCATAGAAGCAAAATTCTCATTTGGAAGACAGTCGTGTCATTGTTTCTGTTTGCTTCAGGGTAACCCTGGCTGACTCTAATCCCAACGTGACATTAAATTAATTAGTGGACTAGTCTGACATCTAGAAACAAAATAATAGCTAACAAATTATTCAGATATGCACACTTCTCTAAATCATTTATAATGAAATTTGCTGTGTCCACAGGTCAAAGAGACATTATTGAACCAAATCATTTTGTTTTCTTTTTCTGGGGTGCTAGGTGAAGAATGTTACCGGGGCCTTACACAGGTTGTATAAGTACTCACACACTGAGCTAAGACTCAACCCTAAATTCTTTTTCTTTATACACAAACTTGAAATTAGAGCAATATTTCTACTTACTACACAGGGTTACCGTGAAGCTCTGAAAAGGCAGAACATATAAAAATTACATACTTGGGGCTGGCAAGCCAGTTCATTAGGTAAAGATGGCTACACCAAGCCTGATGACTTCAATCTAAACCTCTAGTATCCACGAGTGTGGAGGGACAGAACCAATTTTCTCCACATGCACATGGGCCATGCACATGTCCCCACTCTTATACACCTGCATGTAATATAAATAAAGTAAAATCTAATACTCTTCAAGAATAAAACAATTTAAAAACGTAAATTAAGAAAATAAAACTATATACTTGAAAACTCTTAAAATATATAGCATTATTTCTTGACATTCATTTTTTTTCATAATGATTTTTTTAATAGCTCTTCTGGCAAACAGCTGTAGATCTTCCTTCTTAAATGTTTCTTCCTGGGCACGAGAGATGAGTCAATAGTTAAGAGCACTTGTTCATGTAGAAGACCCGGGTTCAATTCCCAGCACTCACATTTGCAGTTCATGACTGTTCGTAACTCCAATTCCAGGATGCACAGGATACTCTAACAGAAGAGTAAAATATTCATACACATACAAACAAATAATTTAAATGGTCCTGTCTTTCTGTTCTATATGTATCCCCCAACCCCTTTTATTCTAAGGATATAATTGCCACTTCTAGATAATGGTTACTCAGATGTATGCAGAGGGAACTCTTCAGGATATACAAGGCTCTCCACTCTCTCACTTTAATCAGAACTAGAACAAATGAGACAGACACGTTCTCCCCCTGATATACGGTGTACTTGACACTGTATGGAATGGCTCACAGCCAACAGGGTGACATCATTTCCTGTTGTTTTAGTTCCCCTCGCCTACCCTGCCGTGCGTATCATGCTGGGTGAATGTGTGTTTGCTCATGTGGAAAGCTGCACAGACACAAAGTAGGAAACAGCAAAGAGGCCAGCCTGTTACAGTATCGCTTTCACTCAGGCCTCAGCAGCACCCATCACTGGCCGCTTTGAGCAGTAAGATCCATTCAAATTGAGCTCATCAAATTTTATTAACTTCCTATCACTATCCTATTCCAATCTCCATGAACTAAAAAAAAAATGCTAGTTGAAATAATACAAATAAATACATAGGGATGTTGGCTTTGGGCAATTAAAATCTACAAGTAATAAAATGGTTAATTCATGGGAGACAGAAAACACAGTCATGCTTAGAGTCTATGCCAATAGAGAGAGGCGTTAATCTCAAATTTCTCCTTGGACTACAGGCCTCGATTAAAGACCCGAAAATGAATACTGTGTAGGCAAAGACGGGATTCCCCTCAGAGAGCAACAGTGGGTGAGGATAATCCTAGGTGTGGCAAAGATCGAGGACCTCCACAAAGGCTCCAGCTGCAGCTTGCTGGGCTGTCTGTCCCACCAGCAGACAGGCTTCATCAGGAATGAAAACCATGTAAATATCTTTGGACTTATTTCTGTGGCTCGTTTTTTTTAATGATGTGTATCAATGGGTATGTAATTTGCTTAGGATAACATTTTCCCTAATATACCTCTAAGCACCTGCATGAGCCAGCTCATGTCTAAGCAAAATTAAAAAAGCCTTTTGCATGGCAAATACTCTCCATGGTGTTAGAGATGGCCTGCCACCGGCATGCTGTGATTTGCTGCTGCAATCTGACTTCTCTGCCATAGGACTTTATTTCAGCCATGGAACTGACATGGCAGATGATAGCAGTGTTGATCTTGAGAGGTGCCTGACTTAGAAAGGCCCGCTGGTCTTGTCACCTTTCTGTTTCTTCATTAGTCAGAACATATGTCAGCTATCACTATAGATAGTTTTGGAACCATTGCTTTGGAATTTCCCCTAGAGCATCCTCAATAAAAGGTGAGGCAGGACATTTGATTTCATTTTCCACTTTGGGTCGAATATCCTCTTTCTAGCATACATTCTGAAAGGAAGAGGTTGGGGTTTATGGGGTAACAGTGTATCAAGGAGAAAAGGGAGCAGTCACATTGCATTGCTCAAAGCTACATACAATCTCTGCATTTAAGGACAGGTGGGCAAAGCGAGTAGTGTGTGCCTCGTTTTGGCAGCTAGGGCAAAGGACTTGGGAAGTTGAAATGCTGTTTAAGAGGGAGGAGTGATCCTTATGACCAAAATATATTGTGTGAAATTCTCAAATGATTAACAGAATCTTTTTAAAGTCACGTGCACAGGTTCCCATCAGGTAAAGAACTGGAACTTGAGTTCTCATGTTGTAGTCTCCAGAGTGGATGCAATTGTAGCAATCCCAGGGCATTTTTTAAAATTAAGGTAAAAGATAAATCATAGGCTACCATTTTAAAATGTATCTACCAGGGCTTGGCAGTGGGAAATAGAGACCATTATAACTATTTTAAACAGGAAAACCAGGGCTCAGAAAACAGGAAAGTAGGCTGTAGGCCAGATTTCCAGACATGGCTTCAGGTGTACCTTGCTGGACTGTCCTTTAATGGGGCTGTCCTTTCTACCCTAATCAAAAGATGGGAGTGGCCCATGATGTTGGGGGTTCTAGAACACTGACCCAGACCTTGGAGACTGCAGACTACCAGTGTGATAATTGTTTCTCTAGACACTTGAAACCAGTGACCATACATGCATAGAACTTGGATACAGTACACACTTGGCTTGCTGAAGGTTGGTTCTCTGTCATACTCCCATTTACCAATAATGGATATGTCTAGTGGAGAAACCTGCTATGCACTACTTAAACCTACCTGAGAAAGATTCTGAGTAATATATGATTGGAATAAATACTGTCAACTTATAGGCAAATTCCAGAACATTGAAATTCTCTCTAGATGGACACACACACACACACACACACACACACACACACGCACGCACGCACACTCACGGGGAGGGCTTCTTTTAATATCCATTATATTTATTATTCCTCATTTATTTGTCCTTATGACTTTTCTCTCTTGAGCTAATGCAGAATATGATTTTGGATCTCACCCCACTAAAAACATTGAGAGTGCAATAGTCCAGAAGGGTGTGGTGGTACAGGAATGGGTCTGATCTTAATGATGCAAGCACCCACTCTCAGCCTTAGAAGAACAAGAGGAGGAAGAGAAGGCTGTCGTCTCCACATAGGCAAGGAGGCCATGGCTCCGGGAATAGGGGAACACAGATACTTGACAGAGACTCACAGGAAGGGAGAGTTAGACTCAGCAGTGATACTAGATCTGGTGGCAAGCCAAGCACACTGTTCGGGCAGACAGAATCCCCTGTGGCATGAGGTAATTACTGTGAACCATATTTACCATTTGGTTATATACATTTGAGGCACAGATTGATATACAGCAGAAAAATGTTAGACTGTAGATTTTCTTCCTATGTCTCCAACTCATTTCATAGCCCGTGGCCTACAGCAGCCCTTCAAATAGAGTCTGGATGGAAGCACGAAGAGACGAACACAGCCAGGTACTACCAGCGCATCAGTGGGGCGGAACTGGTCTCCATGAGCCACCCACAGGGACTACTGCAGAGCAGGAGAGTGGGCAATGGTAAGGAGATCTGGTGCCGAGGCTGCAGTACTGCAGAGAGAGGGCCTAACATGTGCACAAGAAAAACAGCAGTGCCCATGAAGGACCACTCAGTCTAGGATGATCATGGCTTCCAGGTGGACAGTGGTAGAGTATAATGAGCAGGCCACTAGGCAGGTTTGGGCACAGCTGCCAGGGCAGGGTGTTTTCAGTGTCTATGAAGAGTGGGAGAAAGACTATTTTGGGGGATAGAATTGTCATAAAAAAACCTCCTCCACCTGGAGGTTTCTCCCTGGGTTGTCAAACATTTTACATATACAACCTCACTTATCCCCTCTCTTCCCTGTGGGGAACCAGGTTTATGGGGGCTCCAGAAGTAACACCAGCCTATCTTTAACAGGTGAGTGTGGAATGACTCTTGGCTGGCAAGCAACTGCCTCCTGAATAGTCAGAGGAGTATCCTTACATCCTAATGACATCGTGAAACAATTAGAACCACCATCAGTCCCTTTTCCTCCATCCTTGTGACTCACTGGTAAAAGCTAGAGAATCCCTCATCAATTACTAAGTTACTAACCTGTGAGTCAGGTGGATTAGAGAGGCTGAACAATCTGCAGAACAATTGTGCATGTGCTTCTGACTCAGCTCAAGGTGTTAAAAGGGACCCGTCCTACATCCCACACCTAGAAACACCTGTCTCACTCATTTCCCAGCATGCCTAGGACTGCTGCCCCAGTGTGGCAAGCACTAAAGCACTCGGAGCATCACCTGAAGGTCAGCACCTCCTGCCCTCTGATGCCCACGAGTGAAGTTCACACAGCACCACTGCAGTTTATCATTTATCAAGTCCGCTACCTTTTAGGACCAGGGAGGCTCAGCTCTCTATAACCATCAGAAGAAACTCCTCTCCTCCCACTTCTTCCTATGTGACGTCATAGGGTCCAGCATAGGAACTTGGAACAAGTAGCCCTGAGAAGTCATTTGAGATCAGAAGAGAGGGGTTTTTAATCTTGGTTCACCGGAAGAGCACTGATGCATTTGACTTCCTGATTTTGGCAGACCAAATAAAACAAACAGATTAAAAAGAGAGAAAAGGGAAGGAAGAATAAAAGGAAGGAAGGGAGGAAGGAAAAAACAAATCCACAATTGACAACAAAAAGTAACTAATAACACAGAAACTAATTAGGACTCTGTCGTATTTAATTCTTCTTCATATCAAGGTGTCCAGGGCCACCATTGAGTGCGGCCAATGCTAGAGTAGACATGCTTCTTGTGGCACACAGTGCAAGTGTTTTTAGGAGAGGAAGTGAAGCAGGGTGTGTGCTGGCTGACTCAGAGGGCTGGTATAGGGAACGTGAGGTGCTGAGGAACCCTGGTTCCTGTTGTAACAGCCAGCTGCTTTCTCTAAGCGCTTACCTTACCCTCTCAGAAGGACCTTGTTTGTACTCCATAATGGATGACTGTGGAATGTACATTGTAACCATTAGTCACACGGCCGAACGGATACAATGGCCACTTCTAGACATTAGCTATTGATGGAGGCAGACGATGACACTCAGGACAAACTGTTCTCTGCATGAGGAACACTGAGTAAACTGACTAGAGAGTTATGGCTCAAGGAGGCAAGTCCTGGCAGGCAGAGAGAAAGCAGCATGAGCCAATGTGTAAGCCTAGACTGGCTCACTATTCAGACTCTGGCTAATTGACCGAGTGGTGGGGTCCAGACAGTCGTGTGTGGCCAGTGAGTACTCACAAGTCCTCCTTTCTGTGTTCCGGAAGAGTATAACTGAGTGAGCTCCACATGTAGGAGTTCAGTGCATGATAGATTTTCTTTCCAGGAAGACTGTACAGTATAGCTATTGGCACGGCCATAGGCTTGATATTTCAGTTCTTCTAGTTATTAACTGGACAGCTTTGCACCAATTCTTTCAACAGCCAAAGTCCTGGTCCTTGTCTCAGAGGATTGTTATGATAAAGCTATGTGATATCTCAGTCAAAATGTGGATGGTGTTCCTCATTCCTGGTATGTCGTCGTGATTATTGTGTCACAGTGGATTCAGAATGCATTACTCCACCATTTATCTCCACATGGCAGAGTTCATCTATATTTGTATGTTTGCCTTCACCCATGGGCTATGCATTGCTCAGGGAAAGAGCTATTTTTTGCATCTTACCTGATTCCTAGAACTGCTGTGGACCTTCCTGGAAACACAAGTACTGAGGGTGGGACACAGAGTTGGACAAAGGCCAAAGACTGATGATCTATGGTCTTGTTGCTCTCTCCTACTGTTCTGGGGGCCAGAAGCTGACGCCCCTGGAAACTTAACTCTTTCTTACTGTTCTGTGCTGATAAGGGCTAGTTTCCCACTCCGTACTTCTCTATTTGTGTTTAAATAAGCACTGGTTTTTCTTTTCTTCCTCTCTCAGCCCCTCACTCCTCAGGAGACTCAGAATTCATTAACTCTGAACCAGAGAGAAAAGAAGGAAATAATTAAAATCTTTTACACAGTCACATACATGTACACATTCACACACACACACACACACACACACACACACACACACACACACACACACACACTCTTCAGGTCCAGCCATCTGTTTCCAAAAGTGTTCATTACTTACATATGTCTATATAGAAAAACAGACAAATACATATACACACTATCATCTGGGACTCTGACCCATCCACCACCCTTTATTACTTCTCTCCAGTCTTCTTATATCTATCTTCTTAGACAAAACTTCCTTAGAAAATTATCTCGTCAGTAATTGTTATATAAAAGGGGAGTTACTGATATTAAGTTCAGAGCAGTGTTTCATTCTATAAGCTTCTTATAAGTTCAAAGCAACCGTTTTTCATGACAGACACCTGTGGCTTCATCCTTGGATCTGACCTAGAATGAATGTTTTTCCTTGATGATAAATTTGTCCCAAGCCTATTTCTCTTTTTGGTAAAATTGTGAAAGTTCAGTGAATTCCTTATTATGTAGCCTTTACTTACTATTCTATGAGAAGTGGGCACATTCTACTCTTTTTTTTGTTTTTGCTTTTGTTTTTTGTTTTTTGTTTTTTGTTTTTTTTTTTTTTTCTGGAGCTGAGGACCAAACCCAGGGCCTTGCGCTTGCTAGGCAAGCGCCCTACCACTGAGCTAAATCCCCAACCCCCACATTCTACTCTTGATTCTGATTTTATTCCATCTTTTTGGCAAAACAACCATCTCCTGAAACTTGTTTTCTAAAATTATTTAAATCAAGTCAGAAATTCTATAAAATCATTAACTTATCCAGGACAACATTAACTCGTGAAAGTTCACCTTCATGTTGGTCTTCAGGAAATATGCCCAATAGAGTGGACTAAAATCCAGGAATCATTATACTAAGTAATAGTGAGTGATAGGAAAAGGCATATCAGCAGTAAGAAGCAAATCCTGGGATAGTTTCTTGGGACATTGCCTCTAAGAGATCACCCATCACAGGCCATACAAAAATGGTAGGCCATCTCTAAAATAGTCACTTGCGTGCCTTCAGCCTTTCCTAGATGGCTTGGGGCATCAAGCATAGTATAGGGACCACCAACCAGTAGGTATTGAAGAAATGAACATCACTTAACACTTGACTGCTGGCCGTTGAACAAATAGCCATACATAGCCATGGCAAGAAGACCTAGTAGTCCATTTAATTCATGACCTCAGGCCTCTCTATTCCCTGTCAGCATGCACAGTCATCAACTACTTGGCTGGTATGTGGCATTTCTTGAAATAGGGAAGTCTACCACAGATATTTCACATCAGAGGCAAGCTATCCATTTGGAACCTGAAGTTTGCCATAGGCCCCAGGAGACTCCAAGCCCACTGCACGCTGATCAGCACTTGGTTGAGAAAACTTGTCTTCATTAACTAAGGTATGGCTAAAGTCAGAAGCAGAGAAGCTGATTCTGACACCGAGAGGCCAGGTTCCCTTGCCTATTTCTACAACAAAAAGATAAATGTGCTACAAACAGGTCTCTACAAACATTACTCACATGGAGAGATAGACAGTGGGCCATGTCCCTGTTGGCACTATTTAAATTCCAGAGCCAGTCCTGAGGTGAGGCCTAGATTTGTTATCAGTAATTTAGAGAGGGAGCAAAGTAAGAGGGGATCCGATATGTACTGTACCTCTACTGTGTGGCAAGCTTTGTAAACGACCATTGACAAGTAATAAAGCATGTCTACATTAGATCCTTTAACATCTCTTGAAGTTAGTCACAATAAACTCCAAGTTCCCTCAAGGAGAAAAAAATTTTTTTCCCAAGAGCACAGGTAGTTTAAAAAAAAATGGGCTGGAGAGATGGCTCAGTGGTTAAGAGCACCGACTGCTCTTCCAGAGGTCCTGAGTTCAATTCCCAGCAACCACATGGTGGCTCACAACCATCTGTAATGAGATCTGAGACCCTCTTGTGGTGTGTCTGAAGACAGCTATAGTATACTCATATACATTAAATAAATATTTTTAAAAGTAATTTTAAAAACCTACTAGTTAATAGCTTTGTTTCCATTAAACAACCAATGCCTTGTATTCCATCCAGAAGAATCACCACAGCGAGAGTGAGAGCATGCCATGTAGATTTCCCAGGCCTTTGAATCTCCTTTACTGATTTTTTTTTCCCCAAAAATGCCCTGGTTCACAGAACTGCACTGAAGAGAGCCACCAATTCTATATGACAGTAACTGGAAACTGACAAATATTTCTGTGTGGAGCATTCTCTAGGCCTACCCAGTTCTGAGAGTTGTCCAGAGAAACATCTGGACAACAGGCATCTCACATCTGGGAGCGAGCCCAGGTTGTCATGAGGATTTAGGAACAAAAAAACCTATACGAAAGTTTTCTACTGAATTCATACTTTGGGTACAGATAGCTCTTTGCTCTGTGTTCCCAGCCAAAGGCTGAGGAGTCAGGCTACAAGGCAGCTCAGCACCAACAGCATAAGACCAGGCCGTGTTCTGAGGATGCCATCTTTAGATGCGCATGATTACAAGCAGCGTCTGACCGATGCAGGAGCCTCACTGGCACTATAGCTGAAGGCTTATCCTAGCACAAGAGATAGTGAAAGACCCCCTTCCCCTCCTGGTAATATATTGAGTACTGGGTCAGGTTGCAGATGATGGGTGGCCCTTGATATGTCAGTCTTCCAGAGCCAGTGTCCACGTTAACAGACTTTCCAAGTTCTCCTCATCCACTCGCCAGCACCTTCTTGAGCATTCCATTGCCATTTTCAACAAGGTGGAATACTGAAAAAAGACTCATTGCAATCTTGCACTAACAACAACAGCAAACCTTTAAAGAAGGTTGAAATGCCATATGGCTTTGTGCCTCGTCTTGCAGGTGCATGTATGAGAAAGTCATCCTCTCTGTGGATAAAGGGTCCTTCTGTTTCTTCTCTCAGGAAGTTTCTAAGATCTCAAATTTAGCTTAGATATCACTCTCCAATGTTTTTTGTAAGCCTCCTGTGATCTGTTCTGTAGTGATCACCTAATTATTTAATTCCCATTAAAGACTTTAGATCACGAGGACAAAGACTCTACACAGTTTTTGGTTTTGCTTTCGTAAGAATCTAGAGCAGAGTTACAAATCAGTAATTGCTCATTGGCTGAGTAAATGAATGAAGAGATGCCCAACATACAAGCAAACGCATGACCAAAGGCTTGCATGTGGCAAACTGTTTAGGTCTTTGTTTTAAACACAATCATAACACTGGCGAATGATAAGTGGAGGACAGTGGAATTGTAACTTACAGGAGCATAAGGCAAGGCGGGTAGGCATTAGGGAGAAATCAGTCAGGTGGGAAGCTGGAAGGTGTGCCTTCTGGGAGAGGTCGGGAACACCAAATCCATGTAACACATACCATTGTATGCAGCAGCTTCTAGAGTCTTCCCAGTGTTTGCCTGTACTTGTTTCTGGCCTCATCTTCATTGTGAGCCTCTGCGGGAGAACGGAGAACGAGAAGATGGTGGGTCTGAAAGCAGAGGGAGAAACTCAGAGCAGTCAACCAGGAAGCCAGACTGAAGGCGATGACTTTCACCATGTGGCCTCCAACGTCTCTTCGAAGGCCATCTTCCCTACCTGCCAGAGTATGAACATCTGGAGAAGCAAGCATGGGGAACTTATAAGAGACACGCACCATCTCTCCTCATGTTTCTATGAAAAGCGCACTGGGAATATCATCTTGCTGTATCTAGACACAGGGTGACAGTGTACTCAGCCACAGCCCAGCCTCCACCATGCCGTGTATCCTTTCCTCTTCCTAGTCAAGGCCCTTTCACCTCTGCTGTGAATTTCCTTTTTTTTTTCACACTTCTTCGAGGCTTCTTCTTTATTATTTCCCTCTTTTTGTTTCTGTACTTTTAAGACTCTGTTTCCAAACTACATCTTTCACTTCCTAAAGTCGCCAGAGAAGCCCACATTCCCACCTCCAGCATCTTCTTTCTTGGACCCTATGAGAGCTGACACTGGGAGCCTCCCCCCTCTCTTTTCCCTCTCCCATCTTTAGCAATAAGGCTCTCTGCTAGGGTCATATAACCTCCCTTCCCCTCCTCTTGGAATGGTTTTCCAGTCTTCCTTGTTCGGCCTCTGTTTTCTTCTTCTACGTATGCCTGTGTTCTGCCTCTTGCTCTTCTCGCTATGACATATGGACTGTGTCTACATTTGTCAGCTCTCGTTTATGGTCATATAGCTTGCAAATCTGTATTTCCAAATAGAAATCCCTGCTATTATATGTAAGTACCCGGGACAATTTCACCAAGTTTCCTTTAAGTATTTATGCATCACTTTGCTCCATAAAACTCTGAGTTTGGTCATAATATATTTATTTATGACACATTTAAACATCAAAGTCTATGTAGGAAGATCATTGAATCAGAGAAAGCTCACACAGCCCTGTATCTCCAAGTTTCTCCTAAGACCTGTCTAAGAAGAATATTCTCCTTGCCATATTCAGTAAACCCATCAGATAAAAGCAAACCAGGTCTCCAAGGAAGGACCTCCTTTCACTCCTTTAGGTTCCTAGAGTGGCTTTTCATGTTGAAACTTACCTGTGTGGCAGTTTGGAGGGAGTCCTTGACTCCTTCTCTACCTGGGAATCAACAGCTTCCACATGTTTGTGGCTTACAGTTGTCTATAAAATGTACCTCAAAGCATAACACAATGAAACGTATGTGTCAGAGTCCAAAACAACACAGTGAACATGTGACAGTGGCCTGAATCAATACAAGTGCAGACTTGAATGGGTAAAGCAATCTATTTGCTGTAGATTATTCAGATAAACTATCTTCTGATAGATTCTATCAAGTCCTTCACAGGATTGGATAGAATATTTCCAGATTCTAATATCCAGTCACAACCTAAAATGTGGACAACAGAGTACAGTTGCAACCCAGATGCCTAAGACTTGCTTACATCCAGTCTTTTGCACTCTTAGCAAGAGTGTAGAAACTTGGGTTGGAGAGAGGGCTCAGTGGATAAAACACTTACTACGAAGGTATATGGTCATGAATTTGGATTCCCAGCCCCTCATTAAAAGGTGGGTGTTGTGGCACACTTCTATAACCTCAGGGCTGAGGGATGGAAACAGGCAGATCCAGGCTCAGTGGGAGTCTCTGTCTCAAAGCATAAGGTGGAGAAGACTGGTGTCAACCTCTGGCCTTCACATGTGTTTACACAGGAGAGAACATACACATGTACAACATACAAACATACACCAGACATAGAGGAGAGAGAAAGAGACAGACATGGAAATAGAAAGACCAGGAGTGAGGAGGAGTGGGAGGGGAGGGGGGATGGGGGGATTAACCAAAATCATCTCAAAGAGGTATATTCTGGCATTTCAAATAGAACCTGCTAGAAACTTCACCATCTTTCTCCTGCACCCTCACAGACTCCTGTGATCTAAGCTATAAACTAAAAAAGAGTATGCTTAACAAATATATAACAAGAAACTTCTATCTGAAGTATGTAGGCAAAGCCTACATACTAAAAAAGAAAATGAATAAAATGAACAAAAGATTTGAAAAGACATTCCCGTAAAAGACAAATCACACACAGCCACCCTAAGACCCTTCAGAGTGATCTCTGCCAAACACTAGGTCAAGAAAGGATTTGTGGCAAGAGACAAGAGATATGAAGTCCACCCAAAAGTTAGCTTTCACTTTGAGGAAGATCACTCTGATGCTACAAACAAGAAATGCTTCCAAGACAGTTATCTGGAAAACCCAAACCGATTCATCAGGAATCTTTGATGCTGGGTGCTTCGAAGGACACTGTGGAGGGCAGAGGCGGAAGAGGGGGCAAGGCTAGATGCTCAAGGAACTCATGTTGGAGGAATATTGCAGTGAGCAAAGTAAAGAATCTTTTCATGACGACTGTCTGTGACCTCCTGCTCCAGCCACCCATCTTTAAGGCCATTCTCAAGTTTGCCCATCTCTGCTACCTGTGTCCCCGATGCTTCTCTGTCAGTTCCTAACATGCCTCCGGGTCTCCCATCTAGCCCACTCTAAGCCTTCTGTTGTACAGAGGCTCTCTGGTATAAACCTCACCATTTTCCTTCCTGGTTAAAACCTTCCCACAGTTCTTCAGAGGTTCATATTTGGGTTCCTTAGTGTAACAGTCAAGGTCCATTCTACCAGACACACACCGTCTTACAGATTTGAAATGCTACTTTCGCTTTGTCAGTTGGACTCTTCTTTGGCGTCCTTGGCCTTCCCAGGAGACCTCCTTCACCATGCCTTGCCTACTGACGCGCTCTGTCTGTAATCCTACCCTGTAGGCAGCCCGGCTTCCCTAGGACCTCCGGGGATGAGTCCCCACAGGCTTACTCTCCTCCGTACATCTCTGACTGCAGCACCTGATGCCACTGTAACTGGCAAGTGTGTTTGTCCATGTCCCTGGCCGCCAGAACAGGAGTACCCGGGGTCAGGCTTTGCCCTTTGCCCCACTCATTTTGGTGTCCCACACCCCACAGATCCCAGCCATGTTACTCCTGCTTGGTGTTCAGATTTCATCTGAAATCCATTCTGAGGCCAATTTCATGGCTTGTCTCCCAATCCTATCACTTTCCCTCATTTTTCTTACCCTTTTTTTTTTCATGATCGAGTCACATAGCCCTGTGGTTTCTGCTTTGCTGTGAGTCTCTCTAGGAGGTAAGGCCATCTCCATTCTGCCTAAACAGTACCTGGCACAGAGCTAATGCTCTGTAAATAGTTGACAAACCAAAGAACGGATGAAAGGTAATCTATAGTAGCCCATGGCAGAGACAGAAGAGGATAACAACACAAATGTGTATGCATCAGTTAAAATTAATTTAAAAGAAAATTACCCCCAAGATACCCCATAGGAATGGAGAGATGTTCTTTTCCCTTGTCTTGTTCATCTCCTGTGGCTTCATGCAACTTACTACAGAAAATCACACCATGCCAAGCGTGTCACAGAAAGTAGTGGTGATGGCTATGGTGTGCTTTCTTTTCTGACTTCCCAGCAGAATTTAAATACCACCATTAGCAAGTCATAACAGTGGTTTTCCTTTACAATAATATAGTGCTAAAAACACTTTAAAACAAGCATGTGAAAATTTAATCTAGAAATTATTTACCAAGTCCCACTTCCTCTCTAGAACTCACCACTGGAAGTTTGTGTAATCTGTAAAATACGCGTATTTATTCTTTGGCAACTTCATGCATGTATATAGCATATTCTGGACACATTCACCACCATCCCATTACCCTTTCTTAGTCCCCTCCTATTCCTGCTAAACAAATTCTCCTCCTATTTTTGGGTCTTTAAAGATGCATTTTTAAAAATGTTTAAGTGTGTTATGTGTAAGACAGACTGAAGATGCCTTCAGGGGTCAAAGTTGTCAGAACCCCAGAAGTGAAGTTTGAGATGCTTTTGAATCACCAAACATAAGTTCTCGGAACTGATCTTGAGTCCTCTCCTAGAGAAGTATATGCTCTTAACCACTGAATCATCTCTTTAGCCCCTCATGTCTTTTGTGTGTATGAGAGAGAAACCCACTGAGTTCAGGGTTCATCCGATGGCCTTGGGTGGTACAAGGTTATTTAATGGATTATGAGCAACTTAACAGTGGATACAATGCAGAAGAAAATTATTCCTCCTCTCCCAACAACCATTAACTACCAATAGTTCCTTGTTGGGGGAGGGAGGCCCCATGAGCCCCACCCCCATCAAGGAGGGAATGCTGATGGGCTCAATGTTGTACAGGTCTTATGCAGATAGCCACAGGTAATTGAATTCATGAGCACAACGGCTGAACCCTGTCCAGAGGACAGCATTTCACAGCACTCATCCCAACCTTTGGCTCTTTCTTACTGCCCTTCTTCTATGATAGTCCCTAAGCCATGGAAGGAACAGTATAGACATCCCATTTAGAGCTGTGCACTCAACAGTCACTTATCCTCAGGGCTTTGCCCAGTTATAGGTCTCTCATGATAACGAATATTGTACAGACACAGCGCATTACAAACCAGCTCACTGAGATAGAGCAAGACGGAGTTCCTCATTCCCACTCAGAAGCTCGCTAAACCCAACCCCCCAGCTCTTTATCCCAAAGGTTTCTATTATAGGCATTGATTTTTTTTTCACAGCACTCCTGCTAAGAAGACTCTATTACCTCCATTAAAATATAGAGTAAACCGAGAAGGCAAATTAAGCGATTTGACAATGCAAGAAATTAGTGGCTTCACTGGGTTCAAACAAAACCACTCATATTTCTGAGGCTTCTTGGTCAACTATACAATCTCTGCTCTGTATATTAGGAAAGGGTCCAGGCTTCTAAATAAGTACAACCTAGCTAGGTTCAAGTCCTTGCTCTACAATTTCTCGAGCAAGCTATTCCACTTCATTAAGCGCTTGCAATTTGGTGGTAATAAGAACACTTGTTTCATAAAATTGCTGTGAGGATTAAACATGATCATGTAAACTGGGTGGTTTCAAGGAATCTCATTATACACCTGGAAGGGTATATTCCTCACCTACCCCACCCCCTCCTCATAAGCATTTCCTCATTGCATCAGAAAATAAGAAAGACACACCTGCAGCTGTGTGTTTAGCTTTACTGTATGACACACATACTCACGGATAAAGTCAGCTGTGGGAATATTATGACAGCTGAAAACTTCCCTAGAAAAGTGGCTCATCAGTAATTATCCAATTCATTAATACATACATAGGTACCTTCACTCATTCACCCATCATTCATTCACTAACCCATATGCCCATTCATCTCCCCTCCTACTTACCCAACTCTCTGTCTGTCAACCCATCTACTCATTCACTCATCCAGTAATCTGTTTACTCAAGCATCAATCTATCTACCCACCCACCATGTCCATTCGTGCTTAGTATGCACAGTAAGTACAATCATATTCACCACCAGCTACTCATTTGGCATAGAAGGAAGAAGGTGGAGACTGATACCAAAGGTGCTAAATGTATATATTTAGTACCTCCATAGATAGATAGATAGATAGATAGATAGATAGATAGATAGATAGATAGATAGATAGATAGATAGAACCTTCTGGCCACATGTTAGCTCCAAGAATACCCTAATGAGACTGGACTTTCCCTTCATAAAATTTACAACCCAAGTAAGTCCTAAAAAGAGCCTCTTTTCATATAGGACTTCACTTCTTAGGTCAACTAGTATTTATTGAATACCTAATAAAACAGACTTCAGTGTCCCCCACCAAGAAGATAGTATAGAGAGATAGAGTTTCACCATAACTGATGTTTCACATGCTACCTACAGCCAACAAAAATGAGTAGCTTCCACCAAAGGAAGAAAAGGGATGGTCAGAGGCGTGGGAAGAACTACACCCTAGCAAGTGATTCCTCTCACATCCGCAGCAGAACCATTTTTCTTGGGGTTCTCTTCTTCTCCTGTTCTGGCATTGTGGCAAGGAAATGCTGGCACTAGCAGAAACATGAAGATCAGAAGCTGGGCTGCTGGACATCCCTGTGTTCCTGGTAAACACTGTGACGGTGGACATTGAGGGGGGTTTTGGGGGGTTAGGGTTGTTTTGGTTTTGGTCTTGGTTCTGGTTGGTTGGTTGGTTGGTTGGTTGGTTGGTTGGTTGGTTGGTTGGTTGGTTGGTTTGGGGTTTGGGGTTTGGGTTTTGGGTTTTTTAGTTGGTTCATTGTTTGTTTGTTTGGTTGGTTGGTTTGGGTTTTGGGTTTTTTAGTTGGTTCATTGGTTGGTTGGTTGGTTGGTTGGTTGGTTGGTTGGTTGGTTGGTTGGCTGGCTGGTTGGGATTTTGAAGACAGGTTTTCTCCGTGAGGCCCTGGCTGTCCTGGTTCTGTAGACCAGACTGGCCTTGACCTTTGAAATCTGCCTGCCTCTGCCTCTGGATTGCTGGGATTAAAGGTGTATGCCAACACCACCTAGCTGAGTTATTTTTAATAACTGCTCTCTTCTCTGCTAAGCATGGCCAGGCCTCTATTTGCCTACTTTCAATGAACTGAAGTGAGGTCATAGCTAAGGTGTGAAAACAGTCTGCTTATGAGTATCAGATACTCCCCTCCTGTATGTCAGGTTTTGTACCCAATCCCCTCTGTGAGATGTGCAACCAAGCAGGAAAGAGGGGGATACAATTCTGTCTGAAATGTTCTTCCCACCCATATGTCTCCTGAACACCTACGTACCATTCGCCTCCTTACTCTGAACTTGGAAGATAAAGAACTCTCAATGAGCCAAAGCTTCCCAGATCCAATGTGCAGCATGCTCTACCATGTTCATAGTCTAAGCAGCATCCATGGTTTTAGTTTCGGTTTCTTTTGTGGTAATAGAACTGGAAATTGAGCCTTGTATGTGCTAGGCAATTGCTCCACAATGGAGTCATAGCCCCAGAGATTCCTAACTTTATTCTTAGTTATTCCTGCATCTTTCTCCCTGAGAAATTGCAGTAGTGTACCAGGCAGGACTAGTCATCTTTGTCCCAGAGCCTTATTTCTGACATAGAGTCTTACTTCATGAGTATGCCAATAACAAGAGTAGCTTTTTATAGAGGATCCACTCCCGGGTTAGCAATACCCTGTGTACTTTGCATGCATAATTTACTAAGCCCCCACTAAAAAAAATGTTTCGAGCAATGCACTATTACCTTCACTTCACACGTGAAAACCCAAGTCACAGACAAGCTGAGCAACTCACTCCAAATGAAAGCATTATTCTCTTTTTGAGATGCCATCACCTTCAGCAAACTACAGGTTAAACAATCTGAGATGAGGAAGGTTGGGATATCATTATAAAACTGGGAGGTTATTAAAAAACAAACAAACAAAACCTTAGTCCAAACCACTGCTGAAGCAGTGGGGCATTCTTGTTTCTCCTGCCCTACAGAGAATCCCAGCCAAGCTGTGTGGGTGCATCGTTTCACCCAGTTTGTGACAAAGGATCACCTAATAAAATAACATAAAGTATAACCAGCGCCTCCCCTTCTCCCACTAGCTCTGAGGAAAAGCTCTGAGGATTTCTCCCAGTGACCTTCCCACTGTCCCTTTTCAGTTTTAGCTTCTCGAGGCTCCTGTCGTAAGCTCACTGGACAGTGTGTAGAGGAAAGCACTTGCAGCAGGAGAGGAAGGATCTTTTGCTTTTCTGAGTGGTAACACTAGCCATTTCTCCCCACTGCCCACCTCCGAAACTCACCCCTTTGATAGTCACAAATGCAGAAATTTCATGACAAAACTGAGTGTGTGACATTCTTATTCATTTAAAGGACACGGCTATCCTATTTCATGCTTCACAGAAAAACAACAGAAGAGTGGAGAGCATCATACTAGCTAGCTCCCTGGAGCAAAGGTGTACAGTTTAAACAGTTACACAACCACTGCTGCAAACCAGAACATTCCGTACAGGCAGAAAAGGCTTAATTAGCTTGAACCAAGAGTCTAAGGTCATCTGATTTAGAACATTTCACAGTCTGAGCTGTAACATTAGCTACCTACAAGCCTTCCCACCAGACCACGATGGGCCCCCAAATGGAAAGCATTTTGTTTCCTCAACCCAGGCTTAATTTAAAAGAGGCAAGGGTTGTCTGTACTTTATGTGCCTGTATATGCATGTGTGTTTAGGGAGACCGTGAGTGTTTGTGTCTTCTGTGGATGTCTATGCCCAAATCAAAAGAATCTTATAAAAGAGGGAAACACTTTGTGGCAGCAAAGAAGGAGCATCACCTAAGTTTCCCAGGATGGGAAAATTGTCCCAGAGTCTGTAGTTTATTTTTCTTTCATTCTTTAAGGTGTAATCCAAGAGGACAGCCATTTGGCGTTGGGCTCCATCACAAGCCACAAACTCACAAAAACACGTGTCATTCATCTGTACCTACTCTTACAACGGATGACCACAACCTTATTATCTTAAAGCAATACAAACTGCCCACGTATAATGGTGCACACCTTTAATCCAAGCACTTGGGAGGCAGAAGCAAGACAGTCTCTATGGGTCTGAGGATAGCCTAATCTACACAGCAAGTTCTGGGTAAGCCAGGGTGACATAGTAAAAATCTGTCTCCAAGCCAATGCTATTATGTTGCATTCAATGATTCAGAAGTCCACAACTGGGTCCCTCGAGTGAAAAATGCAAATGTGACATTGGTAAGGCTTGGTTTTGTCTGGAGGCTCCTGGGGACTATCTACTTTCCATCCTTTCCAGCCCCCAGAGGCCACTTGTGTCCCTCCATTCCTGGTCCTTGGTGCTCAGAGATGCAGTAGGTCTTGTGCTCCTGTTGTGTGAGCTCTCCATGCTCCCACCTCCCTCTTTCAACTCATACAGGTATGTGTGTGTGTGTGTGTGTGTGTGTGTGTGTGTGTGTGTGTGTGTGTGTGTGTGTGTGTGGTGGGGGCAGTTTCCCTACCCATGTCTCAAGATCTTTCTTTCCCAGCACCTTCCTATGCTCTTCATGATATTGAAGATCTAATATATTCTACCACATTGCACCAAAATTCGAGGTCAGATGGTTACAGGTTCATGTTTAGAACTAGGGCCTCTTTAAGGGCATATTCTTCCACTTCCAGAGTCCCAGCCTGAACAGTTTTACTTTTTTATCTGATCAAAATAGATTAACACTTCTGCTTTTCCCACTATTCCTCTTTACCCCTTACGTATGCTTTAAGATGTTTTCACATTGAGTACTTGTCGATCCTTCTTAGGGATCTCCTGGTTCCCTCTTAATGATGAGGCTACATACCTCTTTAAATACCTCCTTCCTAGACACCCCCATCACCTAAAGAAATCATTTATTATTTAAAACACATTAGTCTGACTTTTGATTTTGAACTAGAAGTATAATATTCATAGGCTTATGAGTAAAAGGTCTGGCATGGGTTCTCTGGACAAAGCCTAGAAGGGCATATATACCATAAGATTCTGACCCATGGACTGTCTGCTTTATATTCAACACATCTTAGTCCCTACCAGTTCCTGGCCTACCAAACCATGGCAGTTCCCTGATACATTTATTCCATTTATAGACTGAGTTTTACCTGGCCCTAGCTTTTAACCTCTGTGTGTGAGTGAGTAATGATGGCCTCCCTGAAAATCTATCCTCACCCTAATCCAGTGATCCTCAAGCTTCCTAATGCTGCGACCTTTTAATACAGTTTCTTCTGTTGTAGTGACCCTCAACCATCAAATTATTTTGTTGCTACTTCATAAGTGTAATTTTGCCACTGATATGTAATCATAATGTAAATATATGATAAGCAGGTTGTCTGATATGCAACCCCCCTGAGGGAATCTGGACCCACAGTTTGAGAACTACTCCTAATCCCTTAATCTTGTAAATATATCACCTTACTTGGTAGAAGAAAGCTACAGATGGAACCAAGACTGAAGAGCTTGAGGTAGGAACAGTACGTTGGATAACTTGGGCATCCCGATATAATCATAGGGGTTTTTCAAACATTCCCAGCTGCAGATAATCAAGAGGGAGCATCATTAGGAGAGCTTTGACACTGTCCTGCTGATTTTCTCTCCCATTCTCTGCAAATAGCCAACTTTGTATAAAACCAGCTCTGTGGACGCTAGAAGGGATAAGAAAAAGAGATGCAGCCTGTCTTGCCCCTTGTCATTAGCCTAGCAACCTCCTGTCAGACTGGATTAGGCCCTACACTGGAGTAACATATCTCAGCTGCCATGGGCACTTCATACAATGTACATAGATTCTTTTTCATTCCATGTTGATGACCTAAGCCCTCAAAGTTAATGCAACTCAAAGTCATTAGTGGATTAGCAATGCCCAACTCCAGATCATTAGCCCACACATAATGGGGACCCCCACAGGAATGCAAGTGAGTAGATGCGAGATTAGTGATTATCCTACGATTCCTGAACCAATCCTTGCCTGTTCAAAATGACCCTGGGAAGGTTTTATCTCTACAAGGCAGTGTGTGCTCCCTTGTCTTCCTTCCACTGAAGCAGCAGTCGGTCTTCAGATCTCCCTCTACACTGATGTGCACACACACAGACACACAGTCATATACATGCACTGTTTCTGCAGCTCTCTCTCTCTCTACATTGATGTGTGTATACACATGGACATACAATATAGACAGAAATATATACACATATTCTCCAATGTTCTACTGATGACCCAGGGTTGGTGAGCTTGTTCCCTATCCTGAGAACTTTATCACATTGTAAAAGGACAGATTTTAAGGAGGAAAGGCTAGGTCAGTGGTCTTCAAGCTTGAAGAGAAGACTTACACTAAATATTTTCTTCTATAGAATTCCAAGAACTTGATACATTTTTTTTGACAGTAAGCCTGGGAAGATGCCAGCACATACCAAGTACTGTGGGTAATTTCAAAATAGTCCATCATTTTTTACCTTGTTCAAAGCATTTCATCCAGTACATTGGTTATACAGTGGAGACAGAGAAGAACAGTGGGGACATACCCTCAACACTTGAACTTGAAAAATAAAATAAAATATACCCAAGAAAGGGATTGGAGTAGGTTACCTTGTCCTCGGCTCTCAGAATATATAATTATGTCTATATTTTGAAAGGATTAGGGCTGAACCAAACTCAAACACGCAAAGTGGGGGGTGAGGGGGGTACAGACCTCAATGGAGATATCAAAGAAATCTGACGATAAAGTTCCAAGCGGCAGATTGGGGTAATTACAACAAAAGGAAAGTAGTTGGGCAATGAACGAGTCTTCCCCAGAGTTGACTTATGGGAGTTATCTCGTGACTCACAAAGGCCATAACAGCAACATTCCTGGAAACACTACACGGTCAACCAAAGACAAAGAAGAGGAGTACAGAGGACAGCAGCTTAGAGCAGACGCATCAACAGTAACAACCGAGACAAGCCACTGGAGGCCCAGCAGAGCTGAAATGTGAGGGTGAGAATAACACAGTTTTTAAATAAGAAAAGCCCAAGAGCAGTCATTAGAGCCGACAGACACACGTACAAAAGAGCGGCCGCAGGCAAAAGAAGGAAAAAAACGATTCATTCCCAAGAATAAAGAGAAGCAAAGAACATATAGCAAGCACATGTGTGAATGTCTTAAGGTAAAAATAACCACAGGGTTATTCGTGAATTTTAAAGAAAGGACATAGAAGTAAAACAGGAAACAAAGGCAGCCGATACATCAGAAATGAACAGCATAGAAACTCAGGTCAAATTGGGCTCAGTGGCCTCCCCTGTATAAATGATCATTACTAGCTGTTTTCAGTACCACTTTGGAACCTAGTTAGTAGCTTTTAGCTTCAACCGATTTTTTTTTTTTAATATTTTGCTCAAAGCTTCAGTGCTTGTATTTTCTACAAACCCAGTTTCCTAATTATGACATCTCGCTCTAAACCCAGGGCACTTAAGAACCAACACCGAGCGGGACACACCCAAACACTCCCAGATCTTTGCTTTTTCCATTTCCATCTCCATTTAATTCCTAAGAGAGCTGAGATGTGTGCGATGACTCCAATTTAAGTGGCTGTATATTTTGTCTAAAATGCTCTGAAATCATCCTAAGTTATTATGTAAATACCCAGATCTGCTCATTATGTCGTTACGGGGAGGGGAGGCTCAAGAGTCCCCTGCTGATGCTGTTTCTTAGGATGAGATCATTAGAAAAGGATTAGTGGTGTGATGTCTGAGGGGCTTAAACAATAATTTCAGATTTTCAGACAGGCACAAGGTAATTTAAAACAAGTTCGAGGCCTTTTCTGATGATAGCTCTTGATTCCCTCAAAAATGCCTTTAATGAAATGTTAATTTGGGATGAGACACACAGCTCAGCAATGAAGAACATTCACCCCTCTGCCACGGTACCCAAGTTTGGTTCCTAGCACCCATTTGAGGCAGCTTACAACCACCAGCTCTGGGTGACCCAAGTGTTCCTTCTGGCCTCCCTGATTACCTGCAAGTATGTGGCATACACTCACATAGAGACACACACATAGACGCAAACAAAAATATATCTTTCCTAAAGAAGAGGTGGCAATTTTTAGTACTAGGTTTGACATACAGTATACCCTCAGTAAATGGTAGCTATCACCCCTTTCTAGGTAGGAATAATAATGAAAAAAGAAGGGCTAGCAGCCATGCTGGCTTTTGGTTTTTATATTTTTGGTTGTGAGCCTAGCCTTTAACGGCTGAGCCATCTCTCCAGCCCTCGGTTTTTGTTACAAGCCACACTTGCAGCTCCCCGAGGCTGAGGGACAGAGGCATGTGTACATGGCACCGTATTCCATTGCCAAGGATCCCTTATTCTAAAACACTGGCACTTTCAAGCAGGCTCCGATGACAGAAGGGTTAAGAAGTAGGAAGAAGAGGCGCCCCTGGGCAGGTGAAGCAAACCTGGAGCCACAGGTGGCTGTGTGAGATCTGAGGAGTGGCGGACAGCTGTGTGGCCCGATTGTGAGGCAGCAGGAGACAATCTGCTCTGGCAGAGCAAGTCCACCCAGGCCCACTCAGGACAAATCCTGCATCCTCTACAAAGATCTTAAACAATGGTCAGTAGGAAAACTGAAGTAAGGGATGGCTGTATCTGTTTTCTAAAAACATGATTTTAGGAGAGTGGGGTCAAAGTTACTCCAGAGATTGAGACAAAGTTTCAAGGAGAGAGAGGACACTGTGATGGGCTATTGTCTAGACTGTAAGGAAGATGGAAATCAGTGCGGAGCGGTAGTAATCTAGTCAAGAAAGAAACCTCCTGAGAGAGACAACTGAAGAATGACATTTGACCTGAGGAGCTTTGGGAGCCATTTCCCTCCATCTGACAGGGAGAAGACAAGAGAGCGGGTCTGGTTGAAAATTGGAAGTTCTATTCAGCAAAATTCACATTTGAGGTGTTTATGGTACCCCAATAGGAGGAATGGTGGCAGTAGTTAGTTAAAATTATGGTAACAAGATCAAAAATGCAGTCAGAGGACCAAAGTTACCCCTGCCTCCTCAAAAAAAAAAAAAAAAAAAAAAAACCAACCAAACAAGCAAACAAGAAGCCTAAAGCTCTCTGTAAGACCAGCCCCATGGAAGAGAGCTCACAATATGCTCTACCATGGTTCTCATCAAGGCTGACAGTGAACATTCGAAGAACGCTGAATTTCCCCAACCCTTATCTAATTAAAAATACTCAAAACTATCCCATGGCCCACCAACCAGTTCTCCAACTTCCCTCAATGCCTGTCAACCAACTGAAAGCCTTAGCAAAAAGGAGAGGACAAGGCAGAAGCATAAAGAAAACATGGTAGTGTGTCGGGAAGTCAGAGTCCCAAAATTCGCCCAGGGAACTGGGGATTTAGATTAATTAGTAGAGCATTTGCCTAGCATTCAAGAAGCCCTGGGTTCATTCCATTGTATAAACCAACCAAGGTGGTACGTGCCTATGATGTTAGCGTTAAGGAGGTGCAAGCAGGTGAGTCAGAAGTTCAAGGTCATCGTCTACACACTGAGTTTGGAGGCACCCTACAGTCATAGGCTTTTGTGTGATCTGTACTTCTTCGATCATACATATTCTCCATTCAAAGTATGTATCTGTGTACTAAATATTCATTGCAACCTCCCTCACACTGGCTTTCTTAAAGAAACTTCTAGTTTCAGTTCTATTGGAACTTCAGTTCTATTTGGAACTGAAATAGAGCCAGTTTCTCTAAATCCCCAACATGAGCTGAGTTCATTTTTCATGACTCCTACAAGCATCCTTTGCATCTTTCTCTTTTAAGACAAATGTAGCCTAGAAAACAATGACATTCTTAATAGCAAGTGACCTTGAATTCCCTCTCCCTCCCAGTCTCCCTGTCTCCCTCTTTCCCTCCCTCCCTCTGTCCCTTTCTCTCTCCCTGTCCCTTTCTCTCCCTTTCTCCCTCTCTTTCCCTCTCTCTTTCCCACCCCACTCCCCCAGAGAAAGTCTCACTAAGAAGTTCTGGCTGATCTTCAATTCACTATGTAGATAAGACCAGCTTCAAACTCACCCAGGATACGCCTGCCACTGCCTTTCAAGTGCTAAGACAGAAGGTGTGTGCCACCACACCCTGCCGAATCCTTTCCTCCCTGTAATATGGTCTGCTTTGCCATATGTCTGTATTTTTGAACTTGTGCTGTGTGACAAAACTTTTCCTGGGCAGAGGCTGCACACACACATATCTACTCACCCCAGTTAGGGATCCCATGACAGATCCAAGTACAGATACCACCAAAGCCCAGCTTGATGAGGTAATGGGTTTTATTGGGGTTACTTATAGGAGTGATGGTGACAGGTCACTTACAGGAGCAAACCAAAGGCAACTGCATCACCAAAGCCAACCCCAGCATGGGTGACAGCACTTGAAGCACACTGCACAATTTGTAGCAGCTCAACAGGTTGGACAGTGTCCTTTTCCAGTGACTCTGGTCTAAACCTCTTCCAGGCAACTCGGCTGGTTTCTCTGTCTTCCAAGCAGCTGGTTTAGTCTGAGTCTTCTCTGCAGCTTGGCTTGTCTGAGAGTCTTCTTTGCAGTTTTAGCTTCCTTTCTTCTGAGAATGACTCTCAGCTTCTATTACTTACTCTGACAGGGAGGGACCTAATGAATCTGGTCAGCTCCAGAGACTTCCTGAAGTTGTTCTGAATTCTTTGCCTTCCTGTTTAAGGAACTTCCTGAAGATAGAATGTTTTAGTCTTGGAGAAACCTGTTATGCAACACCTTAGAATACCTTAAACTCAAGGATAATGAGACAAGATCCAGAGTATCACACACACACACACACACACACACACACACACACACACACACCTATTCATATTCTCCTTTCTAGAAACAACTAGAAACTTCGGTGCTGTAAAACAAAAATATCCTACCTATCTGTTAACTAATAATGAGTAGAGATGACAGAGAAATTTAAATTGACTGTTTAAATCATTTGCGCATGTCAACACTTGTCTAACTGTGGGATGGGGCTCCCTGTGACAGACCACAGGCAGGATGATTCATGAAACCACGAGATAAAACTGCTGTCTCTCTTTATAACTGCAGTTTTACTTGAAGATTGGGAGGGAATTTTCTCCAAATATTAAGTAAGTACAGATATATTGAAGAATAGATTGCCACGGTTTCATGCCGTTTTAGGAGACAAAATGTGATACTTCAAAGACACTGCAGCCCTCTAGACAGGACTGTTTCCAGCTCCTTGAAGCCAAGAGGCAGAGTTCCTCTTTTCTCCCACAGGGGTATTTGAGATGCCTGGAGGGATCATCTTGCTGCCTGGAAGAATAAGAGGAATGAATAAATCCCCATGTCAGTCTGGCAAAGCAAAAATGTCCAGAGGATAAAATGGGATAAAAATACAGCCCCAGTTTTCAGTCATTTCCCTGATGATGCGCTGACTTTAAGATCGTGTGGTGGACAGGAACATTCAGGGGAGATCATGCTGCAGATTCTGAGGTTTGATCTTTTCCTAGTCATCTCTGAGCACGAGGGGCTGCTCCCGTCCTGCCATTTGTGATCAGGAAGGGAAACAACCACTGTGGTTCCGTGTGCTACGCAGGTAAGCTATGGTGCTCTGTAGGCTGGGCTCCCCAAATGCAGTTTGGATTTTATTTCCAGTGTTTCATAGTCTTCTCAGGACAAAGCCTCATGACAAGTGGACACCTATACACAGTGCCCCGAGGATTCACACCGCAGCTATTTATCAGAGCAGAGTAGAGCTGTTCTGTGGGTGGGACATTGTGTCCCATCACATCCTAGTGCTGGTTACTCTTCACACTGCCCCGCCTTGCTTGACTGTAAAATAGTAGCCCCGAGACAATGGCAGTGACTTAACCGTAATCGCAAATTATGAAAATCAAGTGTAATTGAACATGTGAGTCTTCTGTCAGGACAGCCAGTTTTAAGTGTTCGGTAGCCATCCTCAGCTGATGGCTGTCCAACTGGGCACTGTGGATACAAAGACAATTCATCACCACAGAAAGGTTCATCAGCACAGAAAAGCTACACATGCTTAGCATAATAACATCAGAACCCCAAGCTAGGGGTGGGATCCCTCCACACTGGGATTCCAATCCTTCGAAGGGAAACCCCACTAACATAACAAAGCTATCCTATAAGGGTCCTCTTAAAACGGCTTGTCGGAAGAAGGCTGGGGAGATGGTTTGGTAAGTAAAATACTTCTGCAAAATCCTAGAACCCTGACTTCAATACCTGGAGCCAACATAAAATTTTGAATACAGTGGTGAACATCTGTGTCCCCAGCCTTCTCAAGACAGCACGGGAGGCAGAGACAGGACAGCTGTCCAAGAGACTGTCACATGCTCGACTGGAAACAGAAAAACAACAACTGGGGGAGTTGTGAACAGACCCCTGAAAAGCTGTCCTCGGACATGCACATTTCTACACACACACACACACACACACACACACTCGTTTATTAATTTAATTAATATTTGTGTCCCCTTCCCTGTCTATTGCCATGACTGGAGGAGATGGCTGAAGGGGACACATTCTTATGTTGTATTAGCTTTGGTTTTGAAGGGGAGAGAATTGGTTTTGGTTTGCTTCTTGCTTCATTCTTGCTTGGTTTTGTTGTTTTGGTTTGCATTTGGTTGGATTGCAGTTTTGGTTCGGTTCGGTTTAGTTTGGTTTGGTTGATTCATGGTGTGGATCAAACTCACGGCCTCACCACACAGACTAGGCAAGGGCTATTTATATACATTCTTGGGCCAAGCACGCAAGTGGCATCCACAGGAAAGCGCTCTCCTGCTGCTCTGTCTTAGCAGTTAGCTCAGCCGGCGGAAGTCAGCAGGTGCAGGAACTCCAGAAACTCCAGCCAGGGCTGATCTTCCACTCCCAGTCGGAATCTGCCCAGCTGTGAGGCAGGGAAAATGGCAGTTCCCTTCCGATCCTAAGCAGAGGGTAATTGAGACACAGATATGCAAATGGCCCCCATTCCAGAGGCAGTTCACTGTAGGGGAATTAGGCGAACGTAAAAGTGATTAGCTATGGAACAACATAATTGAATAAGCAATGGCAGGTTCGGCCCTGGGGCACAGAGACTGGCCTGAGAGACGCTCTGTAAGGAGCCGGTGGGTGTGAACAGCACTTCAGTGGTGCTAATGTGTAATTACAAACGAGCCAGCTTCTTCCACCTCGTTCATTACAGCGAGCCCCTCTGGGACAACCAGAGGGCAACACTTAGTTAGCAGTTAATAAGCCGCTGCTTTGCAAGGGAGCAGTAAAATTGCATTTTTTTCCTCACACTTTCCCTTGCACAGGCTTCCCTCTACGGACCGGCTCTGCAAATGTGAGGTTATCCTCTTGTCTTTTACAGGGATTCTGGGGACTTGGGAGGTACCTCACTGGGCATCTTGGAAGAAGGGATTTTCTGGTTTGGCATTATTTAAGATCCAGCAGTCTGCGGATATGGTTCAGCTGCTTTCTGAACATGCAAATCCCTGGCACCTCATAAAAATGGGGTGAAGGCCACAGGAGAACCAGAAGTTCAAAGCCATTGTCAGCTACATAGAAAAATATAGATCACCCAGAGAGACATGAAACCCTGTCTGAAAGTGTCCAGGTAGGATTTGGGGAGTGGAGCTTGCTAGGTGGATTAGTGGATAAAGTACTTGACAATAAAGAGTGAAGATGACAGTTCAGATCCCCCAAAACCTGTGTGAAAAACAAAACAACAACAAACAAACAAAAACCAGTTAGATGCCTGTGATCCTAGCATTCAAGGAGGTAGACACATGGTATCCCAGAGCAAGCTGACTACCTAGGCTCATCAGGATTGTCACAATCTGGGTTCTCAATAAACAAAGTGGAAAGCAATCAAGGAAGATACTTAATATCAACCTCAGGTCTCCACAGTCACACACACACACACACACACACACACACACACACACACACACACACACACACACATCAAACACATACTAAAAAAGAAGTAGAGTCACTGCTTACCCAAGGAAGGAGGAATGACAAGACAGCTTATAAAATATACATAAGCCTACTCACTTGACTCCAGTTAGATAAGGATTCTGGGAGTGGATGAGGATGGCAATAGTCATTGATCAAAGTCATTGATCAATATTTGAAGTGATAGATATGCTAATTACTTGAAATTTGTCATTGTACAATATATGTCTCAAAATATCACTGGACCCATATATATACATATTTATAATATCAGTCATTGCATAAAAGAATAAAAATTAAAATTTTTAAATTTTTTTCACTGTCTTTTTTTTTTTTTCTTTTTTTTTCGGAGCTGGGGACCGAACCCAGGGCCCTGTGCTTGCTAGGCAAGCACTCTACCACTGAGTTAAATCCCCAACCCTTAAATTCTAAAAATAAAAATGTTCTGAAGAATTCTAAGTTGTAGAAGAATGGAGGTCCCCTCACCCCCACTGCCCATGTCCAGCCTCTCACTGACCTGTGGGAAGACACAAACCCTGCCACCTCAGCCTCTTGCTCAGGTGGATTGTCACAATCTTGTGGTGGTCATGAGATAGCCAGTGGGCCAACCAATCGCTTGCAGAGAGTGAGCATGGATCATTTCAGGGGCCAAGAACACAGAAGTTACTTGATCTCTAGCCCAGGACTCCAGAGAAACCATTTGCACATTATACCCCACTGCCCCGGGTCATGTTTGGGAGGAAAAGTCAGTGTCTTAGCTATAGGACCCTGTATGTGGGCCAGGAGGAGATGAGATGGAGAGATGAAAGCAATCCATACGTGTGTGCACACGCATACACACATGCACACACACATACACACACACATGCACACACTCACACCCAGGCGTGCGTGCACACACACACACGTGTATATATATATATATATATGTGTGTGTGTGTGTGTATGTATATATGTGTGTATGTATATGTATATATATGTGTGTGTGTATATATGTATGTATATATATATATATATTTTTTTTTTTTAAACACACAGTTCTTAAGCCATGAAACTAAAGCAGAGGAGGAAAGGCAGTTAGCAGACAGAGCGGGACGTGACCAGGCACAAGTCCGGCTGCCAGGAATGTCAACAGCTGCCCATTTTCTGTGTGTGGCACCCAGACTAAGCACGTGTCCTCACATGTCCAGGGCAAGGCCTGACAGGCATAGCTGTCAGATGACAATACAAGTGCCCAGACTTGCCTATCAGTGGCAGGGCAGGGCTCCACAAGAAATCCTCATCTGTTTCTGGACTGCTTTGCAAACCGAGTAAATAAGTGGGTCCCCCTGGATATGGGCCATCTAGAGTTACAAGCTCCTGCGTGGGCTGGGTCTGTGGCCTCCGCCACACAGCTGTCCTGTCTTGATCTAGACACAAGCATTCCCTGATGAATTTTGTCTCGATATCTCAAGCAGATGGCTTCACAACAGAGGAAGCGTGGTAACAAATCTGACGTTGTGACCCTGGATAAGGAAAATGTAGAGGTTGTTTGGGGCTTTGCATCTCAAAAAATAAAAAAATGGAAAGAAGTGCATTAGCACAATATGTCCTCAGAGCTCTCAATGCCTCACCAGGTGGCTAGTCTTTCCTGGGGTCTGGATGTTGTAGGTGGCCTAAGTGGCATGTACAGAGGGGCTAGCCATCATGTTCATCCTGAGATGCCCCCCAAGAGCTTTGCCTGAATTGCAAATGACCTGATTCAGGATTTCCCCTCCTCCTGAGGATTCTAATGCTTTGCAACACTCCTAACACTCCATAAAGCTGCTCACAACTCTTCAGCTAGATAGCTTCTCTCTAGACATTTTGATTCTTTTTCCAAGAAGAGAAAGGGACTCCAATTTACTGTACCCTTGGAATAGTTACCCACAGGGGATGGCCACCACAGATACTTATCTGATAAGCTCTCCAAGCAAAAGGAAAGTTTACATTCAATATAGCAAAATGGTCTATGAATCCTGACATACTTACCAGGCATGGGACGCGTGATGCATGTTTAGGCTGTTCCCTGTGGATGAGGCTCGCAGACTCAGCAAAGGTGGAAAGCACCTGGTCTACTCCAACAGTTTTCAATTCTGACTACAGAAAAGCTACCTGGAGAGTCTTGGATGCATGATCTCCTATCTCTGGCTCTTAGCAGAACGGTTAGTATGAGATTCTAGCATGCTGGCAGTGGCTGTTTTTTCTCTTCCTCCTCCTCCCTCCTCCTCCTCCTCCTCCTTTCCCTCCTCTTCCTCCTCCTCCTCCTCTTCCTCCACCTCTTCATCTTTTTCCTCCTCCTCCTCCTTTCCCTCCTCTTCCTCCTCCTCCTCCTCTTCCTCCACCTCTTCATCTTTTTCCTCCTCCTCCTCCTTTCCCTCCTCTTCTTCCTCCTCCTCCTCCTCCTTTCCCTCCTCTTCCTCCTCCTTCTCCTCTTCTTCCACCTCTTCATCTTTTTCCTTCTCCACCTCCTCCTTCTCCATCTCTCCCTCCCCTCCCCTTCTACCTCCCCCCTCTGTCTCCTCCTTTTCCTTCTCCTCCTCCTCCCTCTTCTTCTTCTTCTTCCTTTACTTTTTCTTTTCCTCTTTTTGTAAGTATGGCAGAAAAGAGGACAACCCTAGTCCCTTCCTCCCTAGTGTCCCAAATTTGGCTGACCACATGCATGATGCTATCAAAGTGCAGATTATGACTCAAATGGTCAGGGATGGACTTGGAACTCAGAGTTTCTTTTAAGACCCAAGTGAAACAGATGTTGCTGTTGGTCTCTTGACTACACTGGGAGGGACTGAGCATTGTGATCCAGTCCAATAAATAGATGAGTAGATTTCAGGACTGTTTCCCTTTGGTCATTTTACCACAAAGATTAAGGGCCAGTATGGAAAGGAGATTGGATGGGGTTGACTTCTGTTTTTAATCCTGACCCTGGGACTTGATTGATACGGAGCAGGTTAGTTCCTTGGTTTCCTTAATTATTGAATTAGAGAAGAAACTGACACATGCTCTACACAGTGGTTAGGCCTGTGTAGATGAATGAGACATGTGGAATTTAGTGTGGCCTATAATGCCCTACAAAACATACAAGATTATTATTATATTAGACTTTGAAAGATATCAGCATTAGCCTTCAAATATTGGTCATTTATATATGTATATATTTTCATAGTCCTTATTTCTCATAACAAAAATATGCATATATAGGCACACACGCAATAGCTTTTTTTTAAAATCTACTAAGATGTTTTGGGTCTCTCTGTGTAGGCATGCATTCACATGTGTAGAGTGTGTGTATTCTTGCCCCATTGCCTGGGGTATGAGGACTTTAACCAAGAGGATTCAAGAATGCAGAGCAAATGTTCGGGAGCAACAGCCAAATTGGTAGCTTTTCTCCTCCCCAACTCCCCCACCCCTGCCCAGGAACATGCTTCTAGCCAAAGTAAGATGGCATGGTGCCCCTGGCCGGCTTTACCTCCATGCTCTGTGTGCCTTGGCTAGGCTATGTACTGAGGCAATGGGCTATGACAGACCTAGCCAAAGGAGTAATACCATGCCTTCTAGGACCCTAACCTTTCCAGAGGTTTGAGCCTGCAATTCACATAGACACGGCCACCAACACTAGCCCTGCCATCTGTGAGCGTCCATTCCATAACGAAATGAAAGCTCTAGCTGAGTCTTGCACCGCGTTTTGGGCACCGCTGCCGAGGTTGCGCAAACACATTTGGCACGGGTCTCAGGGACCAAGCAGTTCTCTGGGTTGAATTGGAGAAACAAAATGTACTTGTCCTACTTCCGAGATGGTGTCTGAGGACTTGGATCCCTTGGCCCAGGAACTGCCTCCCTGCTGATGTCATTCTGCCACGGAAAGGCAAACAGTTCTCCTGCTCTCTGGGTTCAGCAGTTCAGGAGCAGAAGTAAGAGAAGGTGGGGATCAAAAGCGAACACATCCAGGCTTGACTCCATCTGGACAGCTTGGACACACATGCACATTCTTACAGCTGAATCATCTGAAAATACAAGCGCCCTGGCGATGACTGTGGTGGAAAGGCCAGCTCCAAAACCCTAGGGCAAATTTTACAGGCCACCATGCAACCTCCATGCAATGCGGCTCCAGCCGCTGCTCCATTCACCCACAGGAGTATCCATCCCGGAGGCCCAGCAGGACACTTGACACTCAGACTTACTGTTGAAATAATTTCCATGTTGCACTTGTACCCAGCATTCAAATCCCTGCGTAATATCTCGGACATCCAGTGACTGCACTTTCTCAGCCAAACTGAGGCGGATCCTGCTGGCCTTTAGTATGTTTCCTAACTCCAGGTTACCTCTGAGCACACAAAGTACCACGGCTGAGTCAGGCTCCTGGGAAAGCCATTCTGCAGAAACAACTTTCTTTTTCTTTCCTTGGTTTGTCAAAGCTCATCTTTCTCACATTTACATTTTTTTCACCTGTGAAGTCCAGAGATTTTTATATGCTCTGTTGAGGTGTGGCCTTAGAGCTGATACCTCAGGCCACAGAATCCCACTTAGGTTCCATGACAAGAGCAAAGCCACCATGAAAACAGTGTTGGAAGTCAGCAGGCTCACGTGTCTATGTCAAGCGGCTGTTTACATGAGGAAGTCTTGAGAGACAGTGGAAGATGGGCAATTTCCTTAAGGACTTGGCCAGCTACCTGGGGACATGTCCTTGGCTGTCCACCAGAATACCTTGGAGGCTTTGTAAAAATCTCCACTATCTGGCCCTTTACCAATCTCAGTATGAACTGGACCTCACAGGCTGTTCAGCACCCCTCTTTGGTAGGATGCCCCTCAAATGTTGGCTGCTCAAATGTTGACTGGAAGACAGAATCTATTAGGTTCATGTACCCTGCCCATTCCCCCAAATGAAACTATTTCTGCTCAAGCATTCAAGACCTGTGATTAAGGTCACTCAGATAACTGGAGATCACCCATTTATACTTGTTGCTGCCCAGGGACACTATTTTATTTAACTCCAGGAAAACGGAATTATCTGGTTGAAGTTGTCCTGTTGGGAAGCCATTTTACACATGGTTAAGAGAAGAGCTGCAGGAAAAGGGGCCCCTGGGTCTGCTGGTTGAAAGAATCACTTTGATCTCAATCCAGTCTGTCACATCACTGAGGCCTTGACAAACCACTGAACTTTGCAAAAACCTCATGTTCCTTGATTCAAAAAGCAGGGTATTGGAAGACATAGTGTTTTGAGTGAGGTGATCTTCCTCCCACCATTGTGAGTTTGAGTGAAATGATGTTCTTCAAATGCCTAGCACAGTACTTGTTACTGAATGTGAGCCACTGTTTCTTTTGTCACCATGAAAGTTTGAGTGATGGTCCCAAGGCTTTGAATCATTGATACCTGAAGCCAGAATCAGGAACTATGCAGAAGCTGGCTAAGATACCATTACCAAAGAAGGCACAGTCATTCCTGACTTCCAAAATGATTTTTTGATTTCAGGCCTAACCACATTGCTTGGTGTAGGTTACCACCACCTTCACTGTGGACGATGCAAATACATGTTGACTCTGTGCTCCAGCATTCAGTAGACACAAAAGTAGAGGATGGAAACTTTGACACTTCATTCCTTCACACATAGCTGAAGAGGTCATGGGGATGTGATACCCCTTAAACTCTCATAAGGGCCCAAGCCGCTGCCTAAGAAAAATAATTTTGACTAGCAAATTTTTTTCTCCACTCTTGATTTTAGTGTCTATTCCTGATCCTGTCATTTCTTTTAACCTTGATTCTATACTTCACTTTTTTCTTAATTCCTCTTTATTGTCCAATCTCTACCTCCACTATGAAAGAAAAAATTCTCTTCTCTATACTCACACTCCTAGCCCAGTGTAAATAACAATTAACTTTCTCCAGATACAGTCCCAAGAATGTTTTGCTACCAGAAGTGTGGCTTGCACACCAGCAACTCAACTGTGTAACCAACTAAGGGCTTCTTGAAAATGTAGACTACTGTGTCTCATCCATGACCTATAGATCTGGAGTCTGTATTGACAAGGTCTGGTGGATTCATGTAGACACTTAAGAGGTACTAGGCACATGCCATCTCCCCATGTTAATGGCACTACCTAATTAATTTATTGGAGTACTGTCTCCTGCCATTTCCAACATCAAAACCTTCAAGCTTCCCTTCTGAGTACCGAGCCATAAAATGTTAATATCTATTATGAATGTGCTTGGAACCTTGCAAATATTGAGGTTTTATTTAGCATTATATCTAAGATCATGTGCGATTGATCCACATATGGTGACTCTCCAAATGTCCTAAATCCAGTCATATACTAATAAATTAGTTGGTGTTCTCCAGAGAAAAAGAACCATAGACAATATAGCATATAGAAGTAGAAGGTTTGTGTATATATTAAATAAATAGAGAGAGACAAAAGGAAAGAAAGGCTTACTATAGGAGCTGGCTCACAAAATTATGGACATGATAGATTCTCATCAACTGTGCTTCAAGCCTAGGAATCATGGAAGCCAGTGGCATGGTTTGATTTAATTGAGCCCAGGGCCTAAGAATCAAAGAAAACCAATGGCCTAAGTCACAGTCCAAGTTTAAGGGAGTTTGTGAAGGTGATGTCCCCAGGGAGGCCTAAGAAGGTGGATGTCCCAGATGAATCAAGAAGGAGATCTTCTTGCCATCTACCATATTGTTCTCTCCAGGCTCTCAACAAGCTGAATGAGGCCCATGTGAAGTAGAACAACATTCCTCAGTCAGTCTATGATTCTAACGCTAACTCCTGAAAACAGACACACTCATACAGACACACTCAAAAAGAACACTACTTCTGCCATCTGATCATCCTTTTCTGGCCAAATAGGTACACAGAATAGAGCATAGATGTATTGCTGCCTCAGCAACCATCCTGCTGAGGCCATCACCATATCTTTGTTGCAGTAAAATTAAAATAAGCTTTCTTTTAACCTGCACTAGATCTGGCACCATGGTGCCTCATGACATCTCTTTGATATTTTTATCTCCATCAGCAAAGCGTCTCACCTGCTTAGCTCCATCCCATATCATAGTGTCCATGGCTATTCTCTGAGCCTGGCATCAATCTCTCTACCCATCTAGTTCCCAAGGCAGGTTGCCACCATGCCAGACATACACATCCCAATTCTGTGGTGGCCCAGTGTCTCCAGCCACCATACACTCTCTTGAATTAAACTAAATCACCACATAAAGAACACACAACACAATAACCTCTGATTCAATTGATAATATATAATTTGCTATCTAGAAATACAAAATCCTGTACACATCCGTTCCTTAAGAATATTCATAACAACTTGTAATGTGTAGAGAGGAATCTTAACATCTGCCTCCATGTTCTCTCGGCTGCTACCTCCCTTGCTCTAGTCTCCTCCTCCACTCTTAAACTTTTCTCCTGCACAAATTTTTCCTTCTCATTCAATGACAGGCCTCGTTCTATCTTGTGCCTGCCTTCACCTGCATAATGACATCACCCTTTATATCTTGCTTAAAATAGTGTCACAGTCTCCTGTCTGGCCTCCCCATTCTTGTGATGCAACAATTATATTCTCAAAGACCAACTGGTTTGTGTCCTAGTCCTATTCTAAATGAGGCTGTATTTTTGGTTGTCCTTAGAATAAAGAAAATTAGTAAAAACACAACAATAACCTGTCACTAAGATGTCCTGACTGTCTCCAGGAGGCTACCTCCTCATTCTCTCCCTTTCATCCATGTCAGCCTTTATACCACCCCTCAAACATGGGATCACTGCTACCCCTATCTGCAAGCCTAGTTCTCTGGCTCTTCATCCACTCCCAGGTTTCATCTCTGGCCATGCCCTTAAAACATATCTAAAACACCAACTTGGCTCTCCAATACTTGTCTCCTTAGTCTTTACCTCATCCTTTCCCTTCACAGCAATTATCACTACCTGAAACTATGCCATTTTCTTCCAGCTGGTATGTGTGTGTGTTATCAGACTCTCTATAGTAACACATCAACTGTTAGAGCAGTGGCTTTCAACCTTCCTAATGCTGTGACCCTTTAATACAGTTCACCCCAACCATAAAATTGTTTCATTGTTACTTCATAACCACAGTGTTGCTAGTAAGAAATTGTAATATAAATATCTGATATGTAGGATGTGTGATACACAACTCCCAAAGGGGTCCAGACTCATAGGTAGAGAATTGCTGTCACAGAGACTAGAGCCCAGGCTCCCTCAGTAGTCCCACAATCTGAGTACTGAATTAATATTTCTTGAAAGAATTGGTGGAAAACACCATTCCCTTTACTTTGAACCTCAGTGCTGTGATCACTAGCTCAAGCATTGCCCTACCACTCTATTTGGGAATTTTCAAATATTTAATAGTTTGCCCGGAATTAGTTAACTAGTAAACTATAACATTATACCCAAACTCATACATCACTTTCTCATAACAAGTCAAAAATCCCACATGTAAGGATATCTATCACTTTTATCTAATTTTCTATCTCTCAACTTAAAAAATTTTTTTCAACATAATCCCCACATAACAAAATTTTGTCCTACATTTCCTTGACTTTGCTCTGTTTTCTCTTTAATCCTTTCTTCTGCTGCTGATGGTCTGATTACCTTGGATTTCAGATTTTCTTTTTTTTCTTTTTTTTTTTTTTTCCGGAGCTGGGAACCAAACCCAGGGCCTTGCACTTGCTAGGCAAGTGCTCTACCACTGAGCTAAATCCCCAACTCTACCTTGGATGTTTCTGTTTTCCCAGTCTATTGATATGTATTAAAATTTCTGTTCCACCTAGAAATTATGTAGAATATCACTTCCCTTCTGCTAGATTACTGAACTCAGGTGCCTGACCTCCTGCAAACTTTCCTAATGATAGATTACTGCAATCTGCTCTTACTTACTGCTACAAGAAAAGGAGAAAAAAAGAAGATACAGAGAAAGAACATTACAACCTGAAGTCCTCGTCACCTATCCTTCTCCAAGCATGTGTCTCTGGAAGGCCTCTCTGTTTCCTTCATAGATCTAAGACATGTGGCCTTATACTTTTTTCCCATAATATTTCTAAGATAAAAGATCTCACATTGAAATCATGTGAATCAAATGAATTCAAAAAATCTGAATGGCATTGAATAAGGAGCTTGAACAAATATTTGGATAAACTATCTGGGGTGGTTTGGAAAGGAATGGGCCCTATAGATTCCTGTGTTGGAATGTTTGGCCCATAGGAAGTGGCACTATTAGGAGGTGTGGCCTTGTTGGAGAAAGTGTGTCACTGTGGGGGCAGGGGTTCAAGCTATGCCAATGTGACACACAATCTCTCCTTCCTGCCTGTGTGTCAAGATCTAAAACTCTCAGCTCCTCCAGTACCATGTCTGCCTGCATGCTGCCATTCTTCCTGCTATGACAAGAATAGACCCACCCTCTGAAACTCAGCACCAATTAAATATTTTGCCTTATAAGAGTTGTGGTGGTCATGGTATCTCTTTACAGCAATAGAAACCCTAACTATGACACTATCACAGGCTCTTGTATGTGAATCTACTGATTTGGTTTTAGGCTTCAGAGAGAAGCAAGGGACAGAATTATCCATATATTGTTCAGTTCTGTGAGAAGACAGAAAATAAGATGCTGTAGAAAGAGAGATACAGAGAAAGAACAAGTGATCTTACATTACCCTCATCTATTGTTGAAGAGACCAGAGTCTATGGGGATATATTCAGCTCTGTATTTGCCCAAGGCTTGATCTGCTGGCAATCTCAAGGTAGGAGGATGGTGGCTACAAAGACATGGTTCCCTAATGAAGCTCACGAGCAATCAGCTGAAGAGGGTTATAGTTCTTAGCCTGCAATGTCTCATTCACTTATTGAAAGTAAATGAGCATCTATTCTTGAGCATCCTTATAAATGCAATGATTTGTAAACTAAATATTTAACAGGTTTAGAACAGTAAAAATTATTTCAGAATCACAGTAACAATAAGGCAAGGTAATCAGTGTGTTGGTTCATTAATTCATCCAGTAAAGATTTGTGAAGATTTGCTTACTAAAAGCTAGAGGATATATCCATAAACAAGACGAGATCACTTTCTCATTGGAGCTGACACTGTAGGAGAAGGCTTATGAGATGAGAAAGCCAGCATGCACCACAGATTTGAGGCTTTTGATGAACAGATGTGTGTGCATCCCCCACCTTCTCTGTCAATCCTTTGCCACATTTCAGAAGAGCAATAGCAAGGTTGGAATTCATGCATTCAAACATGCAGGGTACCCACACCTAAAAGAAGCACCCATGTGGACCCAGAAGCTCAGTAGGCCCTCAATGTGCTTTTCAGACTGCAAAATAAATAGCAATTTTCTGAAATAAGATTTTTTTTCCAACCAGAGAAAAATTTCATTGAGCATCACTTAAAGTAGATTTTTCCTTTCATGTCCTTTAACCAACTTAAAAATCAGTGGTCATAAATTCCATTTAATAGGCGGTTCCACTGGAGAGGACTGAAGGGCCAACTGTCAATTAGGTGTTGTATAAAAGGATGCAAATGCCCCATAAAAATGAGTGAAGATCATATTAATATATTAACCATGTCATTTCTTTCCACACTGTTACACGCCATATAATAACAAACACATTTAAAAGGTGGGAATCATTCTGAATGTGCTTTTTAAACTGTGTATAAATGCCAACTGTCTTGAATCAGGTCTTAACACCTTTGTCAGACACTTGCAAATCCTCAAGTGCCAGGTAAAATAATGAATAGATGAGCTCTCTCATAGACAAGGTTATAGCCGCCACCAAAACACCTTCCAATATGTTACGCTTCACAATTGTCTCTTTCAAAACTGGGTTGTCAAATCCATAAAAATGCAAAACTGATGTATCCCATCCATAAAGACTTCTAGTGGTACCTAGAATATCCATTCTTTTCCCACCTTCTAAGATGAAGGATTTTGAAACATTGACAGAATACTCTGATGGGCATGAATGAAGAGAGCATGAGGCAGATGTGAAAGAGTTCAGACTTGATACCCTAGCAGTCTCTGATGGAGAAACTATAGGATGGAAATGTTTGTAATAATTTGCCTGATAATTAATATACATCTAGGAGTTGTGAATGAGGAAACTTGTTGCCCCCTGGAACCTGGTTGTTTATAGGTTTTGTTTGAGATACAGTCTTAGAAACTCAAATCAAAAGCAACCATTATGATGTAAGAAGTGGAGTAAACTACCTTTCACAAGGAAATACCCCACTTAGGATACCTTCAGTCCTTAAAAAGATGCACACATGAATGTGTGTGGAAAAAAATTAAGAATAGGAATATAATATGGACAAACTTCCAGTGCTTATAGGAGGAAAAAGAACACTAACGAGCAAAAGATTGTGCAATAGATGTGTCAGTCACAAACCTAAAACAAGGAATGAGAAAAGGAGGTGGTAACTAATTTAGATTGAATTGTTTCAGGACCCTCGGAAAAAAGACAGCATCTCAGCACATGGTGGTTTAAATAGGAACAGGCTCCACAGGCTCATATATTTAAATACATGCCCATTAGGGAGTTGCACTACTTGGGAAGGATTATAGGGTGTGACCTTGTTGAAGGAAATATGTCATTGGTAGGCTTGGAGGCTTCAGATGTTCAAGTCAGGCCCAGTGAGTTCTCTCTCTCTCTCTCTCTCTCTCTCTCTCTCTCTGTCTGTCTTCTTGTTGCCTACTAATCCCAGTGTAGAACTCTAGCTCCCTATAAGAGTTGCCATGGTCATAGAACACTGACTAACACTGACTAATATAGAGCAGACATTGCAAGAAGATAGGTTAAGTCATGCCAACATCTGCAGAATGGGTTGAAGAGTAGGCACAAACATTTTGCCTATGGTAAGAGTATGTCTGACAGATCTATGACATGACCAGTCAGATGATAAGGTTGAGAACAGAATGCAAATGGTGACAAGGCCTGGGAAGTAACAGGGGACAGCCCTGGAAGAGCTTGTTGATGTTGGGAAGGACTCACCATTGGAGGGCTCCAAGCAGTAGAAGTAACTGTGTTGAGCATGGACTGAATGAAGCAAGGACAGGAATCAGAGCAATCACATAGGTAGTTACAATAGCTAATCTTGGTTGTTAACTTGACTAGATCTGGAGTCAACTAAAGCACCTCAGTGGGCACTTCTATGAGGGGCTTTCTTGATCATGTTATTTGACATGTTATTTTGCCCACCTCATTCTTGGTGGAAAGCTAGTCTATACTGTTGCTACTAAATTCCTTACCAAAATTAAAATCAGCCTTTTCTAATGTAGACTGAAGAATGGCAGCACTCTAGGAAAATCTGTCTGTTCCTCTGGAAAACGCTGACTGATATTTTAGGTTAGGGAGAAGAGGTAAGAACAATATAGAGTATAAAAGGACACCCTACTCCAAAGCAAAGCTGCAGGAGAAAAACAACTTACACTTCAGCAAACTTCATAGAAAATATTGATTTCATAAAAGAGCCACACATCATGGAAAGAAATAAATCAGAAGACTCTAGAGTGGTAGAAAGATTGGCAGTCCTTTTTAGTGACTAGTAAGAGCTCCACAGGTCTGGTAGAAGAACACAGAAGGTACTGAGGGTAGGAGATAAGGTCAGAAAAGGAGATAAATAACACAGAGGTCAGAAGAGTCAAGCAACGAGAATTGACTTGCAAGTTCCTGATTTGCATGGTGACTGAGAAAAGTAAGGCTAATGAGAAGCATTCATCTAAATGATAACTTCAAGGTACTTGAGCTCCTTTTGCTGAAGATACCATGCACTTCAGACACAGTGCATAGAAAACCCAAGCAGGATCTGACTTGAAAGCCTCTTCCCTGAGGACAAGCATTCGTGGTACTACAACATACCATGCAAACCTGCAATCAGAGAAATAACCAGTAGTCCCACCCAGATGGGACATCTATGCCTTCCACGGTACACTAATCCTAAGGATGTACTATGTCCATCATAGTATAATAACCCTAAGGATGCAGTAATGGCACACATAGCTTGATATTAACCAACAGTTCTAATGAAATTTAAGGCAAGAGAGAGATAATGCCTGGAAACCTAGCCAACTTCAAAGCTGATGAAGTCATGGATCTTGGAGGACAGCCTACATTAGGCAGCATAATCCCTAACTACGTTGTAAATATTTATAACCACAGATTATAACAGGCAAGACAGTGCAGGGGTTCTGCCATCTTGTATTCTTGCTCAGGACATTTTTAGGTTTAACTAAAATTTAATCTCCTTGATGGAGAATTCCATGGAAAATTACCCAACACTGTCTTAGGAATCTGAAATCAAGATGTCCCAGATAACTTACCTTAGCTTCTGTTAAAGTGCTTGCTTGCACAAAACCTCCCACTGTAGTCTGAGAGAGAGATGCTAAGATGTAGTTTTGCCTTTCAAAACCCCTTACCCTAAACACTTGGTACTTCAGCCTGGGTCCCAAATACCTCAGTATAGTCCCTGCTGACTATAATAAAGACTTTGAATTGGCCATAAACTATACCTAAGTGGTCATTTCTATGGGCCCTCTGTAACAAGGTGACTATAGTTCTCATCCTCATTCAGAAACCTCTTTGCAACAGATGAAGACCATTACAGAAACCACTACCAATCAAAATGCAGGTTGTAGAGCCCTGACCCAACCGATAAATCTACAATACAACTCCTGCACCTAAGGCTCAGAAATCCTTAAGAAAGGGTAGAATGACCAGAAGAGGCAGAGGAACAGGAAGTTTGCAATAATACTGTGTCCCCTAGAAATATCACCAGATACACCCAGGAAGTCTTGCTACATGACTGCTTAAACATGACCTGAATGTAGACCCCACCAACAGACATTCTAATGTGAAAGCAGGAAAGCTCATTTGCCCATGTCTCAACCCTACACAAAAGCCTACAGGCAACTAAGGAATGCTAAGAGCAAGAGAAATAATCTTCCCCAGGGAAGAGCACACCAACTGATTATCCGATGCCAAATGGTCAGCAGTGAAAACATGTACATACAGAACATTGTATGGACTGAGCAAGTTGCATTTATATATTTAGGAGTCACATGCACATTTGTGTGCATGCATGCAGGCATACAACACACACACACACACACAAAAGGAGGTCATTAATTTAAAGGAGAGCAAGAAGGAGTACAGACGTGGGTTTGGAGAGAACAAAGGAAAGTGGGAAATTATATAAGTATATAAGAATTTTTTTAAAAAGGAAATACCAAAAATAAAAAAAGGTCTTTCTTATACATGTGTGATACATTCATCCATAGAATGTGTGTGAGCATACATGCACACATGTTTGCACCCATGTATGCCTGCACATGTGTGTCTATTTTCACAAACTGCTAAGAACAACACCAATAAAGATCATTAAGAAAGCCTTCGGAGGAGAAGCCATACCGCCTCCCCATCCTTTCAGGGAGGTCGAGGTTGGCTTTTATCTCCACCTATTGTCTCCCTGCAAGGCTGGCTGCTTGATATTACTGCTCTAATTTCATTTTGTTTTGATTCCTCTGAGAGACTCAAAGGATCATAGAAAGGTTCATTATAATTCAGCAATTAGTGTGTCTGATGCTTTCCTCTCCTCCCAACCAAAAACACAAGGTCACTCTGCCCCCGTGAAAGTCATTTTCTGCTGGCATTACACACTAATTTGTTGGCATTAAAATCTAGAGGCAAGGAAGAGCAAAATGTCAAAAGTTCCAGCAGATGTTGTGTAGGGGACAGTAGGGAAACACTGGTGAAAAGGCCTCCCAGGCAAGGCTCTTCTTTGATGCAAAAAGAGCACTCCTTCAAGTTTTATGTGGGGAAAACAACAAAAAGGGGAATTGAAAGGCATCAGCTTCTGAAAGACACCGCACTGGAAATTAATCCTCCTAAGAGGCCAAGTTCACTGTCTCTCTTCTCTGGAACACTTCCTACAAAATGATGTCTGCCTCCTCGTTCTGCCTTTCAGGGTCCTCTCCTACTGGTAGTGTTCAGTCTACCTTTCCGAAACTGCTGTCTATTCACCCTTGCTTGTGTAAGAGACTCCTTTCTCCCATTTGATAGTGTTTCTTAGCTTTGAATCAGGACCATCTGAGGGCCCGTGGCCAGGGCAGTTGTACGGAGATCTGCCTTCAGAAATGGATTCTACGGAACTATTTTTTTAGATGTATCTTCTGCTGGGTGTGAATATCTTGCCTACACATTACATATGTGTACGGCATGCATGCCTGGTGCATGGGAGGTTAGAGAGAGTACAGAATGTCCTGGAGCTGGAGTTACAGGTGATTGCGATCCACCATGTGAGTGCTGGGAGCTAAACCTGGGTTCAGCTATGCAATCACGGGCTGCTAACCACTGAGTCATCTCTCTATATCCATTCTGAATTCTCGAAAAATATTTAACAGGTGAGGTCAAGCACATGGCACAACGTGTTTGTGGAGGTCACAGAACAACTTTGGGGAGTTGTCCATTCCTTCTCTCCATTGTTTTTGAGGCAGGAAAGCTTGTGTTTCTTGCAGTAAGCTGGCTTGTGAGCTTCTAGGCAGTTGTTCGGTATCTGCCTCCCAACTCCCCAGGGCAGTGTTAGGTTTACAGGCGCAAGTCACTTTCTATATGTATTCTGAGGACTGAACTCAGTTCTTCAGGCTTGCAGAGCAAGCACTTTACCCTGAGCCTTCTGCTGAGTCCCTCACCTATTTGACTTTTTAGGATTTTATTTGGTTGATTGGTTGGTTGGTTGGTTGGTTGGTTGGTTGGTTTGGTTTGGTTTGGTTTGTTGAGAAAAAAAATCTTGCTGTGTGGCTTCAAACTCACCATTATCCTCCTGCCTTACCCTCCCACATGTTGAATTATTAATGAGCTTGCTTTTGAGCCTGTGATTTGTCCACCCACAGGATGTAGAATGACAGAGAGGCTTGGAGCTTTACTTCCCACAATCTTACTTCCTGATGCTCCCTGACTTCCCTGAGATGGGTTCCTAGTCCCACTTCAGCCTCCTTCGGCCAACAGCTGCAGCATAGGCAGGAAAAGACAGTGTCAGACAGGTGCCAAAGGTCACTCAGAATGTGGCAAAATGGAAGCTGACTTGCCCTGGACTTTCAGGGTCAGGCCTCACATCTTGCCTCTCCAGCTATAGTAAATACTCTAGAATAAAATCTACAGTGGGTCCCACAAAGCCCACAAACCTTCTACTGGTTGTGGTCCCACACTTTTGACTTATCCTAGGCCCTGGAATTCTACAGAATTATGGTTTGAATGTTTGTGTCTCTCTAAAATTTTCATGTTGAAATCATTAAGAAAGGGACTTCAGATGGTGACTAAGTCATAATGGAAATGCCCTTGAGAATGAGATTAATGTTCTTACAAAGGCACATAAACAGCATTGTGTCCCTTCTGCCACATGAGGACATATGAAAGGTGTCCTCTTTAAGCAGAGAGCAGCCTCTGCCAGACACCGAGTCAACTGCAACCTTGGTCTTGGATTTCTCAGTCTCCTGAGCAGTGAACAGTAAACGTCTGTTGTTATGAATGATCTCACCTAAGGGACTTTACTATAGCACCTGGAAGAGGAACATGTAGCCCACCCTGTACGACTCTAGTAAAAGTAAGCCAAGAAGCCTTCAAAATAGGATGAGCTGAGGGAAAGATCCTAGGAAAGACTGACTATGTGATTATCCCTCTGTCCTTCTGCTAATGGGACTGGACCACAGGGAGCCTGCCAAGATGGTTATATTCCAGGGCCTGCAAAAAGACTATTAGACCAGAAGGTATATTTCTAAGGGACAGAAGAAAGAACTTACAACTCAGTTTTCTTAGGCGAGCATAATGGGAAAGAGGGAAATCAGGGGCACACAACTAGGATTTGGGGGGACTAAACAGTAAACTGAGCTTTCATGGGCAAGTGTTTAAGGGTTTAACAATCATGTGGCCTTAGGCTGAGAGAAGTTGTGTGAGATGAACTTTGGTCCAGTTTCCTGAGGAGGGGCCAGTATTGGGAGAAGTCATTCACTCTTAGAGTTTCCCTCTTCTCTATTCTTCTTCCAGTGCCTATCAGTTCCCACCCAGACTAATCTATTAAAGGATGCAATGGTCTGTCACTAACTACTGGTCTCCGCAGACTTCAATTCCCATGTCTCCCTTATATCCATCTCATCAATATTGGGGATCCATTCAGGAATTCTTGCCATAAAGCCCTCAGGTTCTGGGATTTTGTGGCAGTCTTTCTGTGGAAATGAAGTCTTTCCCCTCTCCTCTTGTGGAGTCAGTAGCAGGGTTGGCACTGGAGACCCTTGCAGAGATGGCATTTGACAAACCCTGCCAAAACTTTTGCTGCTGGTGATGCTCACCAGACCTCCCACCCCAACCCCAGGCCTTACCCTGTCTCAACAGCAGATTTGGAGCTGTGCCAAATGTTTATGACTATCTTACCCTATGCCATGTACCTTTCCCTGCTCAGTTTTGTTGTCAACTTGACACAGTTGGAAAGAGTGAAGAACCTCAATTAAATAATGGCTTCTATCACATTGGCCTGTGAGAATATCTGTGGGGCTTTTCCTGATTGTTAATTGCTGTAGGAAGGCCCAGTCCACTGTGGGCAGTGTCATCCCTAGGCAGGTGGGCTTTAGTCATATGAAAAGGTAGGTGGTTATGAACCAGTAAGCAGCATTTCTACTCATTTTCCACTCCAGATTCTACCTCCGTGTTCCTGCTCTATTTCTTGCCTTGACTTTTCCCTCAATGATGGACTATCACTTAGAAGTGTAAGTCACATAAACTCGTTTGGCTCCCACACTGCTTTTGGTCATAGTGTTTATTCCAGCAGTAAAAAAGCAAACTAGAATACCCACGTTAACTGCTTTTGTCACCCACAAGGGACAGTGATAGGCGGAGGAGGGTTTTAGTCATGTAAATAATGTGGGAAGTTAATAACTGTGTTTTCATTTTGCTTCTGTCTTCTGTGTCAAGGATAATGGGCTTCAGACTGGAAGAAACTGAAGTCCCAGGGAGATTCCGAGGCATATAGAGAACGTTAAGTAGCTTCAAATGAATGGAAGCCGTGAGGTGGCACTCCCCAAATTACCACCGAAAGCATTGAAGAAGTGATCAGAGAACAACATTGATGTCTTCCTTGTACCCTGCAGAATGGAGGAGGAGCCAAACAACTGTAATGAATAGTTTTCTAGGCCATAAAAGAGAACTGGCTGCCCTCAGCAAAGCAGAAGGCAGACAATCTGGGAGGCTTCCAAACAGTGACCAGACTTCAACCGACTTAAAAGCACACCATGAACAATAGATATACACTAAAAAAACAAAAAATTATTTTTGCTACTTCATTGTTTTTTAAACTAATAAATAAAACAAAACAGAAGTATAGTTTAGTTTATACTCTAAGGATTCAATTACAATCTAAAATACCAAAAAGAGGGCTTGAAAAATCGGAAATAAATCAAATATCAATAAATATAGGTAAATGAAGGAGCTGAAATAGTCACCTCTGTATTAGCAAGAACACTAGATGAAGGGCCGTCATCTTAATGACAATTTATATTTAAAAATCCAAATCAGTTTATATTGCCTTTACAGTCAATATAAGGCAAGAAGCAAGCTAGTTACCAAAATGTTTTATCCCAATTCTCTTACATGAATCAAGACCAAAGAAAAGGAAAGTAGATCAAAGTTCCAATATTCTAAGCAAGTCTATATCTGGAGTCCACTGCCCAGGCACATTCATTTAGACAGGTGCTATCATTTGGATCCTCAGAGTACCCCACAGTCTCATGTGTTAAGAACTATTGGGAAGCAATGGACGCTCTGGAAGGAAGTTAGGTCACCAAGGCATGTTGTGATTTGTCTCCTATCTTTCCTTTTGACCCCCTACCTACTATGAGTTCGCAGAAACTATTCCACATGTTCTTGTTATGATGTCCCACCACAGTGACAATGGTTTGGAACCTCTGAAACAAGGGTCTAAAAGGAAACCTTCCTTCTTTAAGAGCTTTTTATATGCCCAGACCCGGTGAGAGAGAGACCCAACCGCCTGGTCAGGTGGGCACTCCTGAGGCTGCAGAGCGGAAGAGACCACCAACATTGCTCACCCCTGCCCACATCCCTGGCCCAAGAGGAAACTGTATAAGGCCTCTGGGCTCCCGTGGGGGAGGGCCCAGGAGCGGCAGGACCCCTGCCTGAGACACCGCTGGAACCTGAAAGAAACAGACCGGATAAACAGTTCTCGGCACCCAAATCCCGTGGGAGGGAGAGCTACACCTTCAGAGAGGCAGACAAGCCTGGGAAACCAGAAGAGACTGCTCCCTGCACACACATCTCGGACGCCAGAGGAAAAAGCCAAAGACCATCTGGAACTCTGGTGCACTGAAGCTCCCGGAAGGGGCAGCACAGGTCTTCCTGGTTGCTGCCGCTGCAGAGAGCCCGTGGGCAGCACCCCACGAGCGAACTTGAGCCTCAGGACCACAGGTAAGACCAAATTTTCTGCTGCAAGAAAGCTGCCTGGTGAACTCAAGACACAGGCCCACAGGAACAACTGAAGACCTGTAGAGAGGAAAAACTACACGCCCGAAAGCAGAACACTGTCCCCATAACTGACTGAAAGAGAGGAAAACAGGTCTACAGCACTCCTGACACACAGGCTTATAGGACAGTCTAGCCACTGTCAGAAATAGCAGAACAAAGTAACACTAGAGATAATCTGATGGCGAGAGGCAAGCGCAGGAACCCAAGCAACAGAAACCAAGACTACATGGCAACATCGGAGCCCAATTCTCCCATCAAAACAAACATGGAATATCCAAACACACCAGAAAAGCAAGATCTAGTTTCAAAATCAATTTTGATCATGATGCTGGAGGACTTCAAGAAAGACATGAAGAACTCCCTTAGAGAACAAGTAGAAGCCTACAGAGAGGAATCGCAAAAATGCCTGAAAGAATCGCAAAAATCCCTGAAAGAATTCCAGGAAAACATAAATAAACAAGTAGAAGCCCATAGAGAGGAGACACAAAAATCCCTGAAAGAATTCCAGGAAAACACAATCAAACAGTAGAAGGAATTAAAAATGGAAATAGAAGCAATCAAGAAAGAACAAATGGAAACAACCCTGGATATAGAAAACCAAAAGAAGAGACAAGGAGCTGTAGATACAAGCTTCACCAACAGAATACAAGAGATGGAAGAGAGAATCTCAGGAGCAGAAGATTCCATAGAAATCATTGACTAAACTGTCAAAGATAATGTAAAGCGGAAAAAGCTACTGGTCCAAAACATACAGGAAATCCAGGACTCAATGAGAAGATCAAACCTAAGGATAATAGGTATAGAAGAGAGTGAAGACTCCCAGCTCAAAGGACCAGTAAATATCTTCAACAAAATCATAGAAGAAAACTTCCCTAACCTAAAAAAAGAGATACCCATAGACATACAAGAAGCCTACAGAACTCCAAATAGATTGGACCAGAAAAGAAACACCTCCCGTCACATAATTGTCAAAACACCAAACGCACAAAATAAAGAAAGAATATTAAAAGCAGTAAGGGAAAAAGGTCAAGTAACATATAAAGGCAGACCTATCAGAATCACACCAGACTTCTCGCCAGAAACTATGAAGGCCAGAAGATCCTGGACTGATGTCATACAGACCCTAAGAGAACACAAATGCCAGCCCAGGTTACTGTATCCAGCAAAACTCTCAATTAACATTGATGGAGAAACCAAGATATTCCATGACAAAACCAAATTTACACAATATCTTTCTACAAATCCAGCACTACAAAGGATAATAAATGGTAAAGCCCAAAATAAGGAGGCAAGCTATACCCTAGAAGAAGGAAGAAACTAATCGTCTTGGCAACAAAACAAAGAGAATGAAAGCACACAAACATAACCTCACATCCAAATATGAATATAAAGGGAAACAATAATCACTATTCCTTAATATCTCTCAATATCAATGGCCTCAACTCCCCAATAAAAAGACATAGATTAACAAACTGGATACGCAACGAGGACCCTGCATTCTGCTGCCTACAGGAAACACACCTCAGAGACAAAGACAGACACTACCTCAGAGTGAAAGGCTGGAAAACAACTTTCCAAGCAAATGGTCAGAAGAAGCAAGCTGGAGTAGCCATTCTAATATCAAATAAAATCAATTTCCAACTAAAAGTCATCAAAAAAGATAAGGAAGGACACTTCATATTCATCAAAGGAAAAATCCACCAAGATGAACTCTCAATCCTAAATATCTATGCCCCAAATACAAGGGCACCTACATACGTAAAAGAAACCTTACTAAAGCTCAAAACACACATTGCACCTCACACAATAATAGTGGAAGATTTCAACACCCCACTCTCATCAATGGACAGATCATGGAAACAGAAATTAAACAGTGATGTCGACAGACTAAGAGAAGTCATGAGCCAAATGGACTTAACGGATATTTATAGAGCATTCTATCCTAAAGCAAAAGGATATACCTTCTTCTCAGCTCCTCATGGTACTTTCTCCAAAATTGACCATATAATTGGTCAAAAAACGGGCCTCAACAGATACAGAAAGATAGAAATAATCCCATGCGTGCTATCGGACCACCACGGCCTAAAACTGGTCTTCAATAACAATAAGGGAAGAATGCCCACATATACGTGGAAATTGAACAATGCTCTACTCAATGATAACCTGGTCAAGGAAGAAATAAAGAAAGAAATTAAAAACTTTTTAGAATTTAATGAAAATGAAGGTACAACATACCCAAACTTATGGGACACAATGAAAGCTGTGCTAAGAGGAAAACTCATAGTGCTGAGTGCCTGCAGAAAGAAACAGGAAAGAGCATATGTCAGCAGCTTGACAGCACACCTAAAATCTCTAGAACAAAAAGAAGCAAATACACCCAGGAGGAGTAGAAGGCAGGAAATAATCAAACTCAGAGCTGAAATCAACCAAGTAGAAACAAAAAGGACCATAGAAAGAATCAACAGAACCAAAAGTTGGTTCTTTGAGAAAATCAACAAGATAGATAAACCCTTAGCCAGACTAACGAGAGGACACAGAGAGTGCGTCCAAATTAACAAAATCAGAAATGAAAAGGGAGACATAACTACAGATTCAGAGGAAATTCAAAAAATCATCAGATCTTACTATAAAAACCTATATTCAACAAAATTTGAAAATCTTCAGGAAATGGACAATTTCCTAGACAGATACCAGGTATCGAAGTTAAATCAGGAACAGATAAACCAGTTAAACAACCCCATAACTCCTAAGGAAATAGAAGCAGTCATTAAAGGTCTCCCAACCAAAAAGAGCCCAGGTCCAGATGGGTTTAGTGCACAATTCTATCAAACCTTCATAGAAGACCTCATACCAATATTATCCAAACTATTCCACAAAATTGAAACAGATGGAGCCCTACCGAATTCCTTCTACGAAGCCACAATTACTCTTATACCTAAACCACACAAAGACACAACAAAGAAAGAGAACTTCAGACCAATTTCCCTTATGAATATCGACGCAAAAATACTCAATAAAATTCTGGCAAACCGAATTCAAGAGCACATCAAAACAATCATCCACCATGATCAAGTAGGCTTCATCCCAGGCATGCAGGGATGGTTTAATATACGGAAAACCATCAACGTGATCAATTATATAAACAAACTGGAAGAACAGAACCACATGATCATTTCATTAGATGCTGAGAAAGCATTTGACAAAATTCAACACCCCTTCATGATAAAAGTCCTGGAAAGAATAGGAATTCAAGGCCCATACCTAAATATAGTAAAAGCCATATACAGCAAACCAGTTGCTAACATTAAACTAAATGGAGAGAAACTTGAAGCAATCCCACTAAAATCAGGGACTAGACAAGGCTGCCCACTCTCTCCCTACTTATTCAATATAGTTCTTGAAGTTCTAGCCAGAGCAATCAGACAACAAAAGGAGATCAAGGGGATACAGATCGGAAAAGAAGAGGTCAAAATATCACTATTTGCAGATGACATGATAGTATATTTAAGTGATCCCAAAAGTTCCACCAGAGAACTACTAAAGCTGATAAACAACCTCAGCAAAGTGGCTGGGTATAAAATTAACTCAAATAAATCAGTTGCCTTCCTCTATACAAAAGAGAAACAAGCCGAGAAAGAAATTAGGGAAACGACACCCTTCATAATAGACCCAAATAATATAAAGTACCTCGGTGTGACTTTAACCAAGCAAGTAAAAGATCTGTACAATAAGAACTTCAAGACACTGAGGAAAGAAATTGAAGAAGACCTCAGAAGATGGAAAGATCTCCCATGCTCATGGATTGGCAGGATTAATATAGTAAAAATGACCATTTTACCAAAAGCAATCTACAGATTCAATGCAATCCCCATCAAAATACCAATCCAATTCTTCAAAGAGTTAGACAGAACAATTTGCAAATTCATCTGGAATAACAAAAAACCCAGGATAGCTAAAGCTATCCTCAACAATAAAAGGACTTCAGGGGGAATCACTATCCCTGAACTCAAGCAGTATTACAGAGCAATAGTGATAAAAACTGCATGGTATTGGTACAGAGACAGACAGATAGACCAATGGAATAGAATTGAAGACCCAGAAATGAACCCACACACCTATGGTCACTTGATTTTTGACAAAGGAGCCAAAACCATCCAATGGAAAAAAGATAGCATTTTCAGCAAATGGTGCTGGTTCAACTGGAGGGCAACATGTAGAAGAATGCAGATCGATCCATGCTTATCACCCTGTACAAAGCTTAAGTCCAAGTGGATCAAGGACCTCCACATCAAACCAGACACACTCAAACTAATAGAAGAAAAACTAGGGAAGCATCTGGAACACATAGGCACTGGAAAAAATTTCCTGAACAAAACACCAATGGCTTATGCTCTAAGATCAAGAATCGACAAATGGGATCTCATAAAACTGCAAAGCTTCTGTAAGGCAAAGGACACTGTGGTTAGGACAAAACGGCAACCAACAGATTGGGAAAAGATCTTTACCAATCCTACAACAGATAGAGGCCTTATATCCAAAATATACAAAGAACTCAAGAAGTTAGACCGCAGGGAAACAAATAACCCTATTAAAAAATGGGGTTCAGAGCTAAACAAAGAATTCACAGCTGAGGAATGCCGAATGGCTGAGAAACACCTAAAGAAATGTTCAACATCTTTAGTCATAAGGGAAATGCAAATCAAAACAACCCTGAGATTTCACCTCACACCACTGAGAATGGCTAAGATCAAAAACTCAGGTGACAGCAGATGCTGGCGAGGATGTGGAGAAAGAGGAACACTCCTCCATTGTTGGTGGGATTGCAGACTGGTACAACCATTCTGGAAATCAGTCTGGAGGTTCCTCAGAAAATTTCACATTGAACTGCCTGAGGATCCAGCTATACCTCTCTTGGGCATATACCCAAAAGATGCCTCAACATATAAAAGAGACACATGCTCCACTATGTTCATCGCAGCCTTATTTATAATAGCCAGAAAATGGAAAGAACCCAGATGCCCTTCAACAGAGGAATGGATACAGAAAATGTGGTACATCTACACAATGGAATATTACTCAGCTATCAAAAACAACGAGTTTATGAAATTCGTAGGCAAATGGTTGGAACTGGAAAATATCATCCTGAGTGAGCTAACCCAATCACAGAAAGACATACATGGTATGCACTCATTGATAAGTGGCTATTAGCCCAAATGCTTGAATTACCCTAGATCCCTAGAACAAACGAAACTCAAGATGGATGATCAAAATGTGAATGCTTCACTCCTTCTTTAAATGAGGAAAAAGAATACCCCTGGCAGGGAAGGGAGAGGCAAAGATTAAAACAGAGACTGAAGGAACACCCATTCAGAGCCTGCTCCACATGTGGCCCATACATATACAGCCACCCAATTAGACAAGATGGATGAAGCAAAGAAATGCAGACCGACAGGAGCCGGATGTAGATCGCTCCTGAGAGACACAGCCAGAATACAGCAAATACAGAGGCGAATGCCAGCAGCAAACCACTGAACTGAGAATAGGTCCCCTATTGAAGGAATCAGAGAAAGAACTGGAAGAGCTTGAAGGGGCTCGAGACCCCAAAAGTACAACAATGCCAAGCAACCAGAGCTTCCAGGGACTAAGCCACTACCTAAAGACTATACATGGACTGACCCTGGAATCTGACCCCTTAGGTAGCAATGAATATCCTAGTAAGAGCACCAGTGGAAGGGGAAGCCCTGGGTCCTGCTAAGACTGAACCCCCAGTGAACTAGTCTATGGGGGGAGGGCGGCAATGGGGGGAGGGCTGGGAGGGGAACACCCATAAGGAAGGGGAGGGGGGAGGGGGATGTTTGCCCGGAAACCGGGAAAGGGAATAACACTCGAAATGTATATAAGAAATAATCAAGTTAATAAAAAAAAAAATCTCAAAAAAAAATAAAAAATAAAATAAAAAATAAAAAAAAGAGCTTTTTATATGTCAAGTATTTTGTCACAGTGACGGAAATCTGACTAAGTTGACACGCTGATAACTTGAAAATATTATACAGACCAGGGAAGGTTCTCGTGGAAACTACTCCCTACAAGCAATAGGGGAATGATGAGAGATTAAATTTGAATTTTTAATTGTCAGGATTGTTTAGGTTGGAATCCAAAGGAAATTCATTTTAACTCACTTAAGAAAAACAGAAAGTTTACTATTTTAGTGGCTCACAAAACCAGGAATGAGGAGGAAGAGGCCAAACAATCAACTAACTTGAGAGCTTCTGGACAGTCTCCCTCTTCCTCTTTGTATTGAGGGTTCACTCTCTAGGCACACTCTGGCCTGACTCTGAATCAGAATTCTCCAGGCACTCCATCCACAGAGTTGGAGGGAAGACACTTAACCTGGGAGTAAACAAGAAGCCCATTACAACCAGAGGTCACCACAGACTATGTATCTGGAATAAGCAGTAACCCATGAAAAGGAAGAGAAGCAATCTTTTTCCAGTGAGACATAAAGGAGTGCTTCTTCACTCTCTGAGCTGAAAGGACAGAATCTGACATCCTCCATGAGTTGGAGGGGGTGGGGAGTGTGGATTTATATAAGTACAAGAAAGTAGGCATATGCACAGTCAAGGCTTACCTTATGCCATAGATTAATAAAGACTTGTTTGTTGTATATCCTTAAATAAACTTTACTGAAGTAGAACTTTCACCAAATGGATGAATTCAGTAATGCTCCCTTCAAAGAATTTTGGCAAATGTATCCATTTTCTACATCTACTGCCAAAAACCAAGTATAGATAATGTGTTATTTAAAGTCATTCAGGTTTTTGTTTGTTTGGTTTGGAGTGGTGTTTTGCTTTGTTTGCAATTTGTAATGGCAACTCTGGGACTCGAACACAACAGTTAAGTACCCGTCTTCATAGTGGGCATGTTTCAATTTCCCTTGGTTAGCTACCTGGAGGTGTGAGTGAGTGCTGGGGTGGGTAGCCTGTTTAAGTGGTCTATGACTTTTTAGCTAGCAACATGCAGAGATCCTTCAGGTCGTCACCATGATTACAACTATTACATCTTAATTCCCCGTCAAGGGTTTGTTGACATTTCACCAATGACTGTTCTGTAAGGGTCGATTTGCTTATCAGTCATTGGTAGATCTTGGTCAATGCTTCTTTTCGTCTACAATGTTGGACAAAATGTCTCTACAAGATCTGTGTTTTACATATGTGCCCTCCCAGTCTGTGTCACTCTGTTACATCATCTTAATGGTAGGCTTGTTTTTAAGCTTTCACCTTGATAAGATCTATATATCAGTTTTTACTTTGGCTTTAATTTTTGTGTCAGTTTTTACTTTGGCTTTAATTTTTGTGTCGGTTTTACTTTGGCTTTAATTTTTGTGTCTTACCTAACAAACCTTTGTCTATCCAAAGTCACAAATTATTTTCTCCTGTCTTCTTTTTCAATTTTATCATTTCAGTTTTTATATTTAGGTCTAGGACACATTTTAAGTTAATTTTGGTGAATCATGTTAGGTATCAAAGTTCATCTTTCCCCAGGAGTGGATGAAAAAATTAACTTGGCATCTTCATCAAAAAGCAATTGGCCCTATATTTGTTGGTCTATTTCTGGATTCTACACTTGCTTCATTAATCTTAGTAAGTGTCTATATACCAATCTTACACTATCTTGAATATTTTAGTTGTGTGCTAGATCTCAGGCTCAGGTTGTACAAGTCTTCCCACGTTGATCTTCTTCCAAAATGGTTTTTAAATGTACCTGTTTGCTTATTTATGTCTCCATTTCATCTTAGGTCAGAGAGACATGTTGGTCACACCAGCCCTAGTTCCTCAGGCCTCCATCCTAGATCAGGTCACTTTTGAAAGTTTCTTGGGTCTGGAGAGATGACTCGGTGAGTTAATCAGTTATTACTCAAGCACACAGCTCTAAGTTCAAACTTCCAGAACTCATATTAAAAAAAAAAATAGTGTTGGGGACTACCTGTCTGCAGTCCTCATGTCCCGACAGTTATTTGGAAGGCAGAGACAGTCAGAGGCCTGGAAGCTTCCAGACCAGTAAGTCTGGCATATGGTGTGGTATCTCAGACAACAGAGACAAACAACATGGAGGTGAGGATTGGCACTTGAGGTTGTCCTCTGACCACCAACGCAAACGTCTCAGCAGGCACATAGCAGCACTCACATACATATCACACAGCCCCATACATCCATTCAAAATAAAGAAAGAAATGAAGAAATAAAATAAAGAAAAATTATTCAAAAGCTTTTTACTGTGGCTTTTTGTCATGGGCTACCATTAAAATTTCAAAACTCGAATCAGAGTTTATAGGCATGTGACTCACAAGCACTTTAAAGAGAGAAAATAGAGTGCCCTGGCTTTCTTCATCAGTCTGAATTTCCAATGAGCGTGCTTGTCTTAATGGAAGCGAGTCAGATTTGGAAAATTCAACCTCTGCTAAAGACGCTTTACATGTTATTAGAGGGACAGAGACATACATCTGTGTGAGTCACGTGGTCACTCGCTTCTGCTAGGACTGTCTGAGCTTCTGGTCACCTTTGGTTTTATTGCGCTGTGTGTTTGTAACAGGTGTCAGAGCCCGGGGACAGGAACTGATCTTCAAGATAAAGATCTCAGCAAATTTAGTTAGAAGTTCTCACCTACATGTCCGACCAACCCAGTACAGAGTCGCTACGACCTGACAACGCTCACTTCACTAAGTTAACATGTCGTATGATAATAAAATCCTGCAGTAGGTAATGTGAGAGAACACACATACTCTTTAAAGATGCAGTCTGCAGGAGGAAGCACATCCCTAATCCTATTAAAAGTTCTAGAACTGGAGCTGAAGGTCAGGAGGTAGAGCATATGCAAGCCTAGAGTTTAATCCCTGGAATCCATATAAAAGCTGAAAGAATCAACCCCACAAAGTAGTCACCTGATTTTCACAATCATGCCATGACACAGCACACCTCTCTCTCACACACACACAATAATTTAAAAAAGGGGGGGGGGAGGGTTAGGGATTTAGCTCAGTGGTAGAGCACTTGCCTAGCAAGCACAAGGCCCTGGGTTCGGTCCTCAGCTCCAAAAAAAAAAAAAGTCAAGTTCTAGAACTGAGGTTTCATGGGAAACAAGGGCACTGGGAGGAAGCTTGCACTGGAACGGAGATGACAGTACACACAGATGCTCACTGAATTCAAGCCAGTCACCAGGGCCTAACTCCCTAGAGTTATATTTCATTCTTATTAAGAGGAATTATTTGGTTTCTAAACTAGGTCACTGGTTCTTCAGAATACAAATATGTACAAAAAGAAAAAAGAAAAAAGCAGAAGAAGAAACTGGCAAACTATCTTATTTAATTCCAAATTTGCACATTGATTGTATTTAGTTTCCTCGTGTCTACGAACATGAGGAAAAAGTAACAAAGCTCTCTTCCCTCTGGTGAAATAAAAACTGGATTGGTAACTTGGCTTCCTGGTTTGTTTTTTTTTTTTTTTAGAGGGGTGGGGAAGGAAGAGACACAAGCAGAAATCCACTGCCGTTGCCAAGAACACAGAGGAGAGGAGACAGTAAGTAGGCCTACTGAGACAAAACCCAGAGTCCCCTGAAACTTGGCATTTCCTCTAGATCCTCCCAAAACCGTGAAGGCTGAACACCAAACTGGCTCCCAGAGTCACACATTTGACTGAAAGAACAAAGCTAGACATAATGCCAATTATATTGTTTATAGATGTGATCACAGCATTACCTGCTCAAATGTCCTCTTGACTACATGTTACTAACAGTTATCAATATTGGATTATGGAGTACTTCCTACAAAATTCCTTTTAACCTATAGGAGGTGGTTATGTTCCTGGAAAGAGAAGGCCTGTCTTGTTAAACAAGCCACCTGTGGAAGCTCCTGAGAAAGAAGTCTGTTGCTGTAAAATTATTATAAAAAAAAAAATACTGTCTTATACCCCCACTAGATCTGGCGCCATAGTGCCCCAAGATATCCGGTGGACATCTTCATCTCAGTCAGCAAAGCCTCTCACCTGCTTTGCTCCATCCCATATCACACTGCCAAAGGCCTCTCTCTGAGCTTGGCAATAATCTCTCTACCCATCCAGTTCCCAAAGCAGGTTGCTACTATGTCAGACGTACATCTCAATTCCATGGCGGCCTTGTGTCTTCGGCAGCCACATACTCTCTTAAACTTAAATTGCCACATGAAAGGACACACAACACAACAACCTCTGAATCAATTGATAAGATATAATTGCCCACCTAGACACACAAAGCCCTATACACATCCATCCCTTAAGAACATTCATAACAACCTGTAAAGGTACAGCGTGGAGTCTTAACGTCTGCCTCCATGTTCTCTCGGTGACTTCTCTCTCATCTCATTCCATTTCAGTCTCCTCCTCTATCTAAAACTTTTCTCCCGCCCATCCCTCCTTCTTGTCCAATGACAGGCCTCATTCTATCTTGTACCTGCCGTCACCTGTAAGACATCCTACAGAAGTCAGGTAAAATGAACCACCCATTTGCATATTTTGATGTATTAACTCTCCCACAAGGATCAGAGTTTATATTTTAAGCCTGATTTCCTACTTTATGGACATATTTATTAGTCAAATAGATAGAACAACAACTTTCGCTATGCTAAGGAGAAAGCTCAGTGCAAATGTAAAGACCTGAGTTCAAATCCCTGTCACTCATGCAAAAAGTTAGCATGGTCATGTAGACCTGTAACCCCATCACACAGTGAGAGCCAGGGGTGGGTAGGAGTGAGAATGGGGGACTTGAGGAACCCTAGTGCTTGCTCCTAGATGCAAGTAAGTTCAGTGAGAGACTCTGTCTCAAGGGCATAGGCAGTGACTTTGTAAAGCAGAATCCCCACCTTCCAATTCATCTACAGCAGAAGACAGAGCTAACTGTAATGGTTTCAACCTCAGTGCATAATTACACTATTACTGTTCTTAGAATTCAATTTCGCAACAGCAAAAACAGTGATAAAAGTCATTGTGATTGCAACTAAATGGAAAGAGAGAGAGGTTGCCTGAACACAAAACAAAATGAATGAGTTGGGTCTTTTGGTTTAGTGAAAACGTAGCTCTCTCTAAATGCAAAGATAACGTGCATAAGTCAGAGCATTAGGGGCCATGTTTGCTTTGCAATGGAAATGGAAATGTGAAGCCTGAAATAATACAGCCCTTCCCCCTCCCCCATGGCAAGCCACGCTTCCTATCCCCACACTATCAAGTCACTTCAGAGCCTATGATTAGATTCCAAGCCTTTGAAGCCTTTTGGTTGCAAACTGAAGCATCTCCCAGCAAGTTTCAGATTTTTTCACATGCTTGATGCATTCCCATGTAGTCAGTGCTGAATAGTATTGCAGTAACTTCTAACCCCAATAAACCTGGATAAAAACCATCCAACCCAGTTGTACTTATAAGCTGTATGCCTAGATTGGGCAGATATGCCACTATCTTCATTTCTTCCCAGCTATGAGACCCCTTGCTATTTGCAGATTTTCCTGGCCAGGTGGTTCTGCTCTATATTGGTTTCCTCCATCCTCTCTCCCTTCTCCTCTTCTCCTTCTCCACCTGCCCCTACTCTCTAAAATTTCCAGTCCCACCTTTCCCTTCCACTGCCCAATCACAGACTCTAGTGTGTAATTGACCAATTAGAATGGGAAGAAGACTCAGGTGAGATTACCTGAGGACATCAGAATTAACATCAGAATCCAAACAGTACCTGGGCAACCCACAGTAAAGTACATGGTACTCTTTTGAGCCTATAGATTTCTATGGTTAAGAACAGCCTGATCATTTGTATAGTCATAGAAGTAAAGGCTGTTTAATCCAGTGTTTTGGGAAGCTGCTGCATAAGGGTGCCAAGTACAGTGAGATTTGCTTCCCATTATTCTATACCTAAACGATTCTTCAATATAATATAATATAATATAATATAATATAATATAATATAATATAATAATAATAAAGATAGATAGATAGATAGATAGATAGATAGATAGATAGATAGATAGATAGATAGATAGATAGATACTGAAACAGGAAAGTTGAGTCGGCAGACAACATATATAACTACAAAAGATTAGTTGTCTATATACTCGTGATTGTTTTCTCATAGAGTAATAACCATGATGTTTAGAGAACTGAATTATACATTAGAAAACAGTGGGGGAAACAATGCAGCATAGACAGGACAGACTCAGCAGCAACAAGGACACAACAGTAGAAGAATGTGACGTATAAGGTAATATTAAATCCAGGGGTTTAGTTGGACTGATGGAGGGAAAGGGAAAGAATGAGAAAAGGAGGGACGGGGTGAGAAAAAGAGAGAACAAAGAAAAAGAGAAACGAAGGAAAATACTGAGAAAGAATGTAAATGTATACCTTAGTTTGGCAAGAAGACTAAACCAATAGTGTATGAAGGTATTTGGCCTTTGCTGCCCCTTCGTCAATCTCTCTCCAACCAAGTAGCATAGCCTAAGTGCAAGCAGATTCAAAATACTTTACAGTCTCTGTCACCTTCCCTGAAAAGTGTAGCTTCACCCCAAGGGTGGCTTAAGTGCAGAAAAGGCATGACCATGTTTCAGTACCACAGTTCTAGTACATCCTAGTTCATCACAACAGAGAACACTATTGACATTCCATTTAATTGTCCTTTATCTTAAACGTTAAGTGTGAGATTGCAATTTATATTTAATTATTACTATGTTCAAATATCGGTATGCCTGCAGGTGGCTCTCTACAAAGTAAGGTGGCCTTTGTAGCTTGGTCATACTTGCCAATACGAGTATAGTATCCGCTCGTGGGCCACATTGACCATCAGAGAAAAACTGATAATTAATAAGCTTGCATGTACAAACTTAACTGAAGACTATGAGGGCATAGATACCATCTTCTTACATCAGCCTGTCTGGCCAGAAAGGTGGCATTCTCTTTAGGTTTTTACCCACCAGCACCAGAGTTACTACACAAATATCATGATAGAGTGGGAAGAACACAAACAACGTCATGAGGTCCACTGTGCCTTCCCTGTGAGATATTTGGCAGACAATAGCTACTCAGTGTAAGGCGTCTGTGGAGTTGTGGGACTCCTCTCTGGGTGGCTGCACTGGTGACCCTGTGCCTCTGTTAGTTCCCCAGCAGCGATAGTGTATCTCTTGTAAAGCTATTAGCCTGGTTGGAATTCTCAGTATTGCAACTAAGCTTACCACTAGAGATTCAAAGAGAGTTATATACGAGTCTCACTAGCACCATTTTTAAATATCATATTTTTATTAATTTACAATATTTTATTAATTTTTGACCATTGCATACATGCATACAGTGCATTTCACCGTATTCATCCTGACCACTCACCTCCATTTATAACTTGTTTCTTCTGCCTCTTTTTATAAATCAATGAGTCCAATTAATGCTAGCCATGTATTCATGGGTGGGGGGTCATTCACTGGCATGTTGTTGACCTACCAGGACCACACCCTAAAGAAAACTGACTATCCCTTACCTATAAGCCATCAACTGTCAATGGTTCCTCAGCTCCAGGTAGGAACTCCTCAGCCCCAGGAGCTCCCCAGCCCCAGCCTCCCAAGCTGAAATGTTGATTAGCTTGATCTTGTGCAGGTCTTGTGCACGTCATCACAGTTGCCGTGAGACAGTTCATGAGTGCTAAGGTCCTGCCATGTGAGAAGACACTGCTTCTTTCTATTCCTCCCCAACCTCTGGCAATTTCTTCTGTCCCTCTTATTTCACGGTTCCTCTCAGGAGAGGAAGGGGTCATTAACACTGTTCTCTAAGCCAAGAGTCAAGGGACAATATTCTGGCCAAACTGGCTTCTGTAAAATTTTTTTCATTTAGCCATTATTCCAAAATAAGAAATTTTTTTAAAATGTAAACATGATTCTTCTGTACTGTTCTGCAAACCAGATTTGCTCTTTTATACACGTTTGTATTGAATATATGCAATTGTATGGTAAATCACTGTTCATTTTCATTTTCTATTACAGATTTGCATTGTATGGCTATTTGAAGCTTTGCATGCAAGTTTTCTTGTCAAATAGTCTATGAATTTTACTTTATATGAAAAACCTGAGGCCATGAGAACCAGAGACCTTACCCAAGTAGGTTAGCTATTTAGTGACACAGTTGTAATAAGGAAACTGTAATAAGGAAACTTTGAAGGAGTTCCTCCCACACACCAGATTCTTTATCAGTTACTTCCAGTATTGTCTGGTCATTTATTCCATAAAGACACACTAGATGTCCATCTAGATTGTGTTTGCTTGGCATTGTACTAGTGTCTGATATAATCAAGCTGAACAGAGCAGTCCCTAACCTTGAGGGCATGTAAACTAGAGGAAAACAAAGGCCCAAGACTCCAGTCTATGAAATGCTGGTCCAGAGAGGAGGGCTCTAGTTCAACTGGGGGCAGTTCAAGAATCTCTTCCCTGAAGAGCTGACACTGGAGCTGACTCTTGAGCAAATAGCTAAGCTCACAACATGGGTTGTGAGAAAGTATTTCAAGCAGAGAAGAATTACTTCTAGAAGGAAGTCAGAGATTGGCTCTCTGGTAGAACAGGAAGTGCTGCCTTTGGGTGCTAGCTGAAGACAAGAACCCAGACAGAGAGAATGAAGGGGTTCTGTACAGTTTTACAGATCAAAGGAAACGAACTTTCCTTGGAAATTTATGGAGAAACACCCAGGTTTTTCAACGGCTAACAGATACAAGTGATGGTATAAAATTTAAAATGGTACACAGCTCTGTGACCTGGACTAGAATTGAAGAACTGGCATGAAGGAGTGGCCTTGGATGGAAAGGCTGAAGTCCAGAATGATAATACCTGGGAAAGCAGAATTCAAAAGATTGGTAGGAGATTCCAGGTTGAAAGACAGAGACAGATGTGAGGGTGACTGCGGGCATCTGGTTTGGACAACGGAGATGGATGAAAGCCTTCACTTCAGCAGACATGTAGGAGGAAGGGGAACCATCCCAGGGTAACTGGAAGCAAAGGTAACTGCAGCTTAAAACGTGTCAGGCAGAAAGAAATATGGCCATCTAGTGACAATGTTGATCTGAAATTCAGGAGATAAGTTCTACGAGAAACCAATCTAGAAAGCATCAATATCAATATGACCTCTTTAACCTCTACAACCACTCTGTGAGGTAGCCACAGCCTCATTTCATAGCCAAAGCAACCAAAGCTGGTCCAGTCATATGGTTAATGAGCTAAGATTTCTTTCTTGGTATCTGGGTCTGAAGCCCACACTCTTTTTTACACCATATTGTCTTCCAAATCCAGAGCCTGTAACTTCCAATTAGGCATCTTTCCATTAGTCCAATCTGTTCCTCACCATACATGAGGTACTCAGGAATATCTACCGAATGGCTGCATAGAGAAGCATATCTACTCAGAAATCATTATAAATATCTTCTAGACTCTCTCAGAAACCTTCTTTCAGAATCGTCACTATACTTGGTGCAATAACAAAAAGAAGAATGCCCTTTCTAAAACTAAACTGAAGTCCTCAGGGAAGCCTCTCCTATACATTCTTTGAGTTTGTTTTACCAAATCATAGCTCTAGACAGAGTTAAGATAAAGGAGAGCCCCAATGGCTCTCACACAGGCTGTCAGGATTCAGGAGAAATAACCAATCACAGTTCTACAGAAGTAACTAACAGTGATAATAGGTAAGACCCACGCCACAAAACAAAATGCTCCATTTCTTAATGACCGTGCAGATTTGTTTTAAAAGCACCAAATCAAAGAATGGCCTAGTCATTTACTTGAATTCCACATCATGGAAAGAAGAGACAAGAATGTAATTCTGAGGGAACCCACTTGAAGTCACAAATGGGCTCTCTGATGACATAGGAACCAGACCTCCCAGAGTGGGCATACAGCAATGCCCAGGCACTAAGCAGAGCACCAGGACCCCAGATAGGTGTAAGACTGATGCTAACATAAGCTAGACATGTGGATCACTTGCCCAAGTAAAGGAGTTGGGTGTAATTAAAAACACTTTCAAGTTATAAAGACACAGCAAATTCCAAACTGGAAATCCTGGTCTGCCACAGCCCCATGTTTCCAAAGATCACAGACAAGATGTCTCTAATGGCCTCCACTTAAACCAGGTTTAAGTAGTCCATAAGCATCCTGGAAGCACCAAGACCTGAAATGCAGTCTTGACCTCCAACAGACTTATGAAACTAGGCAGAGGTCTAGCCTGGGGCCCCTCTGAAGCCGTGTGGTGACTTCAGGTAACCAATCTTCAACCCTAACCAAAAGGCCCACACAACTTGACCTATGATACCTAGGCCTGGGTGAACCAGTCCCTTAATGAAACCCAATGCATGTGGTGACTTTAGTTGTCACCCAGGGGATTTTCTTTCACCTCCGTGTCACCAGATTTTTTCAGACAAGTCACAGACACTATAAAGACACAGACACTGTTCCAAAGCCTTGCTGTGTCCCAAGTTCTTCTGGAAGATAAGGACAGTGGTCAAGGAAAAAGCAGATACGCACAGACACGGGGTTTCCCTTGCCGTTACCTGTAACTGCCGTTACCACAGCCCCTCCTGGGTCCTTACTTGCACCAACAGCCATCCATCCCACTAGGCCACTCTCTAAGAATGGCAGAAGATGTGGGAGTTCCAATTTAAACAGCTAGCCAAGCCTGACGGGCGGGCACTAGGACCCAGAAGAGTCTGTCTCGAAAAATAAGGTGGATGATTCCTGGAGAGTGACACCCAAGTTTGACATCTGGCTTCCAGATGTAAATGCACATATGTGCACATACACCTGCATGTACACACACAGACACACACACACACACACACACACACACACACACGTACACACCCACACGTACACACACACAGGTGTCTCTTAAACTCTTCAGGACCCAAGAGAATCAAACTAGTAAGCATGACAGTGGTGTCCATTGTTAAATGTCCAAAATGTTATAGAGCCTAATTATGATCAAGAAACACACAGAGTGATGCCTTTATCCCTTGTGACTCACAACATGGTCTTCCAACACTATAATCAGTCCCTGACACCTTATCAACAGGAGATGGAGTGCAAATATCACTCAGAGTCAGATAAGCCAACAGTATAGATTAGAAAAAGAAGAACAAGCCAATCCACTCCTCTCTCTGTTCCCAGCCCACACACCCAAGCCAGGCGTGGCTCATGCTCCTCTTGGGATAAGCTTGTTTGTTTGCATGAAAGACCACCTCAAAAGGCAATGACACTTCCATAACTTTCTACAGAACTATACTCACTCTGATTTCCTGCTTGTTACAAACCTCAGGTTCCTCAGTGGCAAGGAAGAAATTGGAGAGAAAAAAAAGCCTCCTTGTAAAAGGCTTCTTTCCAAAGGCATGCACAGATGAATTCAAACCTGGGACCAGATCCAGGCAAAAGGAAACCTTGCCTGGAATGCCTAACGTATTCTTTCTGATATTGAACAATATAGGGAACCAGTGGCTCCTTGCTCCCTTGCATGTCATCAACTTGGTTCCTGCTGTGTTGACCATTGACAATCTGACCTCAAGCATTGCCGGCTTAAAGTCCTTTTCACCCCAGCAATGTCTATTGCACAACAAACCTATGACTTCTGCCTATACTATTTCTACAAGCAAAGAGGAGCTCAGAAGAACCAAGTCCTCTTGCCAGAAGTGACACAACCAGAAGCTACTTCTGGTCTTGTTCCATAGCCCCACCCCACCGCCCTGCCTGCAGCCAGTTGACTGATCCACTTTTCTGGTCTGCTTCCTTTTAATTCACACACAGAACCCCTTCTGTCATTTGGGAAAGGTATTTCCAGGTGGCTGTACACATGTGGCACTTTTTTACTCTGGCACAAAGGGGAGCCTTGCTCTGCTTCCCCCAGTGAGCAGTGAGTCGCCAAAACACTGGGAGACAAAGCCTTTCTCAAAGACAAATGATTAGGGAACTGAGAGCAGGAGCTGGATGGAGACAGAGGGGAATAGAGGGGGACAGTGGGGGACAGAGGTAGACCTAACTGCCTTATCAGAGCCAGTTTGTGACTCTTCTTGACCTTCGTGTGGCACAAAGGAACACAGAGTAAGGTATGGAAAATTCATACTATACTTCTGCTGTTGCGATAAAAGGCAATTTGGAGAAAAGGAGCTTATTTGGCTCTCAGTTCCAGGTTACTATCAATTGTTCTGGGGACCCCAGTGCAGGAAGTTAAAATGTCACACCCACAGTTAAGAATGGAAAGAGACTAACCTCATAGATCCTTACCTACTTCCTTGATTCTAGCTAACTTTCTTCTCTCTTATACTATTCAGGATCCCCTGCCTAGGGAATTGGTGCTGCCAACAGTGGGATGGATCTTCTCACATTAATCCCGGCAGTTAAGTCAATCCCTACATACCCACAGCCAACCAAATCTAGATACTTCCTTATTAATACTCTCTTCCCAGGTGATCCTAGGCTATAGCCGGTTGATAGTTAAAAGTAGCTATCAAAAACCCTTCATATTTTTCAGGATGCAACTGACCTTCCAAGAAGGTCGCCAATAGGATTTGTAACTCTGGCCTGCCTATCTGTGCTTTTTAGAATAATTCAGGGTTTTGCTTTAGGCATCTAGAATAGTGAGTATCACCCCTGGGAGTCCCAAGAGCCAAGTCAAAATATATGAAGTGAAATCTGCTGATCTGGTGACCTACAGAGATGCACCCAGAGTCAAAGAATGAAGTTCCATTACTGTCGGTCACCCCTCCAGCCTCTCCACTGGGCCATCCCTCTGGCTCTCTGAGGACATCCTATTTTACCTGAGGCTCAGAGCAGATGAAAAAGCAGTTGTAGCATTTATAGCATCTACTGGGGAAGAGCCAGTTGTCATGATCTCTGAGAAGGAGGAAATAAGATGGTACTTTATTTTCAAGTAGCCCGGGAGACTTCAATGATTGCATTAAAATTTTAATCACAAACTCCTTAAGTTAGAAAGAGAGAGAGGGAGGGAAGGGGGGGGGGAAGCCCACAAAGGACTCATTGTATAAAAGAGTTTCACCATTTGGAGTTCTTTTATAAATTTGTGTCAGATCACAATTTGCTGTCTGGGAAATGTAAATTAGTTATTAATGAGCCAAAATTCTAACATCAAAGGCTGTGCACCCACATGTCAGAGAGAAACAAAGAACTCTCACAGCATAGCGACTGCTCCTAGACGACCTGAATTCTGCATTCACTTTGACATGCTCGGGTGCCTTACCAAGGAGATTGTTCCTGGAAGATGTAACGGCACAGTCACCTGCATCATTACCGTCACCTCCACCTGAGCATAGCTAGACTGGCAGACTCCTGGGCAGCAGGCAAGCATGTATATGCCCAAGGTGATTTTGCAGAGAGCATAGCTTGATGCCTCCCTTCTGCCAGCTTCATCAGATGACCATGTTCAAAGTGCATTTCATGTTTGCAGTACTGCTGCCCCCAAATGACATGGGGGTGCTGATCTGCTTTTTTAAATATTCCTGTATCATCTTTTTTTTAAATCTTGACAACCCTTTTATTTTGATTGAGATCAAGAGACAAGCTTAAAAATGCACACAGAGTTTTTGAACTTGTAGAAGTTACAGGCTATAGTCATCCAGCTGAGGTCTTGAAGGTCTTTGCTGAAGTTCATGTATTCATCCTTCCAACAGCCACTGCTGGTCCCTTGGTAGGTATCCATAGTGCGAGTGGGAGATGCTACATGGTAAAGGAGAAGGGTCAGGAAGGGACAGCCCTGTCCTCACTGAACTCGTTGTTTGAGGAGGACAGGCAGGTGACAAGTGCACACCTTATTCCTCAGCAAGAAGGAATACCCCCAAGCTACGAAAGCAGGGAGCACTTTCATACGGAGGTAACTTTTGAGCAGAGAGCAAAGAGCAAAATGAAGAACAGTTCTCTAGACAGACAAGTTCAAATGCAGATCAAGGCTCCTTATGGCTGTCCATATGTACATAGCTGGGGGCAGAGAGTTTCTCTTTGCCTGAATGGGAGTCTTTCTCTCCCCATAGTGAGGCCTTTGACCTCTATGTCCAGGTGAGATTTGGGCCAGACTCTCTTGCTGTCCTTACCCAGCAGAAGTCGGATGCATCCCAGGCTCCTGAGGGCAGTCGTGTTCTGACATCCATGGAAAATTGTATCTTTCTAATATCGGCACATTGATTCCAGGTCTGGGTAAAAAAAAAAAAAAGTCTCCTTACACAAGGCCAACGCTTTTAACCTTTGCCAAGTCTGGATTCCTTCTTATAGTCTACTATATGTGTTCCTATTGTCAAGGTTTTGTCTATCCCCTGGATAACCCTTACCTTTATGGAATCTTCCTGAGGGGCTCAGGACCCCTGAGAGAACAGCAAATACTCTTAACTACTCAGCCATCTCTCCAACACAAGAAAATTAACTTCTTAACAGTCGCGTTTCTAGAAGAGATTTTTGGCAAACCCCTCAAACTGTTATAGCACAGCAGAAATAAAACCACTCCTCGTTTCCAGAAACACCTATCATCCCTTGAACGCTCAGCTGTGAGAGGCCCCTGAAGCAGCTATTACCCGTTCCACTCAACCCAAATAACTTTTAGCTCTTCTAAAAGGCCTTCCTATCACTTCCTATCACGCTGACTCCCATTGCAAAGTGAGTTTCACAGATTGAGAGGCAGAAGCAGCCTCAAGCGGAGCTCCCAGCCTCATGAATCAGGGAAGCAGGACATTGGCTAGCCCATTCTTGATAGTCACAGAACACAGAGCTCCCTAACATTCTGTAGTACAAAACTTGACCTAGGACACACGGTCCAAAAAGCTCCTGAAGACCACCTTGGGCATGCCTCTCTGTACCACATCCACCTGCCCAGCAATAAGAGGTAAAACACATATCAGCCTAAGCTACATAGCAAGAACTTACCTCAAAACAACAAAGGATAAATAGAAAAGATACTCTGGCTCAAGAAAGCCAAAATAAGCATCAGAGTGAGCCAGAGATGAAGTGGAAATAAAAGTATATTCAGGGCTGGGAAGCCAGAACCTCGAATCTCCTGTTCAGAAGGCCAAAAGTGGACATTGAAAATTCCTGAGGCGCCGAGAGGTCCAGCCTCATTCTATAAGAGAGTGGGCACCCTGTTCCCTGCTTACTGAGCATCTGCTAAGATCCTGAAGAAGAATTTATGCCGAATACACCTTGAGACTTGCTGCCTTTTATTCTCTATGCTTGTCTCACACGGTCTAAGGCTCAGGAGAGAGCCAGATATGGTAGTTCATTCCTACCGTCAACTTGACTAGATTATGACTCACCTACGGAATTATTGAATCTTATCTTTAGGTAGGGGTGTGTGTGTGTGTGTGTGTGTGTGTGTGTGTGTGTGTGTGTGTGTTTGTGTTTGTGAGAGAGAGAGAAAGAGGGAGAGAGAGGGAGGGAGGGGAGGGAGGGAGAGGGAGAGGGAGAGGGAGAGAGAGAGAGAGAGAGAGAGAGAGAGAGAGAGAGAGAGAGAGAGATTTTCCTAGTTACAATTAAGTCATGGTAGCCTGACCTAATGGATGATTACTCCATTGGCCCCTGGTAAGATGATGGATGGAGTCATTGGGGAGGTGGCCTTGTCTCTTGTCTTCCTGCACTCCACTCCACTTCCTTTCTACTCTCATGTGAGCTGCTCCTGCTGTGGTAGACTGAACCTTCTGACATCCTTGCCCAAAATAAGCTCTTCTCCTTTAAATCACTTATGTCACGTAAAAGTAACTAAACGACCTCATAAGAGGATACTGTGCCATGAGTCCTGGCAGGAGGACTGAGCTGTTGCAAGGCAATTCCACCAAAGAACACACATAGACAGTCTTAAAGATGAACAGAGAGACTATGGCCGGCCAAAAACTGCACGGGGAACTTGCCCAAATGGTGTAGCCCCAAGCTTCACCATGCTTTGCTTTTTATGCACTAAACCCACATCCTGGATGACACACTTCAGTTAGCAAGAAGCAAAACTGAAGAAGCAAAAGAAAAAAAAAAGTTCATACATTTAGGGGCTAGTCCAGATCCTGGAACTATGGACTAGGTCTTTGATGAGGTAGGGCCTTTGTTCCTGTTTAGTCTGGTATTGGGGCTTATGTGCTGGGTTCTAAGGTCAGAATGGTGCTTCCAATGTGGTCAATTGAACTACGGTCTTGGGCTTGTTACAGAGGCATCATCATTGAAGAAATCGTCTGGATTCAACCACTGTATAAAAAGGGACAGTCTACAAAATCCTAGTAGCACTGGGGACTGGAGCTAGAATTCGTTGGAGTGGAAGCAATTCATCAGAGGAAGTAGTCCATAGAAAAACTAGCCTCTCTTTGTCTAAAGCTGCTCTGAGTCCAAACTTTTTGTCACAGTTCATGATAAAGAAGACTCCCTGGAGTCCAACAGACCTGGATTCATGTCTAGTCTCTGATACTCTTTGTCATTGTACCCCTACTCATACAATTAACGATAACACTTCCCACAGAAGCAGCGAAAGGAAGTTTTACCATCTACCCATAGGCAGTCTTCCCATCTGTAATTTGACGGATAACATTTACTTCATATGGTTGTAAGATACCAGGAACTCATGTGTGTAAACTGCACAGCACAGAACAGGTACCCGGTCTTGATGGTAGTTATGATCTGTTGATGTCCTCTATAGATCACACATGAACATGGGGGAAAGTATCATGCAGATCTCTTGAGCAGGAAACTGGCAGGTGCCATTCTAACTGAGCAATACATCTGCTGAGTATGTGATAACCCCTGCAAATAATTTATAAAACTAGGCTCTGGTCTGTGATATTAAGGAGCCCAAATTCTGTATTCTCAGAGAAGTTAAGGTAGCTTTATGCATGGAGCTTCTTGAAATGTGCTCGATAAGAACATTTAAGTTCTTATCTCAGAGCCTCAGTTTCCTTATCTGTAGGGCTAATGACAGCACACAGCAGACGGGAACTTGGGAGATTAAATGAGATAATACTACCTCCGTGACATTGTTTCAGATTTTTCATCTCTCAGATGTAACTCACACCCGAGGGAAACAACTTATAGAACAGGAAGAACTTGTGACTGAGCGCACCAGGTGTTTCAGTCCTTCATGGGCAGCTAGGAGAAGATGCCCAAAGAGAGCCATTCATAACACAACTCCCAGAAAGCACAGAGTGTATGTGGTTCCAGGCTCCCTCCTTCTACCCATTTTATCCCATCCAGGTCTCCATCCATCCATAGGTGGTGTAACTGATGCCCAGGCTGGGTCCTCCCCTACCTCGTGAATCCTCAGAGATAGGCAGAGGTGGCCCAAGCACTTCTCAAGTTAATCAAGTTTATAGTCAAGATAAACTATCACATACCACAACTACCCAAACTACCATTTAATGAAGGAGAAACTGGCATTTGGAGTTATTCACCCCAAAGCAGATGGCTAGAGACTGGTAGTACCCAAACTTAAATCCAGGTCTACAAAGGTCCAAACCTTGACCCTTTGCCCACGTGGCACATTCCAATGACCTTGTTACCTCAAATTCACTGTACGAATCCAACCTTTTGCTGTTCCTCAAGGTATTTGAGGGTGGGAATTACATTATCTCCTTTTTTCTATTTAGTATCTGAGTTTATATTTCACTCATTAAAACATTCCTTAAGCTAAATTTGAAAGGCTGGTTAAATAAATGAATGCATTCATGCATAACATAAATGAAGAAAAAGATCCCTATTAAGGAAGTACAGATCGAGGGGCTGGAGAGATGGCTCAGTGGTTAAGAGCCCCCGACTGCTCTTCCAGAGGTCATGAGTTCAATTCCCAGCAACCACATGGTGGCTCACAACCATCTGTAAAGAGATCCGATGCCCTCTTCTGGTGTGTCTGAAGACAGCTACAGTGTACTTACATATAATAAATAAATAAAAAAAAAAAAAAAAAGGAAGTACAGATCGAAAATACTCAGTCAAAGGTGGAAGGAACAAGGATGAACAAGGGGAGAAGGAGGAATAAATTGGCGGAAGATTTGTGTAGTCAGGTGACAATGTGACCCTCTGAAGGTCAATGGTAAAAGGTTGTCGCCTTGAAAGTGAAGGAAGGTGTGGGAAGTAAGGGAGCAGAGCCTGGGAGGCAGAGAGAACAGCTGAGGAGCAGTGATGCTTTCAAGGCCAATGCTGTGGATGCCCACACTGCGGAGTGAGGAGTGCAAAAGCAGAAATGGTGTTTGCTTCCCATGACACAGGATGAGTCTGGTGCTCCATTTAGGAGGCAGGAGGTAGGAGGGACACACTAGGTTGAGAATTCTGGAAAGAAAAGAGATCCTCACAGAAAAAAATAAAGTTTAAAAAAAAGCGTCCTAGAAAAGATCAAAGAGCTTGGATCTAGAACTTTTAGGCTTGAGGGTTACAAACCAGTATTTTAGGAAAGGGGACAAAGAATGGAAAGGAAATTGTTAGAACAACGTACATTTTGAAAGACTCTTGGCATGTTGAGTGTGGATGGACATGGGTTTGTTTGGGTCCTTCCCCCTCCTGTTTGAAACTGAGTTGTGGTAAAAATACGTTTAAAATGATAGCTGTTGGCAAAGAACTTATATTCAAGTTCTCTATGACGACCTCACAGCAATGATCCTAGAACCCTGCCCAGAGCTTCTGCAGTTCAGGTTGAGCTCATCCATCCTATCTGTCTGTCTGTCTGTCTATCTATCTATCTATCTATCTATCTATCTATCTATCTATCTATCTATCTATATCGCCTTATTTCTGTCCATATCCCCCCTTCCTTTAATAAACATTTACTAAGTAGCCATCTGTAACCTAACATTTATGTCCTTGGATTAGCTAGCCGCAGTGTAGTATTTCTTAGTAGTTAGGATTACCTCTGAGTACCTGACACCCTTCATAGCACAGGCTTGGGCCCATTCTACTCTTCTGTGCTTCACAACCTTACTCCAACCTAACCCTGCTTGCTTTCTCCCTCCATTTTCAGACACTTTCTTCTTCTTCTTCTTCTTCTTCTTCTTCTTCTTCTTCTTCTTTTTCTTCTTCTTCTTCTTCTTCTTCTTCTTCTTCTTCTTCTTCTTCTTCTTCTTCTTCTTCTTCTTCCTCTTCCTCCTCCTCCTCCTTTTCCTCCTCCTCCTCTTCCTCTTCCTCCCCTTTCCTTTCTCTTTCCCCTCCTCTTCCTCCCCTCCTCTTCCTCCCCCCCTCTTCCTTCTCCTCTTCTTTCTCCCCTTTCCTTTCTCCTTCCCCTCCTCTTACTCTCCCTCCTCTTCCTCCTCCTCCTCTCTCCCTCCCCTCTTCTTCTTCTGAATGTGGATGACAAATTATGGTCTCTCTATAGCTACAACACTTATTCTCCAACACATTCACTTGGCTCATGTGATTCTGGCCCAACCTGGTCCCAGACTTAGCTTCCACCCAACAGTCCCCCATCTGCTCAGACTGCTGCTAGATGTGGGCACTGGATAGAGCCCTCTCGCCTGAGAGAGTGAAGGCTCTGTCCTCTTCCACACACAAAAGCATTATGCCTCTGCAAGGCACCAAGCAGAATTTATTTTTAACATGACATATGCATTCTTTGGGGATACTTTTTAGGCCTTACTTGGCAAAGGCCGTGGAAGATGGGCAGGGTAGCTACACACGCATGCTGCTGTGCTCACCCAGGCTTCTGTACTTTGCTCTCTATTGAGGTCAGAGTCTTGTTTTTCCACTTTTCTTCCATTTCACAGACAGTCCCTCCGATTGTGGTTTTTACTTGAGGCATTCATTCACATCACAGTCTCAAATGTGGCTTTTTGTACTGAACTCATTAAAACAAAAGAAAGCTTTCTGTTGCAAGGCTGGGAAGGAAAAAAGGAATCTGCAAAAGGCTCAGAGTTTGGGCATCATGGGAAATGAGAAGCTTGGAAAGAGCTACTTATAAAGCCCTGCTTCGTAGAGATCACACCAAGACTTATGAGGTTAATAAATTGACCCGAATTGAATAGTTCATGGCACTGTAACCATCTAGGGAGAGCCTGAGAGACCACCCTAGGAAGCAAAAGCTGCAGGCCCCCTGTCTCTCTCATCCAAGGAAGCTCTGTTGTGATCTATTTTACATTCCAGCTTTTTAACCTGAGAGTTGGTTCGAAAAAGGGGACTTCACTATTTCAATAACAGAAAAGCACGCAAAGATACCCTACCAGGCCAAGATTATTTTTGAGACCATTAAATTGAACCTTCATTTGCATCAGAGAAAAAATACTATAGGCAAATGCTAAAGACTAGTTAGTTGATATGTATGATTTGGGGCCTGTTAGGGAAATTTTGACTTTACATTTTGGTTATGGGTCTAGTCTTTAGCAGCCGAGCCATCCCCAGCCCAGAAATTTTACTAATACTTGCAGAGTACATGGAAATGTAGCCCTCAAAACTACATATATGAATGTATGCATGAGAAGACAGATCAACAGGCAGGTCTGTAATAAAAACAAGGCAACAAAACATCCATATCGGCTCTGCATGTCTGTTTAAAGGTGTCTTAGTAGATTCAACTTTGCGGGTGTCTGAAAGTTTTCATAAAATGAAGGGGCAGCACACCATGCATGGTCTAATAAATGTTTGTGCCCCTCTCACTTCCCCATTTTAAAAAAAGGAAGTGTAAGTTACGTCTATACCACCTCATTATAAGGCCAATTTTGTTATTATGAAAAGAAAGCCCAAAGAATTGATGTAGCAACCTTTGCAATGTAAAGCCACACCTCCAGCATTTTGTCTTATTGGTCATTACTTTATTAACTTTGAATTCCATACCATTTAAACCTCTATGAAACCACACAGTCGAATTGCATCGTCCTTCATTCACACAGGACAACAACCTCTTGTATAAGTAAATAGGTAAGTTCTCTCACGCGGGTTGCTTTATTTGAGCCAGGCGCCTATAAGAAGGGTGGAAAATGGCTGCTTCCGTTTTAAAGACAATGAAACTGAAGCCTCGACTTCATAGGGCTGTCTATAGCTGCACACTTATATCTGGAAACAAGCCAGAGCTTCCTGTGTCAGGGTTGGATACCAACGACAGGAGAAGGAAGCCATATCCCATAAATGAGATCTTGTAAAGTTTGGAGAATCAGTGGTGGTATTCGGAGTGTGTGTTGATGGGCAGATTGCTAGGCCAGATTCTTGGGGGAGAGAAGGAAGTGACAGAAAGATAAGTACAGTCGTTGCTATTTATGTCATAGACATCCACCCAAAATAACAAGGCACACCACAAACACTTTATAGGTTCGTGTGGATATGTAAATGCTAGGCTGGGGTGTGCAAAAGCATAGCTGGGCTAACCATGGTGGTGATCTCTGAGGAGAGGCACGAGGGCTTCAGACTGGGTGTAGGACTTGTCTAAGCATCCCTTTAGATACAATGTTTCAATGTTTTACTGAGAGACTGTCCTGCGAATTAGTAAAAGAACTTTGCAGAGACAAGGAAGGAAAGAATATTAGCAAGACAACAATGGGTGGAGCAAGTGAGAAGAAATAACATGTAAAGGAGGCCAGGAAGCAGAATGATCCGAGTGGTTAGGACCAGAAAGAAAAGATCCTAGGCTCCAAGCCAGAGAGAGTGAGCACTTTATTATGAACTCTGCGCAGGCCTCCACTTGGAGGGGTTGGTACTTAGAGTGGATTGGATGGAGAAACAGACATTGTAGCAAAAGCCACATGACCAAAAAAGCAGGAAAGATGAGAAAGATGCCTGAGACATGGAATCTTCTATGAAGGTTTGAACTGACTGGGGCAGGTGAATTAAAGTAAACAATACTTGAGACAGAGGGATTAAAGATTTTAATCTATGTGGTGAGTATGTTAGTTTCAAAGAATATTTTTTAAATGAGTTTAAGTAGTAAAAATAGTTCCCCAAATTATCTTTTTCATATATAAAAGTAAGCAGATCCTTTTTTTTTCCATTGACGAGCTGAGTTACTTGCATAGAACTCACTTGGTTGGCATGGGACCTGTCACACAAGTAGTGTTGACAATGATGTATGTATTGAGTTGTCTGACACGTCGCACACGGCTGTAAGTGCTTTTATCTATTATAACGTTTAATCTCCGTGACAGTTTTATGTAATACGTGTTGTTACCGTGCCTACTTTACATTTGTAGAGTCATGTTGTACCTTGCCTAAGGGCCTCTCACCAGCAAGCTCACAGGGCGAGAACGAACACCCTGTCAGCCTGACTGTATTCATCCAACCTGCCTTTCAGCAGACGAGAACACTGGAGTCGCAGACGAGCAGACAGTGATTTAAGAATCCTACTGAACACTGCCAAACGTTGCCCTTACACCATATACCACAGCACTTTAACTCAGCCACCTAAAAAACATGTTTGAAAGGCAAAGTAAAAACCATTTCAAGCTCAGTTAATCGAAAAAATCCAATTAGATACAACACACACACACACACACACACACACACACACACAACTTCATTTAAAAGACCTTTTATCACTGGGCAGTGATGGCAAATGCCTTTAACCCCAGCACTTAGGAGGCAGAGGCAGGCAGATCTCTGTGAGTTTGAGGCCAGCCTGGTCTACAGAGAGACTTCCGGAAGAGTCAGGACTACACAAAGAAACCAGTGGGACAGTGAAAGACCTTGGTTCTTGGTTGAGGTTTGAAACCCCAGTGACCCCCCGAGGGATGGTAGGTATTTCACCTAACTCCTAGGAAACCAGGCCGGCCACTAAGCCCACAGCCCTCCATAGATTTGTGACCATTAGTCATGTAAGGGCAACACCCTAAGCCCCTTCACAGGTAGAGGACGTGACCTATGGTCACGACAGATCTCCAGCATAATGAGGTGCCTAAAGGCTTGGAGGCTTAGCCAATGAGTTTCCCTTCCCAGACACTCCTCCCTGCAACAGGCCCACTCTGAGCAGTGGGGTACGGTTTTACTCAGCCACCTTCTGCCATGACAATAAATGCCTTGAAACCATGGACTGCCTCTTTTCACGGGATCCTCCATGGCTGCCACAGAGAAGGCCTTCGCTTAAAGAGGTGCCACCACGCAGCCTTCTACTCTCCCACAGAAGGCTTCCCTGCACTCTCTGTGGCTCCCACCACTAAGCTCAAGCCTACTGCAGTCAAGCAAGGGACTCTCCGTGGAACGAGCCAGAGCTCCCCCTTTTTCTCCTTCTGACCGAGCTAAATCCAGGGGGACCCCACTCCGTTCTCAGCTCTTCAGCGGCATCGCAGCAGCGCCTGGATGCCCAAGACCCTGAGAACCTGACAGCCCGGGTCTCCTTGCAGACCCAGGGACTCCCGAGCCAGCTCTGGCTGTGTCCAGAGCTCAGACCTCGCTTCCCCACTGGGAGCAGTGTGTCCAGCAGCTTCCCACAGCCACTGCTCTGCGTGGGGTAAGAATGGTCAAACTTCCTGCGTCCTGACTTCCAGAGCGGCCAAGCCCTGTGACAGAATGGATGCAGGACGCCCACCTCCAACCCCCAATAACGCTATCATGGGCGCCAGTTCAACCTATAAAAACCCTGTCTTGAAAAACCAAAAGAAAATAAAATGGCTCGTGAGAGTGGTGGATGGTAACCTAGAAAAGCCCATCCTTTGCATTGTGTAAGGAAGAGATTTGGGGGTGCAGTCACTGCGCTAATCACTCACCCACCATGAAAGGTTCTTGCGCTATCAGAAGAAAACCCGACCTAAGAGTGTCTGTAGATGTTTGAAGGAAAGGAGCTAAAGTCAAAGATCACTGGAGAAAGACGACTGAGACAGGATGCATTTCAAGGAGTCAAAAGATAAGTAAATGCTTATTCTTAATTAATCACTCATCAAAAACATACTTTCCCCAGCTCTGCCCATAAGCTCCAGGCCGACCACAGGCCCAGAATGTTTCCACCAAGAAGCCTCAATAACTATACTCAAGAAGCTAAAATTAGCAGGGCCCAAGACAGCTACGCAGTGGCAAGCAAGGACATGAGGAGATTGTAACCAAGGAGAAAAGTATCTGGCCCCATAAAATGCTCTCAGTAAGTCCCAAAATCAACTCAGATGTCAATGTGGCAAGGCAAAACAACAGCATTTTCTTTTTTAGCTGACTTTAAAATCACTGACTTGGAAGCCCCACAGCTAGCTGGCCAACACATTTGCCCAGTGGCTTGCTAGGGATGGTCGGGTGTGACAATTCCGACGCCGGTTAAAACAACAGCTGCCACCACTGTGAATCTCGCCTTGGCTAAAAACACTGACTCTTCCCTGGAGCCTATAGATCACTCCTACAAGTGACTAAAATGAGATGGGAAGCTTGGTGTAGAAATGAGACCAAGACCTACATCACTGTAAGACAGGTGAGATTCCTCCACTGAGATTTTAACATGAGCCAAAGGACTCAGCAGTGTTGAAAACAGGGGCAGGATGATGCTTAGCAGAAATACATATATGCATGCATATGTGTATATGTACATACATACATATGTACAAAATCAAAATTTTTTTAAAGAGTTTTTATTGATTTGTCTGGAATCAGCTAAGATTTGGTGGTGATCTATCGGTTAAGGGCACATTGCAAAGGACATTTTCCCCCTTGTGCTCAGACATCTTGGTCTAATGACCAAGTGGTGGGTCATGGGATGGTCAACTTTGCTCAGACACTGCCCAGTTACCCAGCTGTGGCGTTATGAGGTGCTCATGATGCCAAGCTCTCCTGAGGACAATTTACAGAACCCAATATTTCCCAATCACATGACATCCCTGAAGTAAGTCTAGTGGCTTCCTGACAGATGCGGAAGCTGAGGCACAAAGAGACCAAGTAAACTCCCTGAAGTGCCATTTCTAGTGAGAATAAAACCAGAATTGTACCTCAGACTCTGAGCTCTAAAAGCCAGGCCCTTAGCTACTGTGGTGTACTATTTTAAAAATAACAGTAACCACTATCATTTTTATCAACATAAAATGCAATTATCTATGTAACAAATTTCTTTCAAGGCACAAAATACCCCTCTTATAACATGAGGCTAGAAGTCAAATCAGAAGGATTTCTTCCTTGGAGAGAATTCACTCTTCTTGCCGTTGCTGAAGTAATTGAAGATCCTCCGCTATATTCCTGGACCTCACAGGCCCTCCCACCTTTGGGCATAAAAGTGTCGCCTTGGTGTGCTAAAGCACACAGTGTGTATTTGACTGGAAATTCTGTTGCGAATACCTTCTTCTTTCACATACATTTATCTCCATCTTTCCCATTCTGCCTTACTCATTTCTGCACCCCCCCACCCCCATTGCCAGGATTCTAGGAACAAGAGCCCTGCCTTATCAATATTTACTGTTAGGTAATAATTGCAATGCATTGTGCGATAACAAAAAAATCCATCAGGTGCTTGCTCTGGCCCCAGACTACCACGGCATTCTGAGTGCCTGAGCTCAGTTAAGGCTCCCAGCAACTGTCTGAGATAGGAGCCCAGATTAGCTTTTGGCCCAATGAATAGAAGACTGGACACGGCTGAGCATCTAATCGGGCTTGAGAGATTTATATTCTACAGCTTTGTAATACTACTTTCCTGAAAAAAATTTCATTATAAAACCCTTGAAAGGGAAACAAATACAGCAGAGATGGCTAGGGGTCCAACAACCTGGAGACTTGCATTGGTGTAGGTGAGACTGCGGGGAAGACAAGTTATGCAAAGCCAGAAACAATGACAGTCCACCTCTGTGCAGCCCCTCACAGTCTGCGACCATATGTGCTTTGCCTGGAATACTTGATTTGGGCCTGACTTCCAGACAGAATAAGTTCTGCCTTCCTTGAACGCTCACAGCTTAGTATGGATGTTGTGTTAACTGCCATTCAATCTGTGAATGCCACCTTCCAGGCCAAGATTCCTCCTGTGAACTGCCTGTCTCAGCCCAACCTACAGTCCAGGGTAGATATAATCCTGTGGCTTGGAACATCTTTGAATTTGTACCAAGTGAGACATCGTATTCTTCTAACAGAGGACCAATGGTTATAAAATGATCAACCCAGACTTCAGTGTATACACAACACAGAAAATGCTACCTTGATTAATGTATATACTTTTTAAATTCATACTTTGGAAGATGTGAATATTATCCTTTCAAATGTGTGAGAATATTCTTTATCTCAACAAAATCCAATTAGGGTTTTGTATTATTCAACAAAAAAAAAACCGAATTTTATTATTATTATCGTACCTTTTTTTTCCCCCTTTGAGACGGGTTCTTGCTTTGTACCGTGGTTAGCCTAGTATTAGATAGCAGCATAGGCTAGCCTCAGAAATCTTGCTTTAGCCTCTGAGTGCTATGATTACACATGAGCACACTCACCCTTTAGTACTCTTTTTAAACTTTAACTCTCGCTAGTAACACGAATATCTCTTCATGCTGGCTCATAGAAGGCCGCCGTATCAGTCATATTATTGTCATAGTCACAGTATATAACAAATTATCTTCAAAATGGGACAACTCTGAGCTCTGTTTTTGTCACATCTCCTACACTGAGGTCACAGCTGATAAAGCTCATCTAGACTCTGGGCTCTAGAGTGAAAACTGTTTTTGTTTTTTGTTTTTTGTTTTTCTCTATCTGATATTTTCCTTGGGTCAGAAGGCAAGGGTCTGCATTCTTATAAAGATAGCGATGAAAAGGAGGTGTATGCCACACTGTCACTTTTGTCTATGAGTCTGTCACAGACAAAGCAAATCATGTGACCATTACCCTATGGGTAGTATGGGAAGGGACACAATCACATTGAGAGCTGCAGGGTCATGGACAAAGTGTGACTAGGGCAAGGCCCAATGAAGACTATATAGTAAGGCCTAGTGCAAATGCCTCATGGTTACTTCCATGTCCCTGACAAAAGAACTAAGTGGATCACAGCCATAACTCACACAATGCACACTCTGACAAGCTTCCCATTCAACCCTCCTCACAGCAACCTGGAAGAGTTCCTACGGACTCCATTGACGATAAGGAGCTTTCTGAACCATGACGCAAAGGGCTGGTCATTAGACTTATCTTTCTTCCAGGAAGGGATACAGGTAGACCTCAGGCTCAGAGCTTAGGACAGGCCTGTAAAACTCCTCTCTGTGGTCAGTCAACCTGTCTCCTTCAGTGTGAAGCTTGATGTCTTGCTTACCTTTGTCTCACCCTCCATGAAGCCAGATTAAGTCCCAGTCAAAGAAAATTACTTATAATTCCCATGAGCATAGACTCATTTTTCTTACATTCAGAATTTTTCACTTTTATTTCACTAGAACTCACAGAATATCTTTTTTTGTTTGTTTGTTTGTTTGTTTTTTGTTTTTAAAACAAGCTTCATTAATTTTTTAAAATAAAAAATCAAGGTATAATTTTAGCACAAATTTTAAAAGTATCAAAATCTATTCAATGTTCATGGCATTGAATAGTCTTAGGTTTTAACTGTGGTCAGTGACCTGGGCTCTACCTCACAGACTATTAAAGGACATTATATATTTGGGAGTCTAATAACTGGGCAAAGTCACTTCCACCAGGCAAAAGAGGAAATTGAGTGACATGCAGGAAAACACAAATTTGGAGGAGTGGAAAACTAATGGACAGTTGTCAGTCACAAGAGTGACAGTTAAGAGATAATAAAAACTATCAAGACATCAGGGAAGGCTACCTTCTCCCTTCCACTACCAGTATCCCCCAAATCCCAGGCCACAGTCCATTTCTCTGAATATACCTGCACTGGGCAAGGTAGAGACTTGAGGATTCATATTAGATGCTTAATCTTGTCATCTTCATTAGTGACCCCATAGAAGTAAATAAATCTACATGTAAAAGCAACGAGCAAACAGTCCAGAAATATTTTTTACCAAAAGATACCATATATAAGTGGTGAGAGTTGGGTTCTGAGGTAAATGAAAAGATAGAGATGAAGACAGGCCAGTTCAGAACATATCTGTGGCTCTAGGCCACTCTCTCTACTTCAGGAGCCCTATTTGGAACCGCTTCCAACTTCTCATTCAACTGCCTTCACCTGATAGTTCAGCCTGTTGGATCAAACCAGTGGGGTTGCTCAACGCTGCCCATAGGTTCTCTATACTCTGTGACCTACCAAGGGAAATGAAAAAAGATGACATCTTGGAATTACATAATTATAACTATACAAAATTATGATAAACACACACACGCACACACACGCACACACACACACACACCTGCCCGTCCCTGCCCCAAGAATCTGAACACCCTTAGGATGTGCCATCAGTCACTTTACTTCAGGCTTGGTCTCATTCATGCACACATTAGTCAAGTTAAAATCATGTAGGCACCTTTTCTATGAGAAAACAGGTGTCATGCTATACTTTGACATGCTGGAAAATCATCCCACTTTTGCTTCTCTGACCAAAGCATTTTAAGAGGGAAAATGCAACTCTCCCAAAGCATTGGAAACATCTCAGTCTAGGCTACTGAACCTGGAAAGCCTCCTTAGAACGGAGGATCTTTATGTTGTGGTAATTGTTATTCTGGGGGTTACTACACCCCTTTTTGTCTTTACATATCTGTTTCTATCCTACTTCTGACCATACTGTCCCCAGATAAAAGACACAGAAAAAAAATGTGTGTGTGTGTGTGTGTGTGTGTGTGTGTGTGTGTGTGTGTGTGTGTTTAAAAGAGCAAGAACTGGGAAGATATCAACCCCCTATACTATTTTGTCTGCTTCCCTGTGGTGACCCCAGAGACACCAGTTGCCGTGTCCTACACGGGCCACTCCTAGCCCATCAGGCCATAATGCATGGCCAGCCATGAGCTCACAATCCACCTACTCTCCCAAAGCATTGGAAACATCTTAGTCCAGGCTACTGAACCTGGAAAGCCACCTTAGGATGGAGGATCTTTATGTTTGATTTCCTTCTTTCTCCTCTGGCTCCTCCAGATCCCAAACTCAGACCCCAAGCCCAGCAACCTTTGCTCTGCCCCCTCTCTTCCACCCTGCCCAGACTGTAGGCATCTTTATTGACCAATCAGGGGTACCTTGTGGGGCAAAGTTTACATAGCATCATTTGGTGTACGTGAGGATATCTTTGTAGAGGGCAACCAGATCTTGAGGACCTGTAGTTAGCACTTGAATGCATGGCACCACCAGACTAACCCCCTATATCTTTATTTGTGAAACAGGTTCTCATCATGTGATTCAGGAGAGCCTCAAACTCACTATGTAGTCCTAGCTCACTTTAAGCCAGACATTCTCCTGCCTCAGCCTCCCCCAAGTGGGTGTCAACACTATAGGCATGCTCATAGAGAGAAGAGAAGCTGCCACCCGTAGGGTACTCGCACCAGACAGAAACACCTTTTGTTCTTGATGGGTGGTTTTCCTATCCACTGACAACTGAGCCTGGGGACAAGGATCCATATTGCACCACAAAAGAAGACAAGGTGACTGGGAAAGTTAATACTTGAAGCTCCGTCGGCTTTGGTTGTGGTTTAATTTCTTACTGCTAATCCTTAAGCGCAAATGTTGTCAAGTGTCCGAGCAATCCCCCACAGGTAGCTACATCTCAAACCGTGTGCAAACAGATTTAGAGGGGAAATTTTAGGTGGGGGAAAAGCCATGTAAGATACTGAGGAAAGACTGCATAAAAAGGTCAGTGAACTCTTATGCCCCAAGGGGGAGGGAAACTTGTCTGGAAGTGCAGTGCCATCCTAAACATGAACGATCATGGACACAGAAACAGATGCCCATCGGACTGGAGGAACTGACCCCTGGCATCTTGAATAGAAGTGACAGAGAAGCCTGATGAGAATATATAGAAGCTTGGCATCTCCTTTATATTTATCTGTACATTATCATTACAAAATGATAGAAAATTAGGAAGTTACTCATCACAGTTTCAATGTTGGATTCAGAGAATAAGTACACTGTAGCTGTCTTCAGACACACCAGAGGAGGGCATCGATCTCTTTACAGATGGTTGTGAGCCACCATGTGGTTGCTGGGAATTGAACTCATGACCTCTGGAAGAGCAGTTGGGTGCTCTTAACCGCTGAGCCATCTCTCCAGCCCAATGGCAATGTTTTTTAAATAAATACTTTGATTCAACAGGAATTAGTAAGAACTAATTCTAACAATAATTTAATTAATTAAAATTCTTTAGTATGACTATAAGTTATACTATAGGGGTAACTGTAGTACCCCTATTTCTCTTCATTTTTATTTTTGTCAAATAAAAATTAAATTCACTTTTTATGTACAACATGTTTTAAAACAAATACACACTGGGAAGATTTACATTACTCCACATTTTTATCAGTTATTTGCATGGTAGCCCTCATTCTTGTTTTTAAATTTGGAAACGATTGTCCACAACAAAGGATTTGCTGAGCAAACTGTAGCATGCAGATGAGGAAGAATGCTTTCTCAGAACTAAAAAGTAATGTGGCAGAAATAAATGTATGTAAATGGAAAGACATTTACACTTCACTGTTGGGTTAAAAATTACAAAATGGTCTGTCTCATATGGGTTTATTATTGCTCAAAAGGAAAGGAATCATGGGAGAACAAAGCTAAGGACGCACAGTGTTAGAAAACATTACTCTCAGTGAAGAAGTAAAGATAATTATCATTTCTTGCTTCTCAGTATTGCCTACTAATGCTTTTTACATTCTAGAATCAATGTGTCTTAGTTAGGGTCTTATTGCTGTGAACAGACACTATAACCAATGTAAGTTTTATAAAGGACAGCATTTAATTGGGGCTGGCTTACAGGTTGAGAGGTTCAGTTCATTATCATCAAGGTGGGGACATGGCAGCATCCAGGCAGGCATGGTGCAGGAGGAGCTGAGTTCTACATCTTCTCCTGAAGGAAGCCAGGAACAGACTGAGCATCCCCAGGCAGTTAGGAGGAGGGTCTCCAAGTCCACCCCACAGTGACAGACTTCCTCCAACAAGGCCACACCTTCTAATAGTGCCACTCCCTGGGCCAAGCACATCCAAACCATCACAAAATGGGCTTTACCAAAGTTATCTTTTAAAAGAATGTAACTATAACATCGTGTTTTCAAAATAAAGTAGGATTTTGGAAATTAAGCAAAGAGCACCTGATCCTGAGCGAAAGACTAGGCCTGAGATCCAGGACGTAAGCAGAGGACCAAGGCCAAGAGCACAGCTTAGGGCTCTCTCTACTCAGCCATAGAAATCCTGGCCCAGCTATTTAATTTCATTTCCATTTCTTTACCCATAAAATAGCAGTGGGCCAGTGAAATGGCTCATTGACTAATAGCCTGAGTTGGATCCCCAAACCCATGTCACGTTGGAAAGCAACCAACTCCACAAAGTCGTCCTCTGACTTCCACAGATGAGTCATAGCAAGTGTGACCAAACACGCGCCCTGTACTCTCACACGACAATGAGAACAAATGAATAAATGCTGGAATCACAAAAAATTGATCTTACCGTCCTGCTGTGCCGTCAGATAGATACAAAAGCATGAGGTTTCTCACCACCAACTCTAGAATAGGCTAAGCTTTATAAGAATGATCCCTGAGATAAACGGGGGGGGCATGGGGGTGGCTTTCCTATAGCTCCTTCTTAGCGTTGAGTCAGCCCAGCAGACAGATGCCGAGCACTTGGTTCTTTTCAATGACAGTTAGTTCATCATCTTAGTTTCTTTAAAAAAAAGCCAACCCCCTTCCTTCCTCCTTCCATGAAAGCTCTCGGGGAAGTTTTGCTTTATTGCTAATGGCTTTCTTTATAACCGGTTGATCAGCTCAGCTGAGATTAATTGAGCATGAATCTGTAGCATCTGTGCAGGCATTTATCAAGAGGAGGCAGCCCATCAGGCGCGAGCCCACCGGCTCTCATGACTGTGCCTTGGCTCTCATTCCAGCAGGTCGCCGTGCACCTGAGCCTCAAGTAGCCAGCAGGCAAGGCTGTGGAAGACTGGAGAGTAGAGACCTCCTATGCTGCTCTGCCCCCTGCCCAGCAGAAGGTATCCTGCTGCAGCTGATCTTCAGAAAGCCATTATGTTGCACTGACTGCAGTGCCAGGCCAGCATCTTCTGTAACACATTAAAATGCTTTAATTTAATTTAAACCAGATACGGCCTGGATTCTAGCCAGTGATGTTCCATTAATGAAATACCATAGAAAATAAATGTTCTTAAAAGCAGTATCTGGTATGGACTGTCCATGGTATTTTTATAGGCTTTGATATCGGATTCCTGCTTTTAATTTGTTTGCCCTAAGTACAGGTTGCCTTTTGCAGATTAATGAGATGCATGATGTGTGCAAATGCACAGCTGAAATGATGACAACGTTAACAATCACTATATATTTTACATTGTCAGGCAATATTGGAAGCATCTTATAAATTCCACACATTTAATGCTTACAGCTTATTAAGTAGAGATCTCCTTGTTTATTTCTTGTTTTCCAGATAAAGTAGCTGAACACAGCAAACTAGAATTCCACCCTGACATCTTGTCGCACCGCTTCCCCAGTGTGCACGTGTAGACTTCATCTAGACATGTTACCGTTTCCCATCCCTACCCAAATGCAGGAAAGCAGGAAGTCAGCAGCTGCCTAAGATCAGCATTTAAAAGGTTTGCCCTAGGGTCTCTCCAAAGAAGTCACTGAAGTCCAGGGGCCACATCCTTTCCCCTTTCTCTGCTGATTTCTCAGGGCAGAAAGAAAAAAGAAAATTTCTTTACCCAAAGCTTGTATTTCCTTTCCTTCGATGGAAAGGATTCCGTGTGTGTGTGTGTGTGTGTGTGTGTGTGTGTGTGTGTGTGTGTGTGTATCTGGTTTTCTGTCTGTCTTTCTGTAAATGTCTGTCTGTCTGTGTGAATGTGTCTGTTTTCCTGTTTGTGCCTCTGTCTATGTGCATGTGTGTCTCTGTGTATGTCTGTATGACTACTCTCTGAACACTGACAAGTATATATAACATCCTGGATCTTGCACCCAACAGTGCTGGCTAATGTTATGTCATGATTGCTAGGCCATTGCTACTCAGTTACCTTGTCAAACAAGACTGCAACATTTGGGATGACCCTTCCGTTGGGATTGGTTTACTCCGAGTAGAAGAGATGGCCCTCCTCTTGCTGGCAAACTTCACAAGGCAGTTGAAACCTTAAAGAGGGCAAAGATTGTTGAATAGAGGGAATTCTCCAGCACTGGGCCCTCCATCCTGCCCTACAATGTCTGCTCTGCCTGGGCATTCATCCTGCCAGCCTGGCCTGTGTGATTTGGACTTGCAGGCCTCCACAATCCTGTAAACCACTTCCTCAAAGAGCAAAACTTTTCACAGATTGCTACCTCCTGTGTGTTCTATCTCCTGGTGACCTCTGAGAGCACCTTCTACCACCAGACAGACCTGGGCCTAGGAGGCCTCCATGAGCCATTGCTGGGGGTGAGACAGCTTTGAAAAGAGGGCGAGACTACGTGAGTCAGAGCACCCCACAAAGGTAAAGCTTAAGTGGTGGTCGCTCCATAAAATGTCCCTTGTGCAGATCCAAGAAAAGCACTGTCCAGTCAGATGTCCAAGAATGAAAAAAAGGGAAGGAAGGCAGAACTCTCTTCCTTCCCAATATTTAAAGGGACAGGCTATGAAGCATGAGGCCCTGTGCATGGAAGAAAGCAAGGCTGTGACCTCCATCCTGCCCTGGCCTTTTAAACTCTGTATTGCCAAACTCAAAGAGAAGAATTTTTGTTCAATACCAAACACATTAACAACAACAACAAAAAAAAGCTGAGAGGAAAAACAGCAATGACCAAAGGAAATCCTTTGTGGGACACTTCCTACAATTCCATAGCTACCATTCAAGGAGGAAAGAAAGAAAAAAAAAAAAAAAAAAACCTCATAGACTTGGGCCACCTCATCTGTCAAAAAAATTTAAAAAAAACTTGACTGAACCTAATCTTAAGGGAGGATCATTTCCCACTTCTTGCTCAAGTTGTTTTGCAAGTAGCAGTGACCATTGAGATAGAACTCCAGTGAAAACTGAAGAAGGGGACTCAAGTGAGCTGCAGCCATAACAGAAGAAACTGAGAGGGAGACAAGTCTGGGTCTGTCCTGCTTGGATAGAAGCTCTGGTTCACCTGTGAGCAGTTACGGGAGCTAAAACAAGCACTTTGAGACGGACCCCAACCCTAACAGGGACTCAGAAGGCCTTGGCTGATGCACTCAAACTGACAAAAGGTGACATCAGGTTCCCACATAGAAGGCATGAGATGGAGCTCAAACAGCTGTCCAAGGCCCACACATCTGAGCTGGAGTCAAGGGCACATACTTTTCAGTCTCAATTTATCAGAAGCTATGGGTCCAAGTGTAGCCTGTGAGTTAGTTTAATATACTTTCAGCACGAGGTTTGGGAAAGTGACTCCATACCCATTGGATCAACCAAGCAGAACCCCAAGGAGTCCTCTCAAAATGACCCTGGACTCTCCGAAGTTTTGGAAGCCTTGAAGAGTCTCACACTCTCTTCTGGGTACCAAAGCGGGGATGGCGTCACAGGATTTCTCACTCCCTAGCGTAACTACTGTATGCTCGTTTTATTAATAGTTTTTCAACGTCCTGGTTGGGGCTAGGTGCTGTTGGGTTTTATGTCTATCAATGGTACACTAATAATAAACCTAGCTATTCTCAAGAAACAGAAATGGCTGCTTTATACAAACAAACAAACAAGACAGAGCTCCAGTACCCTCCTAAGTGTCTTTGACTGGAGCAGCATTTTCTATGCTATTTTCCCCAACAAAGGGGAACAAATGTGTCATCCATCCTTGGGGATGAAGAGGCTGAGACCAGAGTCTCTTCCGGCTCTGTGGGAGTGGCACTCAAGGACAGCCTCGGGTTTTAAAACTCTTCTCACCTTCTGGCACTGTCACCATCGAAGGCAGATGTTGAAAGTAATCCACCTGCATAAAAAATCTTCATAAACGAGAGCCTGATTCCTTTGAGTCTTGGGAAAGGTTAGAATGTAGTTCACAGCAACCCGAGCCTTCTCACCTACCTCTTGAAAAGGAATAATACACTGAGTGGCCTTCATACCTGTACATAAATAATATCCGTGACATTCGGGTGTAAGACGCCTCCAGCATGGCTTCCTAACTTCCCTCAAAGTCATGTCTAATGTGCTGTGGCTCTTCTCTTACAGCGAGCAGAGCGCACAGCCCGTGTGGGAGTGGAACATTCTTTTCGGAATCCTGCCTGACCCAGACTTCCTATTATCCTGTGCAAATGTAATTCAAAATTATTTCTGAGTCTCCTTGTGTAAATATTGTGTTGAGCTTTTCAATCAGAAATACCACATTTCTCAAGTATGTCTATTGGCTTAAAATTATACTAAAAGATACATTAGTCTGTGAAGTTGAATTTTATACAAAGCTATTGAGAAAATGCTTTTCTACAGAGGTTTAACGGTCTTATTCATTCAATAGCTTCATTACCTGTCTGCCCTCAGTTACAGCCTGACGTCTGCCATATTTGAATGAAGTTACCGTTATGTAAGTTGTTGAGGTTCAGTTAGTGATTAGTTTTAAGTGAAGCTTTTAGTTAGCTTCCCATGTCCATTACAGCTCATTCCCCTGCTCTAAGGCTCACCTTGGGCCAAATTTAGCTTAATAAATTCCAATGAGGAAAAGTCCACTGGAAGACAGTCACACCCACGGGAAGGAAGTAGGTAGAAAAGAAAGAACGTGGTATCTGCTTTGGAAAGCGGGGAATTGCCTTTCCTCCCTCCACACTCTTCACAGCACGTCAGGTACTGCGGTGGTGCTCACAACGGAGGAATCTCAGATGTCGAGTGCGACGCTCCAACAACTCAGCTGACTGTCCCCAAACCACAGCTCTGCCTTCAGAGAAAGGGAGGCTGGGCTTTCCCGGAGACACATAACTGTGGTTTCCTGAGTCACACCCAAGACGAGCTGGGTTTCCGGTAGATGTGCCCTGCTGCAGGTTCTCCACGTGGTGAATACAGTCTAGAGAACAAAGATGAACAGGGCTATGTCTTGGGGTGGGGGTGGGGTTATGTCCTGCAGAGCAAGGCCCCAGGGCTTAGGGCGGTTCCGTACTTGCTGAAGGTCACAGCCAGAAAGTGGAAGAGGCAGGATTCTGCTCTCAAGGTCTAGTCTAGAAGTCAACTGCTGCCACCGTGTCACATCTGAGGGGGCCACACTTTCCATCGCTCTCCTCAGAACCCCAACCAACCCAGACACCGTGGAATGTTCTGTTTCTCCAGTTCGCCGTATTCACTTCCATCTTAAATGGGCTCCCGTACAAAACTTCTTCAGTCCCACGTCATTCTCTATCTTGCTATTGCTGCCAAAGCACCTCGGGAAGTCGTTGACGTCACTGCTTCACACCTCTCCTACACTTGGACCACCAGGAAGCCTCTGATCTCACCAAGGTCGAGGACCTTCCTAAAGTTGCCGAGTAGGCAGATCTGCCCATTGAGCTAACGTGCTGTTGCTAGTGACTGCCAAATCGTCACCTCCCAACCAGCAACAGCCCGCCATATGCCGTCTACCGTTAGCTGACCCTCACATTCGGAACACGGCTCCCTCAGACTCGGCCATCCTGCCTTCTGCTTCACGTCTCCAAGTAACACAGCCCTTTCTGAACTGGCTCTTAGACCTAGCAACTGCACCGCCATTCTCCCCTCCTCCAGGGAACTGAATCACTCTTCTGTTCCTTCTACTCATCTTTACATCTCCACATAGACATCACTTCTAGGAAGTGGGCAGAGCTTGGCTTGCTATCAGATCTGGGTGCGTTTCCATACCTCTCCTCCTATCGCGGTATTTCTTTTCTCTGTATCCTCGAGATTTGAAGCTTAAACCTCCACTAATTAGTATGATTCCCAATCAGTGAAGATATTCAATAAATACTGGCCAAGTAGAAAAAGAATGGATGGAAGAAGGGAGCGAACGAGGGAGGGAGGGAGGAAGGAGGGAAATGGTAGCAATATTTAACCTAGTCTCAGGATGTTCTTGAGTGTAATGAGTCAAAAACTCAGCAGTTAGCATCATGATATGTCAGATGCATCTCAAAGCCCTGCTTTCAGCACAGTCATCTCTGTCCACTGCAGGAGTTTCTGCCCTTCAGCACAGAAACTTTATCCTGTCTCTTATCTTCCACACACAGGTTCGTTTCTGGTTTAATCCTCCTCACTTACCACGGACAGAGTGCTTTAAAGGATCTTATCTCGCAGTTGTAGAATCTGGAAACCAGGCTGTATGCAGAGTCAGTGCACCCTAGGGCCTCCCTCTGTGGCTTACAGATAGCTGCTATCTTAGTTAGGGTTTTATTGCTGTGAGGAAACCCCATGACCAAGGCAACTGTTATAAAGGACATCTCATTAAAGCTGGCTCACGGTTTCAAAAGTTTAGTCTATTATCATCATGGCGGGAAGGATGGCAGCATGCAGGCAGACACAGAGGAGCTGAGACTGTATACCACACTTGGCATGGCTTAAACATAGGAGGCTTCAAAGCCCACCTCCACAGTGGCACACTTCCTCTAGCAAGGCTACACGTCCTCTAACAAGGCCACACCACCTAATAGTGCTAGTCCTTATAGTTAAGTATTCAAACACATGAGTCTATGGGAGCCATTCCTATTCAAACCACCACAATCCATTTTAAATTAATTTGGTATGCTAACAAAAGGTTCATTCTAATACTAACTTATTGAAGGTTGGGTTTCTTTCCAAATGGAATGTTGGATTTAGATGAAGCTTTTTCTATATTTGTGGGGAGAATATGTTTTTTCCTTTCTGGTTTATGAATATGCTTAATAACGATTGATTATTGGATGTTAAACCAGCATACTTGGGGTAAAGACTGCTTAACTATGATAATGATTCACTTTAGACATTTTTGGGTTAAATTTCTTAAAAATTCTTTAAAGATTTATTTATTGAATGTGTATGAGTACACTGCAGCTGTCTTCAGACACACCAGAAGAAGGCAGTGGATCCCATTGCAGATGGTTGTAAACCATCATGTGGTTGCTGGGAATTGAACTCACAACCTCTGGAAAAAATAGTTGGTGTTCTTAACTGCTGAGCCATCTCTCCAGCCCCAGATTTCTAAAATTTGATTCCAATATTTTGTATTCATGAGTGATATTGGTATATAGCTTCATTTTCTTGTGATACTCTCATTTCGTCTCTAGACAATGCTAGTCTTGTTAACTGGGCTGGTAAACCTTCACTGTGGTATTCCAATTTGTACAATTGGTATTTGGGTTTTTTAAATATTTTTTAAAAGAAAACTCATTGGAGCCATTTAAATTTAGAACTGTCCTCACAGGAAGACTTATAAGCTACAAATTTATTATTTTAATAGATATGCAGGTAACTATGTAAGTTATCTCCCTTTTTGGGTTCTGTTTTAATTAAGCTGTCAAATTTATCAAGCTGTTCATAATATTAGTCTCCTTTTGCTGACTCTACTGATACAACCTTTGTTGCCATTCTTGAGATTGGTAGTTTGTGCCTTTCTTTCCTTTTCTAAATCAGTCTGACTATAAGTTCACAAGTTTACTTGACTGTTTCAAAGAGGCTCTTCGGTTTCATTGTTTTCTCTATTGTTTTTGACTTTTACTTTCTTGTCATTCTTACATTTATTATTTTCTTTGCTCACTTTTTTTTTTTTTTGGTTCTTTTTTTCGGAGCTGGGGACCGAACCCAGGGCCTTGCGCTTCCTAGGTAAGCGCTCTACCACTGAGCTAAATCCCCAGCCCCTCTTTGCTCACTTTTATTTCAATTTGTTGTCATGTTTTAATCTTATATCCTTAATAAACTCCATATTTTCTTATTATTATTTTGTTGTTTAAACAACAAATTATATTTTATAGATATTTTAATGAAGAAGACTAAAAATCTTACATATTTGTCTTTACAAACATTTGGAGCTCTTTACTCCTTCAGATTAAGTTAGATTTCCATCTGATATCATTCCCCTCTGCATGAAGGGCTCCCATCATCCCCCTCTGCACAGAGGACTCCCATCATCACTCTCCTCCGCATGAAGGAGTCCTTTTACATTTTCTTCTGAGCATGTGCATCATAAGTTATCTTAACACCTCAATTTCTGAAAAGATCATTAATTTACCAACATTTAGAAAAGATATTTCCTGAGATATAGTCAACTCATATCTAAAGTCTTTTACTCCTATAGATTAAACAACTGAATATTGAAAACACTTGGGGGTGGGGTGGGGGATGGAGTCTGGACTGAATTTGCAAAACTTCTTTTGCAGTTACTCCCTAAACAATACAGTAAATTAACTATTCACATGGATACTTTAATCTATACAGAAGTGCCTCCAAAAGTTACACACAAATACTATTCCATTTTATGCAGAGTCTTAAGCATCCCCCCTGCTATCTCCCACCCCATCACTTTTTTTTTTTTTTTTTTTGGACACGGTCTTTCCATATAGTCCTGAATGTCCTGGAATTCACCGTGTAGACCAGGCTGGCTCAAACTCACAGATTTGAACTCACTGCCTCCTAGATTAAATGAATCTCTCTCTCTCTCCTTCTCTCTCTCTCTCTCTCTCTCTCTCTCTCTCTCTCTCTCTCTCATTTGCTCTCTCGCTCTCTCTCTAGTCTATGAGAGATGCAGGAACGAGTCACCTACCAATACCCCCAATACCCGGGAAATGCCATTTATTTGGCTTTGCTATACAATGATGGCTCCACACGTTGAGAACTTCTGCACTGCTCTTTGTATTCTGTATCTTTTATATTATTCTGGCACAATTGTGAAACTTATAAAGGTAAATATTTATCCAGAGCAGTGCTCACTCTACTTATTATAATTATTCTATTGGCAATGATAGTTTTTTCGAGTATCCGACTCAGCGCCCTAAGTAGCTTGGGTTTCTCAGGACCAGAGTAGGAACAGGTACTGTGTGTCCAGCAGTCGTTGTCCCCTTCCACTCCTCAGCCTTAGGTAGTTTACTCGTTCGCTCATACTGGTCAGCACCCAAGTACACAATCCTGGCGAGGACCCCCAAAGATCTCTGGGGTTCTCCCATGCAGCAGTCTTCTCTTGTCTTTCTATATTCTAGAAATGGACATCAACCACTGCGAGGCTCAGGATACATAACAAAAAGGGGAACCAAACACTGTAAGGGCCAGAGGATGGCTAAGAGGGCCATGGAATGCCTTTGTCTCAACGAGACATGGCCATTGTACATGTGAACTCAGAGTGGCTGTGCTTACCTGTAAGAGACACACACAAGATCAAGCCAGTGAGCATCCTAGCATAGACTGAGGAGGGGCTCCCACAGTGAGAAGCTATTGATGTTTGCCCGTTCGAGAGGGAGTCATTCTTCTTCATGGCTGTGGCTGCTGACGGGTTGTTGGTGCTCATGCACTATACTGACTGGACTTAGTGCTTTATAAAATCAAGGGAAGAGGACACGAAGGTGAAAAGGCACACATGAGGGAGGCGTGGGGAAGAGGGACAGATCTGGGGGTGGAAATGACCAGGATAACAGTACATATGTGTGAAACTGTCAAAGCACATTCCTCTTAATTTTTCAGTAAAAGATAAAGAATAAGTCCCCAGAGCACTCCTCTGCCTTCTGCTACAGGAGGAACCACTGCCGTCTAAGACAATGGTTCTCAGTTCTGTGCTAGAGTCTTTGTACCTGTCTCTCCCCTCACTTGGCTTTATGTTTATGTGAGTCATCCATGGAGTTGCTTATCATTGAGGGTGGTTAATTCTCATTGTTCCACCGTGTGCTGCTGCTCCCAATACACTAGTTCCTTTGTGCATTTGATTGCTGACTGACGTTTATACTCGCCCTAGTTGAGGCATAACTGTCACTATGAATATTGTCTTAAGAGGCTTTTGTTGAACACCTGTGAGGTAAGCTGCAGAGTTGCAGGGACTGCAGATACTCAGTGTTGCAGTCCCTGTCCAATGTTATCTCAAGCTGCCATGTGCATGGCATATGCCTCCAACAGTGCACGTGAGTTCCAGCTACCCCGGAAAAGCTACGGCTATATTTCATATCCAAAATATAGAAACAAGTTGCCAAACAATAGGAAATTAAATAAATCATGTGTTCCCATGCAATGCCCTAGGAAATAGTTATTTAAAATACTGTTCTCAAATCATATTTAAAGATATGAAGAAATGACTACTCTGTACTAACTGGGAAAAAACGAGTTGCAAAATAGAAGTACAGTTTGTGTTCAGTGTTGCTTAAAAATAAAATGAATGAATATACTCCATCTGCATTAGAAGGACCAAATATTGACCCCAGAGTAGGCTAAATTTCAGGTAATTTTGTTTCTTGATAGTTCCTATATTGTTATTTGAAATAATGGTCATAAGTGACCACACACTGTATTGATAATCAGCAAAAAGAAAAACATTATAAGTAAAGTCATCCTGCCTTGCACACTTCTTATGCTGTCCATGAGACCTGTGAGAAACAGAAGGTTCCCATGGAAATCCGCTGGGAAAAGGCCAAGCACCGTTTGAAAGTCAGTATTATCTTGCTTGACTGTTTGCCAACACTAGTTGAACTGCATGTTTGAGAGGAGACGTAGGCAAGAGACGACATGCCACAGAAGTGTGGTGGGTGGCTGTCTCAAGGACCTACTCCAGGGAGGGCCTCAGTCACAGATTAAGTGAGTGAGAGTTGTCAGATACTAGATACAACCATTCCAAGGGCCTCCCAGGAAATCCCAGTGGGCAGCCATGTAGGGAATATAGTCTAGACATTAGGCCTGGTACCGTCACTCACTATTTTGGAGTGAGGGCTGCAGTGAGGGGCTGGGAGATGGTGGAACAGTAAACAGAAGCCCCTGAGGTTCTGGATTAGAGAGGACCTTCGCCCAGCAAGGTGAGCTACCTTCTTCACTTAGCATTCTCCATTTGGGTGGAATAGGAAAGCTTAACTACCGAGATAACAAAGATGATATGTATTCAAGAGCAGGGCGCAGCTACACTGCTGTTTCTTGAGCATTACCTCACTGGGGCCTTTCAACACAATATGTTTTTCTTGTGTTTTGTTTTGATTTTCCTTACAGTGGTGGTCATTGGTTTTAATAGTTCTCTCATTTAATAATGCCAGTGAATAATAATTTATATACCGAAACTGCACAGGTTTAAGTGTTACACATTGATATAATTTTGATATTTATATTCCCATTAAACCACCACAATGAGAGGTAATGAGGAGGATATACCCACAATTCCTATGCACTCTCTGCTGCTCTGAGGTCACTCCATGCCATTCCCACCCTCTCTGTCATCAGTGTGCTTTCTACTACTAAGACTTTACATTGCCTAGACGTGCGTACAAAGGGTTTGTCTCCCTTCACACACCATATTTACTTGGAAAGTCATCCATGGTGCTGTTTATTGCTAACCTGCTATGGATATAGGTTCTCCTGTAGATAAGAGCTGAATTCTTCCCAGTTGGGAGTTATCATATATATCACAGTAGGTAAACATTCGTGTGCCAGCCTTCGTGAGGATCTATGCTCGCTCTCGGGTTTGGTTGTTGTATAGACATTTAGAAGTAAAAATGGCCGTATTACAGAGCATGTATAAGCTTAACCTTTGGTGCAACTACCAATTTGTTTCCCAAAATAGTTGTTCCATTTTAAAGTCCCATAAAGAATGTCTGGGATTCCAGTCTCTGTAAATTTTTCAACACTTGGTACAAGTACAGCCAGTCTCTTTAACCGTCTTAGAGGCTCATGGTGACGTCTCAATGCAGGCCACTTCCTTAACGGTCAATAGTAACTGGGATCTTAATTTCATACCATGATATTCGCTTTTATATTAAGAATACTCTCAGGCTGTAGTTCAATGGTAAGTTCCTACTTAGCATGCAAAGGACTAGGGTTCGATTCCCAGCACTGCAAACAAACTAAAAATAATTTTTTAAATAAGATATGAACTGCTAGTTTCTGGTACAGAAATCTTCAAATCCTTAAGCAATAGGGATGATGCAGCTCTTGTTCTCTTCTTTATCCCTGGTTCATGGCACAGAAGGTCCGATCTTCACCATTTCCTGGATGATAAGAGGGTTTTTGTGTTCTCTTGCTGCTACCCAGGAGCAGGTTACCCAAAGACCATGGCACAGTGAGGTTGGAACTTCCAGCCCCAAACCCCATACTCCAGGGAGAAACGGTGATAATCAATCAAAGAGAGGAAGACTTGTGTTCTTCCTCCCTTACTATCCCCTGTCCCCCACACCCTAATCCAATCACTTTTAATGAGAAAAATGTTTGAACAGACATTTTGCCAAAGACCGACTAGAAATCAAAACACAGACAGACATGCTCGATATCACTCCTGTGGACATCGCTTGGTCAAGCAAGTATCATTGTTATTCCCATTTTGTAGATGAAGAAACAGATTTACAGAGGTCAAATGGCTTATGAAGAGAAGTTTAACTAGCCAATAGAAAGTCTATCTATATTTACACTTCAACTCCAGCTCAGTGTTTTTTCATGGTGCACCTTGTACTCTAAGGGCCTGCCGGGCTTCTAGAGCAGTATCCTCAGAGAAGAGTTAAAAAGAGAGGTGGGACATGTATGGGCCTCACATTAGAGTCACAATAGTGTACACATAGGTAAGATGGGAAGTGGCATGATTAAGCAAACCAGGATCGGGGTTGGGGATTTAGCTCAGGGGTTGGGGATTTAGCTCAGTGGTAGAGCGCTTGCCTAAGAAGCGCAAGGCCCTGGGTTGGATCCCCAGCTCCGAAAAAAAGAACAACAACAACAAAAAAAAAAAAGCAAACCAGGATCAGAACATGCTGACTCAGGGGCACATGATGCTGACAAATTGGGACAGAGGAGCTAGTGTGCTGGAGGTCAGTGTGCATCAGAAGGTCAATGTCAGGCAAGTGATACACTGCACACGTCATGGCTGAAGCACACGTGAAAGTAAGAGGAGAATATGGTTACCTAGCACTGGGGGAAGAGATGTGGAGGAGACATTGGTCCAAAGGCTCACACTTTCGTGTAAGAGGAACGCATCCAAGAGGACACGGTGCAACGCTATGCTTGCACGAACACACTCAGTGCACTGTGACATATTATTTGAAACTATTAAGGGTCTCAGTGTTTCCACCACCCCACCCCACCCCCAGAAATCACATGATGTCATTAAGTGTGTTGATTAGCTGTATATGCATCAGTTTATGAGCAATATATGTAATTTCTACTTGTAAATTAAACACAGACATGTTTAATAAGTGGCACTGCAAAAACTATCTTTTAAAAAAGACATTTTTTCAAAATGTAGTTGCTGAGCATGACAGACTTAGTGTCACACACAGAGAGAAGCCAGATCCAGGACAAGGAGACAAGCCTGAGAACCACCTCAGTGGAGAGAGCACACACACACACACACACACACAGAGAGAGAGAGAGAGAGAGAGAGAGAGAGAGAGAGAGAGAATCATACACATACACCCACACTCATACATACACACACACACCCATACATATACAGACACCCATATATACACACCTACACACATACATATACTACACACATACACACACACACCCATACACACATGCACGCATACATACACATACCCATATACACACATACTCATACACAGACACACCTATTCGTATATGCACACATGCATACACCACATGCACGCACACGCGCGCGCGCACACACACACACATACACACACCACAGTACACACTACAGTGGGTGAAAGTAAGAGATTAAGTACCCCGTCCGCCACAGAGCACCTTGTAAGGCACATATGAAACAGCAATGTTTTACAACAGGCCACTCCAGGAATATGACATTCAATTGCTCTTAGAGAAATAAACAACAACAACAAAAGTCACTGGTAGGAGCTGAGAGTTAAAATGTGATTAACTTGGATTTTATACTTTTTTGTTCTCAATTTCTTTTTTAATTATATTCTGAATAATCTCAAGATGAATAGCCAAACTTTAAAATCTTATGTAAATCTTCAATCATTAATCAACACTCTTCAGGGTTTTTGTTTGTCTGGTTGGTTGGTTGGTTGATTTCTTGTTTGGCTGGTTGGTTTTTACTTGATTGCACTGTTCTAAAAATCCTGGAATAATTCCAAAGGCCACAGAGAGGTCCAGGTCAAGTCAATGACTCAATAGACCCCCTAAAACTATTTGGTCATTCTTCCATAAGGAAATTGGCACTGTCTCTCAGGGAGGGAGACAAACCTCTGAGCAGTCTCTCTAGATGAGGTTAAGTGAGATGGGAAACCCACCTTAAAGTCAGGTAGTGAGGTCCCAGGTGCTGGGGTCCACGGCTGCATTCAAAAGAGAGGAGTCCCCGCATCGTCTTTCTCTGCTTCCTAACAGTAGACATAGTGACCAGCTCCAGCTCCTCAAGCTCCAGCTACCATAACAATCTACACCCTCAAATGATAGGCCAGAAGGAAGGGATTCTAAAACAGAATGCTCCCAGTCAGACAAACCTACAGCGCTAACCGTTAGGCTCACTTTTGCTCTCCGTGGTGCCAGTTACCCAGAGTCGACCACTGCTTAAAAATATGTGAAAAACACCAGAGGGGTGGGGGAGACAAACAACTCTTAACTTCTGAATTCAGTTTTATTCTCTGTAGTTTGATGAGCGGTCACACCACCTAGTTCTGGCCCCATCCGGGAGCGGACCAACCCTTCATCCAGTGTATCCATACCGCACATATGTGTCACCTGCCTGTTAGTAGCCATCTTTGATATCTGAGAAAACACATCCCTACCCGCCAGCAATGCTGTGCTCTTGGTTCATCATGTGACTCAATTTGCTTAACAACTGTTTCCCTGTCAAGGTATTCTAGTAACTATGTTCAGACCCACATTTATTGTACTTAATAACGTCCATGAAGTCCAGTGAGGACACAGCTGTATAACCATGTTGCCAATTCTTCATGTTATTGGTGCTATTACTAATCTCTCGCTGTGCCTAATTTATAAATTAAGCCTGGACAAGGGTGTACATGCAGAAGGTGTTTTGCAATACCTTTGGGACTAAGTAATTCCCCAGGTTTCAGGCATCCATTGGGGGTCTTGGGGTGTACTCCGCCTAGAAAAAGCAGTTCTAGGTCCAATAGCCTCCAATGTACTTTTATATACAGTTTATAGTCGAATGAATTTGGATTTCTGATTGTCCAAATATAGGTGGCATTTGAATTGGTGTGTTATTTTTCTCAATGATGTACTATTATTTCAGAAGGGAAGAGTCCCTTACTAGGTGGTGACTTTGTCACCAGGTTCAGGACATGCTGTGGGAAACAATGGCTGCTTTTACTAAGGGGCTTCCTTAGCCCAGCCATGGCTGTCCACCATATTACCTGTCTGCCTTGCACCTTCCTGCTCCAGCCCTGTGCTGCTAGGCTGAGCCACCACCAGAAGCATGGCTTTGGGAAAGTTAAAAAGTCTACATTGATGTTCCAATACTGTCAGACCACAAGGCACCCAGACGTGAACCATCCACACGGGTCCAGTGTGGCCTCTCTGAAGCAGGTCCAGCATCGGATCCTCAGGCTGAAGGACTTTGTGTTAAGCTGTGTTGTCAGCCAAGCGCAGTCCCGAGACAGTCCTTTCTGCCAGCACCGGAGACAGTCTTATACCCTGTGCAAGCATTTCCAATCCTTTAAAGGACGAATCCTCCTGAGACGGTGTGTCTGGGAGGTTAGTAGCTCCAGGACCTCGGTGGGAGCTTTGTAAAGTTACTTCTGTTCCCCCATCTCCCAGATAAGTATCAGCGTAAAAACTACAAATGCTTCCAAGAAGTGTACTTAACCAAAAGGCCCATGAGAACGGCTCATGTTACGTAACCCTAGAATAGGAGTTTTTAATCATCATAGGCTTTGAGCTGCCATGTGAACTTCAGCCTAATTTCCCAAGCTCCAGTTAACCAAACATCCTGGAGGTCATTGACCACTTTTTTTTTTAACAAAACTGTAGAGGGAGAGCCAGTTAGAACTGCATGGGACCTTAGAGGTCAACTCTGCTGAGCCCCAAAGGCATCAGAAAGCAGTGGCAACAACCAGCATTTACTGACCACATCTATGCGCCAAGAGCCACAACACGCATTTACATCACACTCGCTCCTCACATTCTTTCCTTGTTCCCATTTAGCACATGAAGCCTTGTGAGTAGCTAAGGAATCCACCCAATGTCACACCTGTGCCCCGTCTCCACCATGGCCCTCAGTGCTCCAAACCTCTGCAATTTATTAACTACTAAGGCTATGGAAAGTTTGCCATCTGCAGCATCCGGGAGAGACATGGAGTGGAGCTCGTCATCCCGTAACTCCCAAGTCACATTCAACCATGGCAAACATTGCAAGTCCCTACACGATAAGCCCAACACGCAGTGGTTTCTTAGTATTCATGCTAGGTTACAAAACCCTGGAACCGTGGGATGTTTAGAGGCGATACAACTTAAACATTCTTTTACAAATGAGAACACGGGACCTAGAGAGATGACGTGTCTCGCCCAGGCTCCCACAGCTAGGTAGAAGGCAGGAGAAAGAGTTATGCATTGGGGTTAAAAATAGGATGTTGTTTAGGTGACTCCTTAATTTTTTTCTAACGATGTGATTTGTTCTACTAACCTGATTATTACGAGCTGGTGGGAAGCAGCATCCTAGTCTAAGGGGAAAAAACTTTACGGTTGTGATTATTAACCTTTAAAAGGCTTTTAACTTTTATTCTAGAATTTATGGAACATGTAGCTCAAGGGTATTATGTGGCTTAACTTGAAAAAGGTCAATTCCCTCTGCAGGCATCCCAGCAGTTCTGTAATAATGTTGTACGTTTATAAGGAACCTTTTCCTCGAGGAGACCAGGAGGCTAAAATTTTATTGTCTCTCGGTTATTTATTGAAGTGACTGATAGATCTATCTATGGGTAAGTGGATGGGGTTTTAGCCCAGGGAAGCCCGTAGGAAGTACCACAGGGAATGCAAAATAGTGCTCTCTCTCCCTCTCCTCTCTTTCTCTCTCCCTTTCTTCCTCCATGCTCCCTCTTTGTCTTTCTCTTTCTCTCTCCCTCTCTCTTTCACTCTTAGCCTAGCTTAGCTCTAGTCTTGTAGGGAGGCAGCTGGGTGTGGATCAACCCTTATAGATTAGATGCCTCCCATAGGTGTTCCACAGGCTATTACCTCCTCCTTGGGGCAGAAGAGAAGCAACTAATAAAAACAAGATGAACATTTTTACATGGGAAGCGAGGCCAATTTTGAATCAGAAGTGTGGTCACCAGAACTGAGCCACAGAGTTGGACCATAGAAGTATGTCAAAGCATGTGGACAAGAATTAAGGCCACCGGGTCAGGGCTGCACCAATAATAAAGCTTATGTCCCGGTCATAATTGTTTCCAGAGACCCTCAAGGCCGATAAGGGTGGAAAGTGTGGTTTCTTAAAGCCAACACTTACAGTACCTAAGATGGCCTTGTTACACGGACGCCCCCTCCCCCTCAGAACAGTGAGCCGCCAGCAATTCCAAGGCAAAGGAAGGCAATGTTTAGGCGGCGAGAGGAGAAATTTAGCAGGGGAGCAGCAGCAGCCAGAGAATGCAGATATTAAATGCCACATGAAAGAAAGACAATCTAGCTGTATTGTGTATGTCTAGTCAGATAGAATTGAGCCCAGGGGGTGGAATTCCCAGAGAGCAGTTTTTAATCTCCAGATAAGGAAAAGCATTAGAGCAGCCTGCCTGCCTCTGTGGGCTCTGCAAACTCACTCTCTCTTATTTATTCCCCTAGCATTTACTGATCAGGGCCCAGCATGAGGCTCCACAGGGATATCTGTTCTCTCTCATCAGCATCCCTGGATCCTCACAGGGTCCGAATTTGAGTAACCAATTACGTAGTTGTCCTGATCAATGAGCATCTGATACATGCCAGGAACGAGAAACATTGAAAAGAAAAAGCACAGTCCCCACGGGGCCCAATCTCAGTACTTAGGGGGCTGGGGAAGAGAGTGTACCGAGAGTTTGAGGCCAGTCTAGGCTACACGGCAAGCTCAAGGCCAGTTTGACTACACAGCCAAACCCTGTCTCAAAAATAAACAACAACAAAGTCCATAATTTTTCTAGGGCTTTTACTTCTAGGTAGAAATGGGGAGAAAGAACAAATTAAAATAAATTTTTCTAAGGGCTCTGTAAGCAAGAGTGTTGGGGATAGCGACATTAAGTTTAATATCGGGCAAAGAAAGAAGCTAGGAGGTCATTCAATGTTGTTGGTGTTTTTCTCATTTAATAAATATTTGTTGACTAGGTGTTATGTGCCAAGTCCTGCAAAGGCCCCACTACCAGGCAAAGTGAAATTTCTCTTTCCTCATGCAAGTAACTTGGAGTGGAAAAGACCACCCACAAAACAGCATAGGCCATTACCATTGCCCCTGGTTGCCTGTCAGAACATGAAGATAACACCCGATGGCTGGAGACGCTCCACATTTCTGTCACAAAACTGAAGAAACTCTTGTCCACCACTGTTTAAAGAGAACTGTCCTGCCCAGGACAACACCACGTACCAGGCAGTACTTGATACTGTCTGCCTGGGGCACATCTCCAAACTGTGTGGGTTGTGAATACTGCTCCCTGTGGCAACTCTCCCATAGGAGTCAGCTGAAAATCGCAGGCTCCTGGCTGCACACACCCTTTCCCACTTAAAGCTCCTTTAATACCCAGAGTAAGTTCAAAAGTGCCCAGTGTCTGCCTTTCTTGCTTGGGGCTTTCTCTGCTGGCCTCGCAGCAGACTGTGGAATTCTAAACATGCGTCTGCGGCTCTGCGAGGCTGCCAGTATGTCAGGACATAGGTTTTATTGGGGTCCATATCCCAAGAGAGAAACTCTATCTGTGACATCTGTCAGAGAGAAAAGGGAAAAAAAGAGCAAAGAAGAAGGCCCCATTCCTCCCGACATGGTTTCCACTGGCTTCTTTAGAGATTTCTGGCTTTATGGATGCTCTGAACTAAGCCATAAGCCTGCTTCAAATTGCATGACTTAAGTAATAGTAGAAAATCACCTCAAGTTTCAGTTAACTCTTCTAAAGTAAAGAACACTCTTTGGGCTACAAGAGCACCTTGTGAAGGATCAAGGAGTAGACACAAATCCCAGGACAGAACTTTCCTTTCTTCTTCTCTACCAATTTAAGAAATGTCTGTACTCCAAACACCAACTTCTCTTCATTTCAGAAAACAAAAACATGGCTCCCTAGATGTCAAAGGGTATCAATCAATTTATATCAAGAGGACAGATTGAGCTGTCCCCAAGATTTATTCTTTCTATATTTAAAAAACTCAACCACCTAAGACTTGCCAACCACGAGTACAACTCCATGTTTTGTGACTAGTTTTGTTGCCAGCGACACACTGCCTGAGTTCTTTCAGGTCTGTCACTGGACAGAGATAAATTAGTGGACTTCCTAGACCTCTCCATAAGATGTTCCACAACAACACAGGGCGTGGGATCCTATAACACTCAAAGCTCACACTGCCTTCTTCCCCGGATACCCAGATTTGCCTCCCAGAATACCAGCTGTCACCACCAGAGAAGATCCCTGTACCTTCCAGGCCTAAACTACAGCCCAGAGTGTTCTTGGAGTCATCTTTTGGGGTGACTGCAGAACACACTTCTTGGGGCTTCTCTAATGCATCTCTTCAGCTGAATGGCCCATATGGGATCCTTGAACTTCAGAGCCCGCCCCACTATCAAGGCTGTGGAAAGCGGCAGCAACACCAGGGACTAAACAAGATTTCCTGTGCGGTCCCTACTTCAATCTTCATGCCATACCACGCCACGCCACCCCTAGATAGTGACAGAGGAGTCATGGCCTGGGGGGCAGCGGTGTGGAGTGTCAAAAGTGCCAGGAATCCTGATCACAGTATCCAGGAAACACCAGTCATGACCACAGCAAAGCCAAGCTACTGAGCATCAGAAGTTTGCCTGACTTAACTCAGCCAAATGAGTGGCTAATGCTAGACTCGGGGGTCTCTAAAGAAACAGAACTGATTGTGTGTGTGTGTATCTGTATGTGTGTGTATATATATATATATATATATATATATATATATGTATATATACGTATATATATGTGTGTGTGTATACACATATTTATGTACACACATATCTACATATATCTACATATATACATACATATATATATCGGGGTGTGTGTGTGTGTGTGTGTGTGTGTGTGTGTGTGTGTGTGATGGGGATTTATCAGATTGTCTTACACAATATGGTCCTCCTGGCAGTCCAACAATGCTGATTCACACGAAATAAGCTAAGGATCTGGTAACTGCTCACATCAGGAGGCTGGATGTCTCGGCAGCAGTGTCTCTGGCACTGAAGGTCTTGAGGATTCTTGGAAAGCTGTGGGTCATCGGTCTGTCTGCATTGGGAGCAGGAAGAAAGTGGTCTTATTCTTAACAAAGGAACATTGTAACCATAGGACAGGTGAACTCGTCAGCAAGAGAGAAGGCAAGCAGAAGGCAGTTTCCACCTTCTGTGTCCTTTATCTGGTCTGGGGCCAGAAGTGACCATCCACATTTAAGATCCACATTTAGACTTGACATCTTCCTACGTCAAGTAATGGAATCAAGACTATCCCTCACAGAAATGCCCAGTGGCTTGCAATTTAGTTGATTCCAGATCCAACCAAGATTAGCCATCACAGCCACCAAAGTAGCGCCTGAGTTCTGCCTGTTACGTTATCCAGTTCCATCACGGAGAGCCCCAATCTATTCAGCAACTGATTTCGGAATTGTTGTGATTTAAGGACATGTTGCTGGGGCTATTTACCACTTACTTCCCTCTCACACAGGGTCACCTGTAGCAATGACATCAATTCTCAAAGAATACCCCTCCCCCATGCCTCTCCTCTACAGAAGGGAGAGCTATGCCCCTCAAAGGCTTTGGCTGCTGTAGCACACCCCATGTATGAGCACTGCATGTGATCAATCTCCTCGACCACCCTCAGAAATCTTTAGAAGCCAGAAGATTTTAGTGATGCCAGTTTACACCATCTTTTCCATAGAAAGACAACTTTTTCTCTTTCCACTTTCTATGTGGACAATTACAGGGCCTCCAGCTGTCACCATCAGTTAAATCACCAGGACTTCCTTTCTGGTCATACATTTTTTTTCCTGAAGCAGCATTTTAGCAGCAGATTAGTCCCGGACACATCAGTGCTTTTTATCACCAAGCAATATTTGTCATCCCCAGGGCCTCGTAGCTCAGTTTCCATCCAGTAGATCACATGTGAGGCTCTCCCTCAGCCAGTTGTCGCACTGTGACTGGCACTTTTACCACACAAAGTGGCTCTAAACAAACAAGTAGACGCTAGAGATGAGTAAACATTCCAACGTTCTTCACCCTTGAGCCCATTTATTATCATCAGTATTTTTCCCTTCCTCGGCTCTCTTCCCCCCCCCACCCCCAATCCACTTTTTCAAATGATTTCCGATCCTGAACAAATAGCGTGTATTCAACAAACATTTGATAAGTTGATTTACATCACTGGACATGCAAGAATATTCCAAAATGGAGGAGAGATGCTAATCACAGAACTTAAGAGCCAGCAGGGATCTGCGAAACGGAGCAAAGCAAGCCCTTGTGTTGTAGATGAGGAACAGAGCTACAAAGGGATGTGGCAATTCACCTCCATCCTCACCCATTTGATTACAAGCTGAACTAGAACTCAGACATTCAACCTACAGGATATCATGATTATGAAAATAGTACCTGTTCTCTTCAAGGTCTGCATGGCCCAAGGTTGCAACCAAAATAGATGCTGTTTGCTCTTGGCTCCAAGAGTTTTATAATTAGTATAGTCTTTCAATTCAAAGATGAGAAATCTTCCTAAAGCTGGCAAGTAAAAAATTAGAATCCATCATTTGCCTAAGACTGTTCAGTCAAGATTTCACAAACTCTGGTCTGGGGAGAAGGTTCAATGGATAGAGTGTTGATCCCACAAGCATAGAGAGTGGGGTTCAGATCCTGGCACCCACATAAACAGCCAGGCTGCCACTTGTAATCCCAACATTCAAGATACAGAAACAAGGTATACTTGACTAGAACAGCCCAGACTGACAATTTATGGGATCAGTGAGACATCCTGTCTCAATAAATCAGTGGAGAAAGATCGGTGAAGACACCCAATGTCAACTTCAGGTCCACTCCTAACACACACGCACACACACACACACACACACACACACACACACACACACACACACACTAAAAAAAAATTTCCCAAACCTGTCTGCATGTTGTAATTACTATCTTGGCTTTGAAAATACAATTTCCCTACCAAATCAGTTTCCCGGTTTGATAAGATTTAAAAATCTGCTTATTTGAAGTTTGTATGTTTTTTCTCAGTGACTCATGAATTTCAAGGTTGAAGACTAGAGCTCTTCTCCTTTTGACTCCTTAGCTCACACATGGATGGCAAGAATTAGCTGTAGACACCTGTATTAAAGCCCACTGCCAACTGGAACTGTATCTAAAGCTATCAGTCAACAAACATAGCAACCTATAATAATGATGACGTTGAATGCAAAAATCACACTTAGGTCCATCATCGAAGTCAGCTTGTTCCTGTCCCAAGTCTCATGGAGATTACAGCCGGGCTGACAGTTCAAACAGTGGCAGCAGGAATAAGTAGTAGAAATCATGAAGCAAATGTAATTCATGTATGTCTGATGTATGTAGGCAAATCCTGGTTGATATATAGCTCCAGCACTTGGTCTTTTTTGGGCACATAATCCTCTGACCATCTTCCTCCCAAGTAATTTCGGGAATTCTGGGGATGATGTCCAGAACTGCATATGCTCAGGTTCAGGACCAATTAATTCTGACTCATTTGCCAAGCTACAGTTCATGTTCTTTAGTTGGTCTAGGTTACCAAGCAACTACCTTGTCACTCAACATAATGACCTATTTCCAGGGGGGAGGCAACCTAATGAGGGAGCCTGGGTGCCGGAACCCCACCTCTTGGAGCCCTTGCCAATCTGGGTGTGGAACCCAGCTGCTGAGTTGTCCTAGGTCAATCATTTAGCCTCTGTGTGCAAAACGAGAGTGAAGGGAACATCTCCCCAGCTGGTTATGATTTGAGACGATGCATTTAAAACACGTGGCACAGAGCCCACGCTCCATGAATGGCTGCATCTAGTTACTCCAGCCTGAGAGCAATAAAGAAATGTCAGCTGGATATTCGGTGTGGGGTCACTTCACATCTGGGACAGTCCTGTAGCTGTCAAAATTAATGGAGAGCAGAAAATTCTACAGCACTCCAGCCCCCTGCTGTCTCACAGCCCTCTAGAAGTCTGTAGAAACAGCTGTCTCTGTGCTTTTGTTGTTGCAGTTGGTGTGGGGAACCTGGGGGTATCATTTATGCAAAGTCTTCAGCATCCAGAGGCAGCCATGGCGACAGACCCCAATAAAAGCCTCTGTCCTCCTGAAGCTCAGAATCAACCTTTGGTACTCTCATTGCTAATCAGTGTATGAACTTTTTCTATCACTCAGGGAAGATACAACGGATTGTCCCAGAGTTCCCAGCATCTCATAGCCAGGAGGTGTTCATTTACCTCTACAAAACACGTGGTAGAGAATGGAGGGGGGAGGGAGGGGGAAGGGTGGGATTTAGTCAATTCTACAAGTTTGCTTCAAAAGCCATGGGATAAGGGGAGCCTGCAAGTCAAGAAGAGAGACCTCAAGTACTAAAGTATTCCAGACTTTTGTAGTTAAAAGTGAAGAGGGACTAATTCAGGGAATTTAAGAATACATTAAAAACCAGGACAAGGACTCCTAATCCAGAATACACTGGACTCTGTTACTTCACCTGAGGCAATGCCTTCATTACCTCCATTGTCTTCAGGACACTTTATGGAAAGAAGTTGGTCTGCAAGGCTCTCTTAGTAAGCATGATGACCTACAGTGAAGTAGCTCAGAGGAAAAGGCTTAATAGCAAAGGCAAGGGGTTTCCCAACAGAGGGCAGAAGAAGAGTGTTAGCTGCAGTTATAGGATCCATGGGTGGGCATTCAGGCCGCACGTACATGGAGAAGAATGTCCTACCCGATAGGATGAAGAACTCAAGGAGGCCTGCTATACAGTGTGTCATGCCGTTTAGCAGAAAGCCATATTCATAAGGGATGTCTGGTCTCCCTCCCTAAAGATATATGCTCGGTCATTGCCACAGGAAGTCAGATTCCGAGATCTGGAAGTTCATGTGCATGCTTTCTCTTAGTCCATAAAGTCTTTATGGGGTAAGGCAGAAGGACATTTATCTATAATGTCACACAAGCCTCATGCACACCTGACCTTCAAGCCCAGCAGGCAGAAGTTATGCTTGACTTTTATTGGGCATTGAAGGGATAGTGTGGGGGTGTGAGACAAAGAGCTTGGGCAGGAAATCAGGACACCAACCCAGAGTCTGCCATTGACCTTAGAGAGCTCCAAACCTCTTTCTACATCCATAAAGTGTGTTTCTTCTGCAGAGACACATGATCACCAGAAGTCATGACCTTGTCAATGGAGGCCGAACTATTGTCTGGACCACTGAGAGTATATTCATGAAAAGCCAGGTTTCCTGAACCCCAAGGCAAGTCAACAGAAATATAAAATATTTAAGTATTGATAATTATGCATTCAAGAAAATTTTCTATAATTCTTACACACCCTAAATACTGGATGGCATTGAACTAGAGACTAGAGTCCTTACTATGGTTTCATGATGTTAAAACTCCCAATTTTGGTGACACATGAGCCTTATGGTCATAATCTGCCTTTCCAGCCACTTCTCTGTCTCACCACTCCTGGCTGACATCCAGGTCTATAGACCAGAAGCTAAACACAAGAAAAATGGTTTGTATTGTGATGGTCTGTATATGCTTGACCCAGAGAGTGACACCATTAGGAGGTGTGGCCTTGTTGAAGTAGGTGTGTCATTGTGAATGTGGACTTTAAGACCCTCATCCTAACTGCCTGGAAGTCAGTCTTCCACTAGCAGCCTTCAGATGAATATAGAGAATTCTTGACTCCTCCTGCACCATGGATACCTGGATGCTGCCATGTTCCCACCTTGATAATAATGGACTGAACCTCTGAACCTAACAGCCAGCTCCAATTAAATGGTGTTGTTATAAGAGTTGCCCTGGTCATGGTGTCTGTTCACAGCAGTAAAACCCTAACTATGACATGTATCATCCATCCACTTACCTACAGGCATCCCAACAAGTAAGCACTATTATCTTCCCCAGTTAGTAGCTGAAGACACTGAGGCTTACACAGTTGCATTACATGGCCAAGATCCCATTACAAATACATCATAGAAGTCAGAACCTAATTTCAGTCTGTAGGATGCTGTTCTCAGTTCTTAACCTCCCCCAACACAACATTCTGTATTCAGTCAAATGTGCCTAGGCACCAGAAGCCAGCTTTCCCCTCTTCCCCACATTCCTCACAACTTTCTCTCTGACTCTCTGGAAATACATAGAAGGCAAATGTCTTCCTGGATTCCTCGAATGTCTACAGACCCCACTAAACAGTATGTGATTATTTCCTCCGACCCTCCATCGAGTTTGCATTGCTATTGACATGTCAACACCTGTAAAACTGTAACTGTGGTTCTTTTATGCTCCAACATCTTTTACTAGGCATTAAAAATTCCTAAGGCATGAGGATCCTTGTGAAACGTAGTCATATGCCATTACACATTTGTCCAGTCACTGAACACATAATACCAAGAGTAACCTAGTGTTGTCTATGGGCTGTGGCTGATAATGGTATGTCAACGCAGTTTCATCAATGGTTAACCAATATCACTTTAGTGGAATGCAGTTAGGGTAATCTTTGTATACGTAAGGGTAAGAAGTAAAATATTAAGGTCTATTTAGCTATTTTAGAAACCCTAAGACTGTGCTTTCTACCCGGTAAGCACACAGTCCCATGCAGAGCACACAGAAGAGGTTAAATAGAGGAATGGAAGCATGGGTGGCAAGATGTGGGACAGAGGAAAAACAAGCATCAGATGGATGCTGCAGCAGCTACTCCAGGGAAAAACAGGCACAGTGACCGCTCACTGGCTAATGGTGGCTAATGGGAGCTGCAAAGGAGCCAGAGGACAGAAAATGGAAGAGAGGAGCAGCCAGGTGAACTCAAAGGGGAGGCAAACAATAGCCAAAGGTACCATGAGTGCCAACCCTCCTGGACCCCGGCTGGGAGCAAGCTGAGCCGTCCGGAGGGGATAAAAGGCCTGAGCAATGAGTCCATGAGTGTAGAAGGACAGACCAGAAGGACAGACCGGAGGCGTCCATCATTCAAATGAAATGCAACCGAGAAATCAGCACGGGAGACCACACTGCAGGAACCCTGACTGTAGTGTCCCAGAGAATGACTCCAAAAGACGTGTTAATGGTAACTCTGATGCCAGGGGTCAGAGGCTGTGACATAGCTTCAGAGTAAGGGCAATCAATGATTTATTTGGGAAGGAAAATCTAGAGGGAGAAAAAAGTCACCAGCTATGTGGTAAGAGCACCAAGCAGACAAGGGCAGAGGTACCTACGCACACTTGGAACTGAAATGGTTTCTGGCTGAAGAGGGGATTGGGACATTTGTTTCCTCATTCTGCCAGTGACAACTGATATCCGAGGTGGCACTAGGCACCTCTGGGTCTAATAATCCAGGTCTACTTATCAGTCCCTGTGACCTCAGGGAAGCTGTGTAATTTCCCTAGGGTTCCTCTTTTCATCTCATAAAGAGGAATGATATTAGCCCTAAAGGGTTGTCAGTCTTATATGAGATGTAATATGTGAAACACCCAACATAGAGGTTCTAGGAATAGTGACAGTGGTGGAGACTATAATTTTAAGGAGAAATCCTTTCTGTGAATCCAGGCTTATTATATCTTAAGCTCTCCACCTTTCAAAGGAGGCCTAAAAGTTTGCCAGAGTAGTTAAACTGAAGCTACGCCCAATCTCTTTCTCTGTAGCAGGCATTCTCTGCACAAGTCAGTGAGCTGAGTCTGACTGAAACACTCATTACAGTTTCCGGAACAGAGATGGGGAGCAAAGCAAGGCATCGAGGCAGAAGTGCCACCCAAACTCACACTCCAATGGCCTGGGGGTCAGGGGACAGTATAGTCATTGCTAGTGTCACGAGAGGAGGAAGGCTTTTCTAGGATCAATGGGTGTGGCACCAGAGAATATGAACTTAATTATACCTTTTATAAATCAGGTTTTAAGGGAAATTGCAAATGGCCAAACTCCATACATGTAACCTTAGTCTAGTATACTTGACCAACTCGATAAGCCATTGTCTAACTAAGGGAGCAGGCTCGGCAGCAGTGCACACTGAGCCATTCCGAGGCGAGAGGAAGAACAGCAAAGGAACTGGGGTAGGTGACCAGACCGAGCCAGAAGCCTGGTGACAGACTTTGAAATGAAATCAGCAGGACCAACTAGGGAAATACCTCAGCTGATAAAGTGTTTGCCTGGCAAGCATACAGACACAAGACCAGACCCCCAGAATCCATACACACCCAAAATGAAGTTAGGAATGGTGCCACACACGTGTGATTCCAGTAGGGAGGAGGTAGTGACTGGCAGATAGGTCCCCGGACTTGCTAACCAGACAGCCTAGACCCATGAGTGGGTCCGGCCCACAAAAATATGGCAGATGGTACTCCTAAGAAACAACATCCAAGTTGTCCTCTGACTTCTTCATGTACAGGCAAACGTGCACATGTGGAGACATACATAGATATATAAGTAAAACGTTAATTTAAACTCAAATAATTTTAAAGGAAGTCAGTGTGTGGTGTCACAGCTACCATACATGTGGGCTACGAGAGAACAGGAGAGGAGAAACGAAGCTAAGAGAAGTAAACACACAGCGAGAGAGAAATTGGGCAGTCTGGGGAAAGGTCGAGAAAGAAGGAAGAGATGGAGAGAGAGGCTGGATGACAGACATGGGAACCAACAAACCTCACTGATAAAAAGGCAGACTCAGAGGCCGGTGTCTCAACTCTGGACACAGGACTGCTAAGTTTGAGAGACCTCCAAGAGGAGAGAATGTGGGCTGGGCCCATAGAGCCCAGATAATCTGGAAGAGACAGGCCAAAGTGTTAGAGCTTTACTTCCAAACCTATCAATGTTTTCTTTCTGATGATATTTTTAGCTTTGTTTTTGATTGACACGTACTAATTGTACACATTTAAAGGGTGTACTGAGATGTTTGTACAATGTGTAGGGATAATTGAGTAATTAGCATATCTAAAATTTCAAATATTTATCATTTCTTTGTTCTAAGAACATTATTATAAATCCTCTCTTCTAGTTGTTTGGAAACGTATGCCGAATTGAGTGAACTGTGGTCATCCTGTCGTGCAGTAGGACCGAACGTCCCTCCTGACTACTTGAAATGTTGTACCCATGACCCACTTCTCCCATCGCTCCTATTCCCCGCAACCACTGGTAAGCACATTCTATTCTCAACTTCTATAAGAAAAACATCTCCAGCGTTGTTTTTAACATGAAAACAAAAGTGATGTATGTTTCTGTTCATCATTCTGCTTCTCTTCCTCTGGGTCATCTAAGTTCCCAGAAAAGTAGCACAAGTTTGCACAGTAAGAAGAGGTGGAAATGTCTCAGAGACGCTATGAGGGCACTCTGATGGGAGTTGGAACTCCCAGTTCGAAGAAGTACGTTTCAGAATACACTGTTTAGTAGAGACAAGACATAGCTGATGTCACCCCACCCGAGTGAGAAGGACTTTGGGGAGAGTGTGTAAGGAGACTTAACCTTTGGCCCTGCCTTGGCTACTTCTGTGATCTTGAGCAATTGACTTAACCTATTTGGACATGTGTTTATAAGCTTGCAAAGTGTGGAGGCTGAGTTATATGTCACCCCAGCTTATTTGCAGCACTGACACTCTAAAGTCTGTGGTTCCACCAGCCCATGGTTATTTATACATCAGACTTTCTCGAAACACCCAAAAGGTATTAGCAGCCTTGGCAGGTGTGCCAATAATATTTTATTTATTACATTACTATGAAGGGAGTAGATTATTTATCTTCCCTTGGTACAATTTGTACTTTCATACAATTGAACGTGCACAGTAAAGCTCTCCTCCTCTCGACTCACAAAGCGCTTGATGCCTCTTAGTGTTCTTAGCACATTCTGCTATCACCATAGTACTGTTATTCATAAAAATGCCGCATTGTCCAGAACCGATGCTCAAGGTGTGCTTGTTTATGTCCTCAACCTACAGTTGAAGAAAATGGAAAACACGAGAGGAGCTTTTTGTAGAAGGCTCTTATTTTGTGCTTCTCCAACACTCCAACTTTCCAACTTTTAATAAATGAGCCTGTCTCATGGCCAAAGACCCCAGTGGTAATTTCTGGAGTATCTGGGAGGCATGGGAGGCAGACAGGGAAGGCAGCCGCTGGGAGTATCAGAAGGAAAGGGGTAGCAGGAGCTCCTGCCCAGGCACTGGCTCTAGGTTTGAGATGACATCTAGTTGTGCAAAATGGGACAGTATGCCGAGCCAGAGGGATGATGTCAAATGTCAAGCATTTTACTTTATTTTCAGCTGAAAAATAAAGAAGGAAGAAAGAGGCACAGACAGATGAAAAAGAGAGGAGAGAGAGAGAGAGAGAGAGAGAGAGAGAGAGAGAGAGAGAGAGAGAGAGAGAGATCACTGGTTCAATCAAGGAGCTGTCCGCTAAGCTGTACTATCAGGTCAGTCATATTTTCTAATCAATCATCCTGCAAGACATGTTAACTAAGAACTCTGTGTCATTTCAACAAGTTTAGTTCCAGGGCCCTTTTAACATTGAGGGGCACCTCTCAGAGCTCCTATTCTCTGCTGTTTTTCAATTCCCCAAAGCAGGGGGGCTCCCTCCTTCAACCAATCCTCCCACCAATGCTCCAGGTCTCTAAATAGTCAACTTCCTATCGTCACCATGTCCCAACCCTGGCTCATCACTGCTCTAACTTCTGGCTTCACCCCCCTACAACACCTCAAAGGGACAATGGCTTCCTTTGTCACCAGTGATCCCTGAGATTGCTGGGGTCAAGAGCCTTTGACTCCTTTCCTCCTCCTGCTACTCAGGCTCACTTCCTTCTTCTCTCCTTCCTACCTCCCCCACCCCATCCATCTCAGCAACCCCCTACAGCACTGCCTCATGTTCCAGAGACCCATCTTCCACAGTTAATGCCTACCCTAGAAGCATGCAATGCCTGCTAGTCTAGATTTCTGGGAGCTCATTTTTACCTCTCTCCCCTGTTTATCCACATTTAAATAGTGACTGAACTCAACATTTGGGACAAGAAAAAGAACATTACTCAACAGGAGGCCAGGGATGGTGGCTAAAGAGGCCCAGGAAAGCTGTGCCATCACAGGACAGATGGCAGACATTGACCCAAGACCATCTTAGTCACACAGTGGGTGCCAGAGAGACAGACGACAGACTACCGCACAGTTCAGGGCTACTTGCTATTGACTGGGGGAAAAAAACTCACATAGTTAACTCTCTTGGCATAGTAGCAAAATGGGAGGTTGTTAAGGGCTCAGAGATCTGTGGGTGGTGCCAAGAAGGCTATGTAGCACAGTCCCGGGATGCTGAAACAGGCTGGAGAGGCCAGCCTTCCAGGAGAGAAAAGCCAAGTCAACATCACCAGGCTGCTAATGCCTCCAGCTCTCAGAGTAACAGGAACAGGATGTTCCACCGGTGGCTGCACCCTGGAGCCTCTCTCCGTCAATCACAGCTTGGAACATCGAGCTTCAGGCTGCCATTAGCTCCTGAGAGGTCTCTCTTTCACCTCCTTGCTAGGCTTTTGTTTTGCTACCAAAATCCTAATTGACACTGAGGAAATGAGAATCACTTCAGGTTGCATCATTCGAGTGAGTGGCTCGCTGTACCACGCGTTGGCAGCACGACCTGGAGGACCCACAAGTTCAACCGCCCCAGTTGGCTGTTGTTTATTCATCCGTCTAGATGACTGGCACGCGTTCAGGTTGTCACACAGGTCTTCTCTGGAACATCTGGCCAGTTGTTTATCTTCCCAGCTTTGTGACAGTTGGCAGTCGTCCATCTTTGGCTCCCTTTAACCTCCCACGAGAAGTCCAGCCTTTTCCCTGGGTGTTTCTTCCTTCTGTGCTGTGGAAATCAACTGGAAAGGAACTCACATGGCTACCCTGCCTTTTGTCACCTGTCCCTTCTTGGGCAGTCACCTGCATGTCTGTTCTTACCCTATCTGTGTCCTCTCCCCCAAGTTTTCCAAGGACCACCACAAGGATTGACTACATAAGTAGTATCCCAGCAGGATTTCTCCAATAGATTAAGAGTCTTCTCCTTGGTTTATATTTCAGCAAGGATGGACCCAATTTTCAACTTAATCTTCTGGGCTGACAATGAGGATTCACCATGTATTTCTCACAGACTGACCGACTCCTTTCTTTACTCCACTCCCCAATCTCTCTAGTTTGCCTTTTCTATAAAGTCATACTTGCCTACTAAGTTGGAGTCCAGAATTTTCAGAAAGCTTCTGTGATTTGATGTGGTCTTCTCTCGGCCGTGTGTTTTTCCTCTTTGGTTCAATTCAGGTGCCTCTGGTATCCACCTAATTCCTAATCTCACCCTCCCTGAGATTCACGAAGTGATGATAATGGAGGAAAAGATGAGGATGGTGGTGATGATGATGATGATGATGGTGGTGAGGATGGTGGTAGTGGTGATGATGATGATGGTGGTGGTGATGATGATGATGATGGTGATGATGATGATGGTGGTGATGATGATGATGGTGGTGATGATGATGATGATGATGATGAAGACAGCAACGAGCTAATATCTGTTAACTGTTAACAAGACTCACCAGGTCTTCCAAGCTTTTACCTGTAGATACAATCACTACAGTGGGCCTAAGAGAGCTTAAACAGCCAATCTGATTGATGCTGATGTACTTACCTGTCCTCTGTGGCCTTCATTCCTTTATCTACAACTCCCACGTATCCATGATTATAATTCTGGACCCTGACATTTGACTTTGCTTTTAAATCAAAAAGTACTCTTATGTTTTAAAAACTCTGTGTTTTTGTAACAATCTCTGGATTTTCAGTGGTGAATCAAGAGACCAGTTTGGGATATGGATGACGCATGGGTTTAAGTCTTACCTCCTCGAATTACGTTCCCCTACTTTATTGAAGGAATGACATTCGAATAGATTCATAGCAAGTTGAAAACACCATTTAGAGCACCAAATGCTCTTGGGATACCTAATCTACCAAATGCTTAGACACATTGGATGTCAGTATTTCTCTTCCCCTCATGATGCCAGGGTTCACTGAGGCCTGAGGCTCATTGCCTCTACCTAGCATCTACTGAAGGTCTGTTGCTTTTGAAATATCATAATGTACTAAAATTATAAGACAAACTACCATAAAGTTGGGGGCTACTAAACGCTTTATGATCCCAGGTTTTCTTATGAATCCGCACCTCAGTTTCCTTGCTTATGAAATAAAGATAATACAGGAGGCACAGGTTTTGACAATCACATGAAGCCATACGTGCAAATACCACCATGCTTAGCATCTAGTGGCTACGACACGGTCATCTCCTTCATGAGACACGATGTCTGTTCCCAGTGTAGCAGGAGGTCGGAAGTTACAGATTTCTTTGTCGTCGTCGTGCCTTCCTAATGCAAGTTGTTTTCCAGAAGCCAACTGGAAAGTTCTCCACATTATAAAATGCAAAGAAATAACCTCGACTGAGCGCAGCAGAGGGCAGTCGTAGTAAAAAGAGCTAACAGCTGCTATCTTTTCTGCCCCAAACTGCAGATCAAACTCTTAACCTCGCCGTATTGAACTTCTCCAGCATGACTCTATCTGGGAAGCGCGATAGTATTTTGTCTGCTGGCTTGCTTACCAGGTTCATGCCTTCTTGGCTTGAGAACACCCAATAGTGGTGGGCACGTGAGCAGGATTTGTAGTGGTCCTATAGGCTGGACCTGCACCATCACCTGGAAACCAGACAAATGCAGAGTCTCGGGCCAAAGAGGGGACTCAGTTAACACAGTGTTTACCAGTGACATCTTTTCTCATCCAAAACATGTATACAAGTCTTCAGAGTTACCCACTTAGTAGGGGCTGGGGACCTGAGGTAAATCTCCAGAACCCACATTTAAAAGGCAGCATGGTGTCCATACCTGAAATCTCAACGCTAGGAAGGAAGAGACAAGCAGACCCTAGATGGAGTGTCTATGTGGCAAGTTAGCGTAGCCTACCTGGTACACTGAGAGACCTTGTCTTAAACATGCACAGAGAGAAAGAGAGAGAGAGAGAGAGAGAGAGAGAGAGAGAGAGAGAGAGAGAGAGAATGAACTGTAGATTCTTACTCCAACCCAATAAATACAAAAGCATGTATATGGACCCCTAAAATCTGCAGATTTTCTTTGTTTGTTTGGTTGGTTTATTTATTTACTTTTTTATGTATGTGAGTACAATCACTCACTTCAGACACACCAGAAGAGGGCATCAGATTCCATTACAGATGGTTGTGGGCCACCATGTGGTTGCTGGGAATTGAACTCAGGACCTCCGGAAGAATAGTCAGTCCTCTTAACCTCTGAGCCATCTCTACAGCCATGAAATATGAAATCTGTATTTTAAGAAGCCCTCCAAATACAGTGGAAAATGGTCAAGGAAATGTGTGTGTCTGTGTGTGTGTGTGTGTGTGTGTGTGTGTGTGTGATTTGCATATGTGTGTGCATGTGTGTATGCTCACATATGAACACACATGACCTCACACCATACATAAACACACACACATACACAGAGAGAGAGAGAGAGAGATTATTTCAAAAAGAAAAAAGAAAGAAAGAAAGAAAGAAAGAAAGAAAGAAAGAAAGGAAGGAAGGAAGGAAGCAAGCCCTCCAGGTGACCCTGATGAAGGCTCTTGCTTGAGAACACCTGGCTGAGACAATGACAAGAACCCAGCAGTGTGGCAGCAGAGAGCCTGGCCCCCAGAGGCACACAGCCAGTACCTGTACTTGTAAGGCCATTGATCGTGAAATTGTTTCACCACACAGCTCATTACAGACAAACGTTCTTCCCACACAGCGTCCCTCGCCCTCACTCCTCAGCTCTGGCCTCCAGGAACCAGCACAAAGAAAGACAGATAACTGAGACCCAACCCAGGAGGCCCTGCTGTCACTCAAACAAAGCCCCCTACACGATACTCTTTGCTCATCATGAGACTCAAAGCACATCCAACACGCACCTGGCTCCTTCACAGCAGAGCACATAAGGGTGTAACCACATCAACCCACAGGTTCCCATGTAAAGCTGTGTCTCCCACAACCCCACGAGCTCTGGTAACCAGGCAGCTGAGCTGATTCAGCCAATTCAGCAAAAAAGTATGGGAGCGGCCAGAGCTTTGAATTCAGACTGTAAAACAACCCTGAAGAGACATGCCCAAGACCCTTACTCCTGCATAGCAAACCAAAGTACCATGCTTTCAACACTTTTCTCCAAAATTCATGTTGAGACTTAACCCACCCCACTCCCAAAGTCAACCATCTTCAGTATGGTACTATCAAGGGGAGAGGGCTTTGGAGCATGAAAGCTGCTCCCTGTCTGGCTCTGGCTGCACCTGACGGGGCCCTAGAGCTGAAGGGGAAATGGATACACGCCTTCACCCCGAACCCAGAAGCTGGCTCCAATTGTAACCCCTTGCAAATGAAAAATGTAGGTCTCTTCAAGAGAGTCTCGCCACGGGTGGGCTGAACGCCCAGCGATTCATGGCCAACAGAAAACGAACTCAGTGGCACCTTCGGAGATTCTTTGTCTCTGGTGCCAGGGCTTTGACACTTTTTATTTAAACACGTTGTCTTCTCTTTTTCACCCTACATGTCCTTTGAGTTAGCTTCCAGTTTTGTGTGTTTATGAGATTTCTGAGTGTTGCGAATGAGTCAGCCTCTTCATCTGTTGTTCCTGGGGTCTTTTCTTGAGCTCTTTTCCTTCTGTATGCTTAGATCGTCCTATCTCCGTGGGTTAGGTTTTGCTTCCTCTTAATATATTTGATTTTTATCTTATTTTATTATAATCCCTCAGAAGCCTGTTTTCTAATAAGAGGCAGAAAGGGGACAGATCTGGAAGGGAGGAACCAGCAGGAGTAGAGGGAATGTAACCAAGATATATTACATGAGGGAAAAATACATTTTAAATAATATAATATAATTTCAAAAACAGGATTAAAGATCTTATAAATCAGGTTTGATCGCTCATCCTCCTGCCTCTCCTACGTGAATGCATGGCTAGGAGACCCACAAGGAACCTCAAGATCCTGAAACGGACTCCCCATCTTCCAGAGCTGAGAAAATAATGACTCTGTTTATGGTGTTCTGTCATCGCAGCACAAACGGACAAAGGCACCAAGATGGTGGACATCTTTTCACCCCAAATCCAGTGACTCAACCATCAGCAGCCTCACATTCCTTCCTGCTTCTAACCTGAGACGTTAAAGCCTTGTCCTCATTTTCTTCCATCAGTGCACCCACCATCTGACCCACCCCCACCACAGAAGACCTCTCCTTCCCACATGTACAAAGCAGCAATCTCTACCCACAGTCACTAAGTATGTAGCTCAGAAGACTACGCAGCTAGAAAGGGTGAGGAGGTCCAAGACTCCAAGAGGATTGTGGGAATGCTTCTGCTGCCTTGGTTCTGGGAGAAGTGAGAGCACTGTATCAGGAAATGTGAGCACTAAAATGAAATCGGACAGTAAAGCCGAGTCATTCCCCTAGTGCCTGAGAGGAGGGCCTGCCTTCAAATAGTGCTTGGAGCACACCTTAGCCCTGACTCATCTTCTGAACTTGTCTCCTGGGAATCAGAGTATTTATACAGGATTTTTATTATAAAAAATAAAAGAGCAACAACTTTCAGGAGGCAGATTCACTCTCGGCCAAGTCTTACCTACACAGCCAGTGTTCCTATTATCTGTCACCAGATGTGCCCCAGCCAGTTTGATTGTTCTTCCAAGGCAAGGATCTTTCCCTATGGCTTTGAGCACTCGGGAAATTGGTCAATATTTGGTGCTCTGCATTGAGGTACCATCTTGACCCCAGATGTTCCCTGAGGGATCTCCAGATTATATGTGGGCTATAGGACCACTTTTGGATTACCACGCCACTGACTGATTTTAGGGTCGTGAGCTGTATATGGAGCAAACAATGCTAGTGTTTTCAAATCTTTGCTTAGTGTAGTCTTGCTAATTTATTACTATGCAACGGGGGGAAAAAAAGCTAAGAACTCAGAGAAAACTACAAGAAATCAAAAGCAAGATAAAATTCTATCCTAGTGTCTAAGCATGCAGAGAATCATGTTATTCTAATGAAGACCTAAATCTTCTTGCTGGAATTCACTTGCATTTTCTATCATGCTCCCTTGTATATAACATAGTCAATGACTGTCTTTGGATCACTTTTTTTAATGTTTGTTTTTCAAGACAGGGTTTCTCTGTGTAGCCCTGGCTTTCCTGAAAGTCACTCTGTAGACTAGGATGGCCTTGAACTCAGAGATCTGCCTGCCTCTGCCTCCTGAAGTCAAATGTATTCAGTGATTTGATTATGGCCACAAAAATCACAAGTGTCGATGTCATTTGGGCCCCATATTAGCCCTGTGTTCAGCTTACATTCAGATCACATCTCCAAAGTCAAGGCTGGTTGGAGTAACTCTCCCTTGCCTAACCCAAAGGCTGTTGTGGGAGTGCAGGCTGCATGTTCTCTTTTCAGACAGTAGGATTCATCCGTGCTCATCCACATACCTTCCCTCAACCCTTTACCCATTCACCTTTATTCACTAGACAGTGAGAACCACAGTTGATGTTTACAGAACTTACAGTCTTTTCATAATGGGGTTCCAGTGAACACAGCTGAAAGTCTAAGTCTTAGTCTGACATTTTCTCCCATTTTTGCCTTCCTGTCTATGACCCCAAAAGTACTATCTGCATTAAAAATAAAAGTGCATGTTAGTGGATATTAACAAAGACACATTAGGACCTAATTTCTCCTATACTAACACGAAATATTTTAAGCATAGTTGAAAGTTAAGAGATTGGTCCTAGAACCCGCCCAGCCCACCTATCCCTACAGATATCAAAGTCTATGTCTGGCCCACTTTTATATCACATTCATATTTGCATACCATTCATACATATCCTTCCATAAACTTTAATCCATCTCAAAGTGTCTTATAAGAATACGGCACAATGCTATACAAATTGTTATACTATTATTGTTAAGGAAATGATTTTTAAAGTGTAACTATGTTTATTTGGATCTCCTGATACAGAAAGTGCAGGCACTCAAGGAAAACAGTCTTCTTTTTAACAGATGATGGGAGAACAACTTATAAAGCAGCCCCATCTTTGAATTATGTCCCCAAATACTACTTGTTAAAATATGACCGGCAGTCTGTTCCATAAAGTTTCTGTAGAATACTGGACTTTGAAATGACATGTGTCTGTGAGCCTAAAATGACCACAATAACCAGTTTCTTACAAACCCACAGGACATTGTGCTGAGAGGTTCACGACCTTGGCTTGATTGTCACTCCCCATGAATAGACTGGAGCACAGAGGGAAAAATAGACATATTTTCAAGGGCTTGTCAATATGAGATCCAAGTTTTTCCTTTCTGGTGGCCTTTGAAAGCAAGCCAGCTGCTCGAGCAAAAGAGAGCCATTGGCTTCTCACTGGAGCCTATGGTTCAGGCCACGTGGTGGGTGCTTTTTTTTCTGCTCAAATGGAAGGGCTACTCTTACATCAATGGCACAAAAGAAACCTTATTCATAGGAAGCATCCAAAATAGAAGTGTTGCTGTAAAAGTAATTAGACTTGAGTTTAAGCAGATCAGTTCCTCATTAAGGGTTTCCTTCAAAGGCTTTTTGGAGGCTTACAGCTCGACTCTAATCTCCAGTGTCAGCTGTGCAAAGCGGCAACACAGAGACGTTCATTCACACACTAAGAATCCTGTACTCAGGCTTCCCTAGCTGAACACAGCAAAGACTTCACTGTACACAAGGATAAATACTCTGCTTGCCACCACCACCAACCCCTCAGCGAAAACCGAGAGCCTGAAGATCAAAGTCAAATGTTACCCAGATTTCTATTTCTAGAAGAAAACTCTAGCCATGGGCTGGCATTTGGCTGGTTACTCGCACTAGCCTGGGATGCCCCTGAAACCCTTCCCTCGCTGTAAATTTCAGCACTTTGTGGATATTTACTATGTAACTCACTCTGTTCCAACTTAGAGGAAACAGACCGTTGGGACACATGCGGCTCACGGTCTCACGCTGGCTCCTCACTATATGTCTGCCTAGGCACTCCAGCGCAGTTCCGGGCCATGTGCTGGTGAGGCACAGGCAGCAGGTCCAGACTCCACCCAGGACCATAGAACTGGAAGCAGTTTCTGAGCCTCTAAGGGCAAACCAAGACTCTTGACCTGGCTGTCTAAGCTTCATACCATCAGCGAAGGCTTCTTACACAGCGAGAGGCTAAACCACAGACCCCCGAGTACGTCCTTCCATGCTGATCAGGCATCAAATTCAGGGTTTCAGAGCAACAGCCCATCTCCTGAGGGAAGAGGCAGACATCCATTCTCCGTGAAGTCTTCCTTTGTGTGTTGGTTTTGGTAAAAGAAAACTTCCCATCTGAAGATCCCACCTTTCTCAGGGCTCACAATGATCTCCCTGCCTACCTTCATGAGGGAGGTGGGAGAGAATCGCAGTAAAATCAGACACGAGTCTCACTTTCATAATTGTCTGTGATCATGTATGAAAACATCCTACTGGGGCTCTGTTTCCTCATCTGTGAGGTGGATGGAGGGAGGGACAGGTTGCGTCCTTCCATCTGAAATGACGAAGGCTCTCACTACGCAGCTTCAGCTGGCTCTGAACTCACCAGATGTACATCTTGTTTTGGATTTTTCTTAAATTTAACCCTTTTATCTGTGTGATGAGTCATACTGGGAGGAGACAAATGCCAAAATATGAAGCTGCGTTTACCCCTTACACAGTGTCACTGCTGCGGCTTGTCACACAATGTCCACTGTAAAGTTTTGCATCCGTAACACCATACCAGTGCTCCAAGAATTCTAGATTTTTGGAGTGTTCTGGATTTCAGATTTTCAGATGAGAAATATTCAACCTAAAATAATTTTACTGGGAGGACAGGATCAGTAGGACTACCATCTGAAATAATGCACCAGAGAACACGGATACGATTGGCACAAAACAGTGTGTGTTCAACAACTGTTCCTGTGGTCATCCATGCCTTATAGGACTTTAGCGTGATAGGCAGAAAAGGCAGGGATGACTCTCACAGAATTCACAGCAACCTGGCCTGTCACTCAAGCACCCTCAAATACCATACAATGTAAGTACCCAGCAAGTAGACAGTGATACCCTTCTAAACAGGACAGTAGGGAGAAGCCCGCTGAAATGCCCTGCAGTGTACACACCTAGCAAGCAGACAATACACTTCTGAACTGGACAGTGTGAGCTAGAAAACACGAGAGACTATCGTGTGTAGCTTCCTGATGAAAGACTGATAGTTTAAAATAGTTTTAACTGTGAGTCTATAAAGCACATGTAATCATGCTGTAGACAGGTATAGAAAAATCTCGATTCAGTCAATTAACAACTAGACATTCAGATCCTTTTATGAAGTGGGGGATTGAGGAAGTGTCTCTCTACAAAGCCCTGGCTGTCCTAGAACTCACCGTGTAGACTAGGCTAGCCTTGAAATCACAGAGATCTACCTTTCAAGTGCTGGGATTAAGTGGGCATCATGATGCCCAGTGACATTCACATCCTTAAAGCATAAATCTAACCATACTTTTGTTTGCAAAATCCTTACCCAAACTGAAAATTTCCAGGAGACATTTAGTACATAGGTTTAGTACATAGGTCAAATGGAGCTGATAAAGTTGGCAATTTAAAACACAGAATACCCCAGTTAAATCTGGAGTTTAAATAATACAAACATGTTTTTAGTATAAATATGCCCCCTACACAGTATTTGGCAAAACTCTAAAAAATTGTTTCCTCTTCAGGGGGAATCACTATCCCTGCACTCAAGCAGTATTACAGAGCAATAGTGATAAAAACTGCATGGTATTGGTACAGAGACAGACAGATAGACCAATGGAATAGAATTGAAGACCCAGAAATGAACCCACACACCTATGGTCACTTGATTTTTGACAAAGGAGCCAAAACCATCCAATGGAAAAAAGATAACATTTTCAGCAAATGGTGCTGGTTTAACTGGAGGGCAACATGTAGAAGAATGCAGATCGATCCATGCTTATCACCCTGTACAAAGCTTAAGTCCAAGTGGATCAAGGACCTCCACATCAAACCAGACACACTCAAACTAATAGAAGAAAAACTAGGGAAGCATCTGGAACACATGGGCACTGGAAAAAATTTCCTGAACAAAACACCAATGGCTTATGCTCTAAGATCAAGAATCGACAAATGGGATCTCATAAAACTGCAAAGCTTCTGTAAGGCAAAGGACACTGTGGTTAGGACAAAACGGCAACCAACAGATTGGGAAAAGATCTTTACCAATCCTACAACAGATAGAGGCCTTATATCCAAAATATACAAAGAACTCAAGAAGTTAGACCGCAGGGAAACAAATAACCCTATTAAAAAATGGGGTTCAGAGCTAAACAAAGAATTCACAGCTGAGGAATGCCGAATGGCTGAGAAACACCTAAAGAAATGTTCAACATCTTTAGTCATAAGGGAAATGCAAATCAAAACAACCCTGAGATTTCACCTCACACCAGTGCGATTGGCTAAGATCAAAAACTCAGGTGACAGCAGATGCTGGCGAGGATGTGGAGAAAGAGGAACACTCCTCCATTGTTGGTGGGATTGCAGACTGGTAAAACCATTCTGGAAATCAGTCTGGAGGTTCCTCAGAAAATTGGACATTGAACTGCCTGAGGATCCAGCTATACCTCTCTTGGGCATATACCCAAAAGATGCCCCAACATATAAAAGAGACACGTGCTCCACTATGTTCATCGCAGCCTTATTTATAATAGCCAGAAGCTGGAAAGAACCCAGATGCCCTTCAACAGAGGAATGGATACAGAAAATGTGGTACATCTACACAATGGAATATTTCTCAGCTATCAAAAACAACGAGTTTATGAAATTCGTAGGCAAATGGTTGGAACTGGAAAATATCATCCTGAGTGAGCTAACCCAATCACAGAAAGACATACATGGTATGCACTCATTGATAAGTGGCTATTAGCCCAAATGCTTGAATTACCCTAGATCCCTAGAACAAACGAAACTCAAGACGGATGATCAAAATGTGAATGCTTCACTCCTTCTTTAAATGAGGAAAAAGAATACCCTTGGCAGGGAAGGGAGAGGCAAAGATTAAAACAGAGACTTAAGGAACACCCATTTAGAGCCTGCCCCACATGTGGCCCATACATATACAGCCACCCAATTAGACAAGATGGATGAAGCAAAGAAGTGCAGACCGACAGGAGCCGGATGTAGATCGCTCCTGAGAGACACAGCCAGAATACAGCAAATACAGAGGCGAATGCCAGCAGCAAACCACTGAACTGAGAATAGGTCCCCTATTGAAGGAATCAGAGAAAGAACTGGAAGAGCTTGAAGGGGCTCGAGACCCCAAAAGTACAACAATGCCAAGCAACCAGAGCTTCAAGGGACTAAGCCACTACCTAAAGACTATACATGGACTGACCCTGGACTCTGACCCCATAGGTAGCAATGAATATCCTAGTAAGAGCACCAGTGGAAGGGGAAGCCCTGGGTCCTGCTAAGACTGAACCCCCAGTGAACTAGACTATGGGGGGAGGGCGGCAATGGGGGGAGGGTTGGGAGGGGAACACCCATAAGGAAGGGGAGGGGGGAGGGGGATGTTTGCCCGGAAACCGGGAAAGGGAATAACACTCGAAATGTATATAAGAAATACTCAAGTTAATAAAAAAAAAAAAAAAGGAAAAAAATTGTTTCCTCTAAGCTCTAGACTTTAATTCAATAGCCTTGGGAAAAAAACAAACTGATTAGTAATAAACTTATCATAAATAAGGAAAATTAATAAAATTTCAAGTGGCAAATTAAACCTGGGCCTTTTGCTTCCCTTTGCTTCAAACACTAGTTTGAGTTTCTATTCAGTGTGGAGAGACTGCTGGGTAATCTGTACCCTGCTTGTACTATGCTGTGCTCACACGAGAGAGACAAACAGAAGAAAAGCTAAACTAAGGGAAATAAGTTGTTGAGATCAAGTGCCAAGGTTCATTCTGTAATCTGGACACAAGGTTCAACCTCACTTTCCTAATGAAGAGGCGCCAGCCCTGACCTCTGCTGGGGAGTTCCTGAGAATGGAGCTCACACACACATTCACACACACACACACACACACTCACACACATACCACATACACACACTCACACATCATACATATACCACACACATCACAGACATAACACACACACACACACACCGCACCACACACTCACATATCGCACACATAACACACATGCCACACACACACACACACACACAGCCTCACGCTTCATTTCATGCTCTTAATTCTCTCTAACTTAAGACTTTTAAAACGTTTTTCGCTCTGAATTCAAGTGTGATTTGATGGTGTCAATTTTTTTTCCATCTCTGAACTGCAAAACAGTTTCCCTGGAGAAAGGTTAAGTAGTTCTTTGGATATTAGCTAGTTTGCGATGTTGGTGTTATTGTTGGATTGTTTGTTTGTTTGTTTGTTTCAGATCACTTCACTATGCTGCATATACATAGTTTTACCTTTCTGCCATTGTTACAAATACTTGTACATCTTGTGGGTCCTCCCAAGTTCGTAGGTCACAGTAATTAGGGAATTATCCCCCTGGGAAGGAAAGCCCTGAAGTGGTCAAAGGGAGATTAAATGCAATGTATCAGGCAGAGTAGCACGCTTGGACTGGGTGGCACTGCATACTTCCATTGTCTAACTAGCCCTCACCTCTGTGTAGTCCAGAATCCTCGGCTTCAAAGTCTAGTTACCTGCAATCAGATCCCTCACCTTTTGCTGACTGGTGTTTTCAGACGGTCCCTCCCTCCTTTCTGTTTCTGGAACAAGTCGCATGAATGGTGCACCTCTCTCTCCGCACAGAACCCTTCGGGACCACTTTGAAATCACCTGTCGCGAGCTGCGTGTCCAGAGATAGAAATGGGGTCTGTGTAGTCAGCCCTACCGAGCGAGGAGGCATGGTCTGGGAGAAGAAGAGCAGAGAGGCCGTTCTGGCAGCTTGGGCTTTGGCCTCTGAAAACGGCTTCGACTTGGAAACTCTTAGCTGGCGAAGATCTAGAGGGAAGGTCAGGACACTGTATCCTGCAAACGCAAAGGAACTGGCCAAAAACACATCAAGCTGTCACTGTCCACCTTCCAGTACAAGAGTCCTGCTCTGGGTCTGTCACACTACACCACGTTACGAGATCATAATTTGAGGTCGGCCTCCTCTGAGGCTACCTCCAGTGCCCCAGCTCCACGTGGCTGAGAGTTGAGGGACCGACATTCATCTCTGGAGCCCCACATCACTCCACCCAACACTCCCTATCTCCTCAGCAACCCACAGACTAAAGATTTTTGGCGGGGGTTGGGGGGAGACCAAGAGGAATGTTTTTTCTCAATCTTCTGAGCAAACAGTTATCTTAAAAAAATAAATAACATCTCATAAACAGCGTATCCTTCAGGAGTAGTTATGACCTTTCCGGTTCACTTTATGACCCGTGAGGAGTCTTCAGATGAGTTACTGAACAGTCTCTAAGCCTGGAGCTACCATGCTATGTCCACCTGTGTATCCCCCTAAAACCAACTCTTCATCCACTAACAACTGCCAGGTCAAAGGTCTCTCTCTTTAGGGAGGCTTTGGCAGTAGAGGGGGGCAGAGGGAGAGGACAGAGAGCAAGGGAGCAGGAACCCATCAGCCATTCTTGTGAGATGTTCTTGAATCATCTCTGTGTGTGCAACCTGCCTGTCACAAAGAAGGCTCTGAGTCTCCTAAATGAGGAATGTCTAGGGTTTTTGTTAATAAGGAAAAAAAATGGTGTCTTATAACTTTTCCACCGTTAGGACAGTAGCAGTTCTTATAAAAAAGAAAGCATTCAATTTTGGGATTCTTGGTTCCAGAGGGTGGGCGTTCACGGCCATCATAAGTAGAGGCCTGGTAGCAGCAGGCAGGCAGGCAGGCAGGCAGGCGCTGGAGCAGTAGCTGAGAGCTCACATCTCATCCACAAGCAGGAGGCAGAGGGAGAGACAGAGCCAACTGGGAATGGTGTGGGATTTTGAAACCTCAAAGTCCATCCCCAGTGACACACTTCCTAAATCCTTCCCAAATAGTTCCACTACTCGGAGACCAAGCATTCAAATACATGAGCCTACGGGACCTATTTTTATTCAAATAGCCACAATTCCCATGGATTAGAGATGACGGCAGTGGGGAAAAAAATCTCATCTGGTAAATATCAAAAAGGCGAATGCCAAGCACTAAGGAAGAACTCCCAGGTCTTAGCTCCACGATGATAGCCTGAAACTATAATTCCAGGAAGCACGTCTGGAGAGTAAGAGCAACCAGACAAACCATTTAATATGAAAAGAAAAAATAGACAGCATTCGCCCATTCGTTAGACAAATAAATGCTCACCAAATAAACTCTAGGTCCCGGCCTGGGGCCACGTGGGAAATAGAAGATACAGTGAAGGGAGCTACCAGGGCCTCAAGGCAAAAGTCATAGAAGATCAGCATCTCTGACCACACGAATGTGTCCCCCCTTCAGGACTGGAACCCTGAGGGAGACTCCTTTAAAAGATAAGGAAACAAAAGAGAGAGGATATAGCTAAGCAAATATGTCAGGGGACAGACATGAAGGGCTTCCTGTACATGTTTGGGGCCTAAAAATGTATCTCTGGCTTTCCAGGAAGCTACTGAAGAACGAGAGGTGAGCGCGTGTACATGGACTCGTCTCTGAATCTCAGCTGTGTCTCCTGTCAAACGCATTACTTTTCAGTGTTGTACTATAAAGAGGGGGGTTTAATAGGATTTCGTTAACAAAAAATTAGGTAATTACACCTAAAACATCAAGCAGAGATTTTGAAATGCAAGCTTGTTGCTGAGAATATACTCAAAATATTAACTTGGGACAGGCACAGTCTCTACCCTTTGCACCAACCCATTTTCTCTTCTTTCTCCCTTCAATGAAAGATGATTGCTGGTTTCTTGGATTGGAGCTGAGCTGGTCACCCAGTCTGAGCTACAACACGCCAAGAGTTGGAATTCCATGGGCCTGTGGCAGTGGCAGTCACTCTACCCATTTAGCCTAGAGAGGAGACATAGAGCTCCGTGACAAGTCCGATCAACAATGTCTATCTGTCTGTGTGTTGTGACAGAACCTCACTTCGTAGCATTGTTTGCTCTGGAACTCAATCCTCCTGCCTCAGACACTTATGTCTGAGATTACAGACATGTACCACCACCCTACCTGGCTGAGATCCCCAATCCCTCCTCCCCTGCCCCAATGGGGAAAAAGGGGTCTAGGATGGAAATGAGGGAAATCCTGGGTACTCTCTTGTTGTAAAAATGAAACGTAAGGGAATTGGTGTCAGGCTTAAGGAAGCTGGGGGAGAATAAGAGGGAGGCCAGAAGGAATTCAGGTCAGAGTTGAATAATTTAGATAACTTTTAATCTTTAGAAAAATATGTATTTCCCTAAACAAGCAAGAATAAAATCCCCTTTCAATTAGCTTGCCTTGTCTCTTGCCCTGCTCCCTATGGTCTCCATATGGACATGGAATATGCAGACTGGGTCTGTAAGGGGGCGGGGGGACCTTAAATATTGCAATGGTGTGTGCATGCTGTCCCCAGGGCTGTTCTGGGGTGAAATGTAGTGTGTATTGTCTTTACAGACTTACTAGATTATTCCACAAACACCCCTCAAATCTTAGTGACTTAGAGTCACAAATATTTCCCTGGCCCCCATTATGTGTTTATTGTAACTAAAGACTGTCAGATCCCTGAAACCAGACAGAGAGACACACCCCTTATCTGCACCAGCAAGGAAAAAGTCCAGAACCACAGTTGCTCTGGGACTTTCTACAGAGAAGCCTGTCACTTCCAGTGCCATTCCAAGTCGCACATGTCATCACCAGGGCGGGGCATATGTCATCCCCGGGAGGGGCTGAGACCACTCAAGAGCACAGCAATTTTTCCCAGATGCTTGCTGGCACTGTAGGGCAATTCCTGCACGGGCAGCCCTCTGCCTCTCTCATGGGGGCCTCAGAAGGGTCATTGTATGGAGGAGGTGACACAGGAACAGCTCTCCAATACAGCACAGCACTAACGTGGTGCTCAGAAAATGGAGATCTGGGCAGCTTTCACAGACTCTCAGGGAACAGTGAGGGAGACATTGGACAGTTAAGGCCACAAGAAGAAAGCATGTGACCTGAAATTGTTGAAGGCCTTCGAAGTCCCTTATTTAAAAGGATGTCCCTGCATAGGGATGACAGGGACCAAGGCAAGACCCAGAAGAATCCAGGGTTGAATGGCCACAGGAAATAGTGGCCATTGTCCATCCAGGGTGTCCCCCCAGGAAACTCTGGTACCTGAACCAGGCTGAGCTGAAAAACACCTACAGGTGCTCTCAAGCAGAGACTCAGGACCCAACAATCCTCCATCCTTTCCTGCACACCAGTGAGAACTTCCCAAGCCCACTGTCACATATCCAGGTAAGGCCAAGAGGTGGGCAGGGACCGCCTACACAACTTCAGTGAGATGTCTGAAGAGGTCTTGTCTGCTGTCTTTGGTATCTTTCTCTACCCCGCCTGATTACACAGGGTGTCCTCGGAAAGCCTTACTCCTTCTCCACCTTCCTTCTAGATTGTTACACACACACACACACACACACACACACACACACACACACACACACACACACACCCCTGTACCGAGAGAGCACAGTACAGCAGGTCTGTGATAATTACCAGGAACGGAGCAGAGCACTTCTCTCCTTGGGCTGTTGTTGTTCACTCAGGAGGAAGCCAGAAGCAAAACGGAGCCTTAGAATGGCTCCCACTTGGCCAACGGTGAACAAGAAAACCAGCCAGGGGTCAGGGTAGCTGCAGTTGATTCAAGGTTTGTTTCTTCTCCAGCTCTCACTTCTGCTCTGGGCCATGGCTAAGGAGGAGCCAGGGAACTTGTGGTTCAGATCTTGTCATCACAGAGCTCTGTCATCCAAGGGACATGTGTGCTCATGGCCAAGCAAGTGGGGGTGTACTCCCACCCCCACTGAGTGTCTGTGTTGCTTTTGATAACTTACTTCCCTTTCCTGTGCCTCAGTTTCTCCATCAATCAAATAGAAATCATAATAGCGCCAACGCCAAACTTGTCATGAAAATTAAACAAGTGAATAGATGTCTCGTACCAGAATGGAGTTGCCATGCAAGAAGTAGCTGAGCCTTGGCAGTGTTCCTCGTGCAAGTATTAAAAGTTATTTACATTCATTTTAACGCATTATTTTTAAGCCGTGCTGAAAATGCAACAATCTTTCATCTGCCACTCCTGGAAGATGCCTCTCTTCAACCCGCCAGCTCCAGCAGACTCTACAGGTTTGTCAACGGGAGTTTTTTAATTGCATAAATAATTCATGAACACATCCTGGTTGAAAGAGTTAAGCAACATAGAGAAGGAGGCTGAAGAGTCCCTTCAAGCTCTTCCCAAAGCGTCCCACTGCTGCCAGTGTGCGTCCTGCCCGGCCCTTCCACACAGGCACAGCCGCAGACACACTCTTTCAAAAGCCCCATCACTCGCGGTCCTTGCCAATTGCTGTATAGCTTGCTGATTCTCCAGATAGTTTGTAGATTTTCGGATGCCTATACAGTAAGCCTGCTTCAGAATGGATATACCCGAAAGTAGAGTAACAAATCCCCTATTGATGGATGCCCCCTTGGTTTCCAATCTGCCCCCTTTGAAGCCTGCAGGACAATCGGTATCTTTGTGTGAACACATTCACACGGGCAAAGGGCGATTTCTTAGAATAGATTACAGGAAGTAGATTTGTTGGGTCAAACGGTGGGTGGATTTTCTGTTAGATTAACTACTATCAAATCGCCTTCCTATTTATACTCCTACCAGCTTGAGGGCGGGCCGGGGTTGGGGGGGGGGGCAGGGGTATTTGTTTTTGTTTTAAAGAGAGGATTCTTTTTAGTTGTTTGTTTGTTTGTTTGTTTGTTTGTTGTGGGTTGTGTTTGGAGAAGGGTTTTGCTTCGGTTTTTGGTTTTTTTTCCTTCAGTGCTGGGAATTAAACTCAGGATCTTAGTTATGCAAGGCAGGTGCTCTACCCAAAAGAGAACTCTATCCCCAGCTTCGTTAGTTTCAAGGCCTTACTAAATATAGCACAGTCTGGACCTTAAGGTGGCCTTCCCTGCTCCTCCTCAGTGCCAGGGTTGCAGGTGTGGCCACCACACCCAGTTTAGGAGGTGTGTTCTCAGGCTGGTCAGTTCAGCAGAGGGGGAGGGAAAGAAAAGAGAAGGAAAAACTATAATGGGAAAATGTCCCCAAATGTCTTGATTTAGAATGTTACTCATATTAGAGCATAAAACATGGCCTCTTCCTCTGCAGCCACAACAAATGTTGCTAACCTGCTTATGGGCTGCTCTTTTCTTATTCAGCGCCTCTGCTCCGTTGCTTAATCTTCATAATTCTGAACTTCACACTAAATATGTTCTTGGCGGGATAAACTAAATAGTTACGGAACTACATTACCCAGCATGCACTGCAGGAAGCAGCAGTCAGGGCGCTGTAAATAGGAGTTGAGAGGCGTGTGCTTCTGGGAAAAGGCAGGCTCACCTGGGACTAGAGACCATTTACTTGTCTCTCCCATCCTTCCAACTGAAGTTGGGAGTGTTTTTAAACAGATTTAGCATCACTCTTAGAGCATGATGATGATCCTTCCCGGAACTGTGTTAATTTTTCACAGTTGCTAACCAGGGATGTTGAAAGGCAGTACTATGCCCACCTGTATAAATACATTGATATTTAAACAGCTTATCGATCAGACATGTCTGGTCCATGCAGACCAGTCCTCTTTGAATAAAGATGTGATGTCCGGGGCTCTCGCTGTCGCATGTACCCAGGAAGTGATCTCTAAAATGGAAGCCAAGCACCAAACATGGAGTACAGGATGAAGCGGCGGTCCCTAAGGAGGACCCTGATTTCCTTTGTAGAATTCCATTATGTTGGAGCCCGATCTGTTGCTGGCTTGCGTTTTCCAATGTTTTGGCTCACTGTGACTAGGAGGAAAAAAGACTTTATTTTACAAATGCGTTAGTGTCTTGGGGACCCCACCAAAGAGCCCTATATCCTCCTAAACGACTACAACTCCCACTGGCTGGTCCCCTTTTACCTTTGCACCTCTCTCCAAATGTGGCCTGGACACATTTCCTATTAATTGACATTAAAACCAGGTTAACTTTGGAAGCAGCCACAGCACTGGCTCCAAGGGACGACCTTTGGCCCCTGTTAAGCAACTGAAAGTCTGGATACAAAATTGAAATTCCTTCCCAGATTGAATCTGAATCCAAAAGAGCCCAAATTGGAACCCTGCACCTATTTTTAAAACAGGTGAAGGAGAAGTCTTCAACGAGGTAGTCCAAAACATTCTGTTTATAGCCGTTCGGAAAAGGAAACAATCTTCCTGACAACAGGGAAATCATTCCAAACGTTGTAATAAGGGGACCAAGGAGATTGTAGTGGGTGCTTGTCAGACAAGCATGGGAACTTCACGTCACTCCTCAGCACCCGTGTATAAGCCAGTGCTGAAGATGCAGGGGTGGGAGGATCCTGACACTGGCCAGTCTAGCCTAGTAGATGAGGTCCAAGTCAATGAGAGACTCTGTCGTAAAGGAAATGCTCAGTGTTCTAAAGTATGATTCCTGAGCTTGTCCTCTGACGTGATCACATGTACATACAGACACACATAGATTCAACACACAAAATGGTAATAGGTCTATCCAGAGAGGTTACAAGCAGCCAGCAACCTTCAGACATAAGCAACAAGTATATACTGTATAAAAACAATATAACTGCATACACACAGGCACACAGGCATACAGACAAACACACACACACACACACACACACACACACACACCTCTAAGGGTAATCCTAGAAATCCGAATATAGAACTGTTTATAGCTGCTATAAATTTGTAGACGGTTTTTCCTATGACTTGGTAAGTACACTTTAAATTTTCTACAACAGTACAAGGACAAACGTCACAGCTGACTTCCAGTTTCTAAGATGCCGGTGACCAGAGCTGCAGGCTCCTGTGCCTCTTGCTCTCCTTCCCTCTTCAACACACACTTTCCTCCTGCTGACTTGGCATCACTCCCCACCTATGCCCCACATCCCTCCCTCCCTCCTCTCCCCAGGAACAACGTGTCCTCACATTCTTGCTCTACAAATGTGGGAAGGAGCCTTTTCCTGTGGAAGCCCACTCCATGAGGCTCACTCCCATAACTGACAACCCCTAGAGCCCCTAGCACAGGCTCCTTCAGGTGGACCCTGACTCCAGCTTCTGCCTAGACTCGAGAATTGGGCAGTTCAGCTCAGCACCCAGATCTCAGGGCCAGCTAGAGCTCTGCTTGGCTTCCTTGGTTCTGCTGGCTGCTAAAGACGGACAGCATTTGAATGTTGAATATGCCCTTCACTTCGTTCAAGACTTAGTCAATCCAGGATGGAGGAAGGAGCTGTTAGCCACTCAGTCAACTGCCTGGCTGTCTCCCCCACCTAATCTTTACTGAACTCAAGTGACCAAGGCTAGGCCTTAGCAAGCATCACTGCCATCCTGAAGACCACAGCATAGCTTGCAGTGCAACCTTGAAAACTACTCTCTGAATCTAAAGCATTTGGGCCTGCTCCATTCAACCTTGGATAAAGGTTCCCTTTACATTGACCCTAAAGCCCTGAGTGACAGTAAGTTTTTTTAACAAATCAAACCAGAAGAATTAACTGATCGTAGATCTATGTATAAAACAAGCTACTCACCTAGAGATAAATAAAATAATCCCACTCCATCACAAGCCACCCAGAAGGTTCCAGAATGAACACAAGCTGCTGTTCTCACAGAAAAGCCTCCACACCACTCCACAGCCTTCACCCCAGGACACAGGACACCCCAGTAGGCAGTGCTCTAGACTGTCCGTGGGGAGATGGAGGAGTGCAAACGGCTAACAGAGCTGCTCTGTTGGGTGCAGCTTGCCATGAGGTAGGAATAGCCAATGTCTTACCAACTACCCTAACTTTGCTATTTATTAGCTAGGTCTCTATTTGTTGGTATCTTGTGACAAATGCAGGTTCTTTGCGCCTCCATTTACTCCTCTGTACAATGGGTACAACAGCAGCAGTGACCTAAGAGGAATTCTGCACAGACGACATGAAGCTACTACTTCCCAAGCCTTGCTCTTATAGAGCAAGGGCCAGAAAACCTTGGGTTGTGTGGTAAGGATGCATTACTAATGTGGGTACTCATGGTGCCTTCTGGAACCCCACCCCGCCCCCAACAAAAACAACCGGGTCAAGAATACTAAACTATGATTCAGGCCTTCACACAGGCTACACACTGATCCCAGTCTCCAAAGGACTGCTTTAATGTAGCTGTAGAAGGTGTACCCAGAATGCAAATGTTTGCTGAACCAACCCTGTGAAGAGACAAGGGCTGACATCATCACCACAGAAGGAAACGAAGTCTCCCTTAGCCTTTCTGAGCCCTCATGCATGATATCCATTTTTCCCCCACTGGATTCTTTTTTTTTCTTTTTTTTTTCTTTTTTTTTTTCTTTTTTTCGGAGCTGGGGACTGAACCCAGGGCCTTGCACTTGCTAGGCAAGCACTCTACCACTGAGCTAAATCCCCAACCCCTTTCCACTGGATTCTTATAAGAACTCCATACAATAAATCCTGTAACACAGCACTTCTCAACCTCTGGGTTGTGATCCCCGCTTTGGAGGTTGAATGACCCTTTCACAAGGGTGGCTTGAGACCTTTGGAAAACACAGGCATTTACATTATGATTCACAACAGTAGCAAAATTACAGTTATGCAGTGGCAACAAAATTAGTTTGATGGTTGGGGGTCACCACAGCATGAGGGACTGTATTAAAGGGCCGCAGCATTAGGAAGGTTGAGAACTATTGCTGTAATGTGAAGCCTTGGACGCTGAAGATTGTGCTGATATTAGTTGTTAAAATTATTGTTCTCTTGAGAACCATCCCATGTTCAAACACCAACCCCTGACACTATTAATGATACTCTGTTATGCTTGCAGACAGGAGTCTAGCATGGCTGTCCTGAGCGGTGCGACCCACCAACTGACTCAAACAGAAACATACACCCACAGCCAAACAGCAGATGGGGCCTGGTGACTCTTGTGGAAGAATAGGAGGAAGGATTGCAGACTCTAAGGGGAAAGGAACTCTACAGGAAGACCAACAGAATCAACTAACGTGGATCCTCAGGGCTCAGAGACTAAACCACCAACCAAAGAACATACATGGGCTAGACCTAGGTCTCCCTGCACACATGTAAGAGATGTGTAGCTTGGACTTCACGTGCAACCCAAACAATTGGACTGGGAGCTCTCCCAAAAGCTGCCTGCATGTAGGATATTTTCTTCTGACTCGGCTCCCTTGTCTGGCCTCAGTGAGAGAGGAAGCACCTAGCCTCACAGAGACTTGAAGTGCCAGTGTCAGGGGATACTCAGGGTGCCCCCACCAACTCATAGAAGAGGGGAGGATAGGGGAAGGATTGTGGCAAGGGGTGACCAGGAGGGAGCACTGAGCAAGTGTAAAATAAATAAATAAAAAAATTAATTTAAAAAAGATTATTGTCTTAGGATATAAAACTTTGATTCTTGCCTAAAATTTTCAGCATGTTTTTATGGTTGCTCTATTGCTCTATACCTGGCTCCTAAGAGGCATCGACCTCTGCCCAGCCTGAATAAATGCATATAAATCTCTATGCATAAGTATTTAATTACCAGTCAAACATCTTGATTAAAATTGAAGCACTTGTGATGAGACTTTGGGAACTGCAGTCCAAAAGATATGGTGGTTCTGGTGCCAGTTACAGAGCAACACTTTCCCTCAGGTTCAGTTTGTTGCTCCAGTCCTTTTAGGAAAACAAGTTGGCATGGTCAAGCCAAACCCACCCACCTCCAGACCTTGGTGTGTTTTGGTCTTGCCTCCTACTATCCTCAGAGACAAGACAAATGTATTTGTTCACCTAGCAGATGGGTTTAACGTCCACTGTGTCTGCACATTGAGTGTTGTCTGCAATAAAGGCCAACAGCAAATGAAGAGTGACATGCGAATAAGCATGTTTACATGTGTGGCGTGTACGTGTGTGTGTGTGTGTGTGTGTGTGTGTGTGTGTGTGTGTGTGTGTGTATGTGTTTGTGGATGGGTGCCTGGAGGTCAGAGATTGACCTTGCCTTCCTACTGGACATTTGCCTCTTCACTTCACATCCAGTTCTCTCCAGAACCACACTGCGACTCGGTGCCTATTCATCTTAACACTTTCATTTAAAGAGTTGTTCAAATGACAGGCATGCGCTCCCATGGCTAGCCTTTCTATCCTTTAGTCAAATAGCAAGACAACTTGAGGGGAAAATACTGTCCAAATGGACTCATTTGTCTCAAGCTACAAATGAGCAGAATAAGCAAAAATTGATGAAGAATAATCTATAGAAAATATAGACAAAAATAACTAAAAGAGAATTATTTCAGCACACGGTCCTAGAAATGCAGTGTCCAATTAGAAAGGAACTGTCCAAGTGGCACAAGAGACCAGAACATATCATCCTTAAATTTACCAAAACAGATTGGGCAAACATGGGGATATGGGCATTATTTGAGCCCTACAAGTTTGCTGATGTGAAGCACTGTACTCAGACAGAGCCAGAGAAGCCAAAGCATCTTTAGAGTGAATTCTGGCAGAGCAGTCACCAACAGATTCATCCAGAGTGGCACTCTGACGTCTTTGAGACTTGTGGTCCCAGTGACACTCTGTGGTGGGATGTTATGACACAGACACAGTAGAATGACACAGGCAAGACCTTTGGAACCTCAGATGTAACAGATCAGGCCACTCACTCAAACACAGGAAGCATCAGGTTTTTGCTTCTCAGAAAGGGGAGGTGAGCTTGGCCATGACTAATTTGCTTATGTTCAAGCACCTTCGCTAACAGGCAACCAGTCATCTAGGAGCGCTGAGGGACACCTGGCCCAACCATCCCACATGTTTTTCTTGGCCTTAAAACAGGTGTGTTATCTCAGTTTCCCATGTCAATTTTGGGGGACAGATCCTAGCTATGAACTTTCCCAATGGCTTATTTGTACACAATCGTCAATGTAGCCCATCAGCCACTTGCCACTTGTAGAGGTCGCTTGACAAAGCAACTACCAGCCAGCTACTACTGGCCTGGGTGTGCTGTGTCAGGAACGTCGAGGAGCAGCACATTTGTGCCTCTCCACAAGATCAGAATGTGTTGAATAATAATAAACTCACAAGCTATGTTTGTTTTGTTTGCTACAATTTACCGAGTAACTATTACCATTTCCCCTTGGTAGCATAGTAAATGACCATCTCAGATTCTTTTATTCTGAAATCACATGTTGCCAGTGTGTGTGTGTGTGTGTGTGTGTGTGTGTGTGTGTGTGTGTGTGTGTGTGTGAAAGAGAGACAGACAGACAGAGACAGAGAGAGACAGAGTCAGAGACAGAGAGAGACAGAGAAAGACAGAGAGATAGAGAGGGAGACAGAGAGATAGAGAGAGACACAGAGAGACAAATGACTATGAAAGAGTTAAAGTTTACGAAATACAGAGAAGGGGCCTCACTGAAGGTAGAGGCGGATGATACAGGTACCCGAGAGCCCATGAAGGTTGTTGGATACTAAGAAGCTGACTTTTAGGAAAATTGAGCTGCAGATCTCAACCACAGATTCAACCCTCCAAGGCTCTGAGTCACAGAACCAGAGAAGTGAGGATTTAGCTCCCATTCTATTTATACATAGACATACAGACAGACAGATGACATTTCAAGTGGACCACATCAAGCAGGAGGGGTCATGCAGAGCTGAAACTCAAGGGACAGTTTAGAGTTCTCTGCCTGTTAGTCTTTCACACACAAATACACACGTACACACATTACACACTACATACACTAAATATGCACTCACACACATATGTGAGCTCATGAGTGCACACACAGACTCACAAACACACACCACATACATACCACATATACAAACACACACATACATCACATACATGTGCACCACACACACATACCCACAGTGGTCAGACGGCAGCTCCATGGCACCACTGTTGTCCGTGGGCTAGGTAACCTTTCTTTTAAATGGTTAAGTTAGACTATAGCATCTCTCGTTGGTTCTGACCTGTCCAATAAGTTTGAAGGGCTTGTTCTCGGTGAGCTTAACTATGCCCACATCCCTCGGTGTTCCCAGTCTCCCTTTGTAAGTTTATGAGTGATACCTTCTCACTTGAAGTAATAAGGTGCCAGTGTGTGCCCAGAGGCTCACCCTGGACAGTCGTTGCTATTTTTTTTGTACACAAGACACAGTCATCTTGCCTCTGTTTATGCTCAAAACGAAGCCAAATGTCCCTTTGTAAAATGGTGTCGGCACAGACAAAGCTTCTCCCGAGAGCTACTGTTTTACACACTACAGACTCACTTAGAACAGGGCAGTGGTTCCAAAACGTAGAGTGGTGCTTCAGAGTGGGCGAAACCTCATCTCCGCGAGAACCGCCAGTCAAACACGGGCTTGCTTGGATTTGCAAGAATTAGGAACGGACAAAGCACACTCTAACAGATGGGTAAGGAGGAGGAAGAGGAAGAAACGGAGGAAGAAAGGAAACCACTGGGGGTGTGATCCTTGGATTAGTGACAAACCCTTAACACGTTTCAACTGGTCACGGTAAGCTCTGGAATGAAGCTCAACCAAAAGTATGTTAATTCTAACAGCATGAAGTTGCTGTTCCAGGAATGTGTTTTTAAAAGCCTTTCCTGGAAAACTCTCCTTTCTTACAATAAATAAATAGGAGGCTGTGTGAAGGTGTTGCTCTGGGGCTCCAGGCCCAGCTTGCTCTGTGGGTCGCAGGTCCGAGCAGGCAGGAGAAGGGAAGCATAAGGCCTTGCAGATCCATGCTCTTTTCCAGATTCCTTTCTCCCTTGAACAGGGACGTGACAGTCCCTGTCTGGGGTCCCACTGCTGTCACTGAGAGCATTGTAAAGCGCTTTGCACTCTCCAAAGGAATCATGGCTTTTGACACCATTTCCTTATCATGTGTCATGTTTAAGCCCGTGCTTTCGAAATCAGGCAGCAATGCCAAGGGTCATCTGTGTCTGATTAGCAGGGTTTACTAGAGGCCATCTCTCACCCTTCTCTCTGTCCTGGCTGACTAACCTCCAAAGGAAAACTGGGAAACAGAAAAAAGAAATACAACCCCACTCCACCCTTACCCTGCCCCACCCCCACCCTACCTCCACCCCCCTCACCCTTACCCTAGCCCCACTCCACCCTCACCCTACCCTACCCCATCATCCCTACCCTAGCCCCACTCCACCCTCACCCTACCTCACTCACTCACCCCCACCCTAGCCCCACTCCACCCTTACCCTACTCCACCCACTCACCCCCACCCTAGCCCCACTCCACTTTTACCCTACTCCACTCCCACCCCATCCCCACCCCCACCCCCACAGTTCTCCCATCCACCCAGCATCATGCTAGGCACTGTGGGCCTCGTTCCCTTTACCACCCCACAGGGAAAGATTTCTTATCAGCATATCCAGAACAAATGGACTCAGAAAGACAAAGTATTGGAACCAAGATGTCAACCTAGGGTTTCCTGGGTTGTACTTCTTTAACGATGCCCTCGTCCCTGCGTGATGTTTAGAACAATTTGCCCAGCTGGCCTCCCCATTTGGGAACTGCTGGTGAATGAGCATGCTGTCATACCTAATACAGCAAAGGATGGCCATTGCTGCTCAAATTAAAACCTCACTTAAACGGAGGTCCTGAATGGAGTTCGGTCGGATGTAGCCACAGGCTTGCCTTACTTAGCTCTGACCTCCAGTCTCTCGACTGGCTGTGAATTTCTCAGACTTTGTACTCTGTGGATGGGTGGTGGTGTGAGGCAGTAGAAGAAGGCAAGGGATCGAGGGTAATTGTCCTGACACATCCTCTCCTTCCCTATCTCGTTTTGTTTTGTTTTAGTTTGGAGTTCTGTTTCTTTGTTTGTTTGTTTGTTTGTTTTTTATCCTCCAAACTTGGCTATTTCTTCCTGACCCAGACCCTCCTACAAGCAGCAAGGAACCCAAATAAAGCTCAGAGAGATCTCTATCAACGTCCAAGATCTTTGCCTTAGGTGTGTTCCTTAACCTTGTGATCTCTCACTTTCTTCTAAAAAGGACCTAACTCAGCACCTGCACATATAAACAGGGACCCTGTGGTTTGTTTCCACTTTCAGAAGCCTCAAACTGCTTTGCCTCTCAAACTTCAACCCCCGAGTATGTGTGCCTGTTAGGCCCCTTCCCAGCTAAACTCTGAGGTTTACACTACAGTGGGCAGAGACAGCAAGCAAAGACAGAAAGGTTTGAGACAGATGAAAAGAGACCCGTTCATGAAGAGATGCTAAGGGGGCCTGGAGAGAAGGCTCAGCTGCTGAGAGAACTTTTTGCTCTTTCGAGGAGGGATCTGGTTTTGGTTTTCAGCACCCAAACGGTGATTCACAATCATTTATACCTCTAGAGGGATCTAATGCCTTCTTCTGGTTTCCCTTGTACCTGGCACATATGTGTGCACATACATGCAGGTCAGACACATCATATACAGTGTGTCTGTGTGCGTGCGTGCGTACTATGTGTATGTAGCCCTCTCTGTATAGATTAGTCTTGAACTCACCCAGTTTCCACTGCCTTTGCCTGCTGAGTACTGGGATTAAAGATGTGCACCACCATTCCTGGCTGAAGTAAATAAATTTTTTTAAAAAAGATGTTTAAGGCCAAAAGTCTGATATTCCCTGCATTGTTCAGAGCACAGGCCTGGGTGAAGGATAATCTGTCTGGGGCGGGGGGAGGGGAAGAAGACACAAGGTCAGGTGCTTGCTATGTGTGTAAGAGTAAAGGCCACCAAAAACTCAGTAATCAAGAGAAGTAGTATTTTAATACAATATTCCTTTAAAATCACAGCTAATGTAAGAAGTTACAATGAATCTAACCCCAATCATATAAATGGAGACAGGATCGATGTGAGTGAGACCCTCCTGTGCCTCGGCTCCTGTGGCTCAGCAAACAGCACTCGTTGACAGTGTCGAGTTTTCATATGGGGGCCTCTTAGTGCTTGGTAATGGGTCATTTCTCACTAGAGCCCATTCCTGAGTTTGAGGGGAGTTGGGGCCTGTGTTTATGAACTCCAACTTCACCTAGCACACCCCACCCCCGAGCTGCAGGAACCCTTACCTGCCATCTTGTATTCGGTCACTTCCTCGTGGATGCCATCCCCTATCCTGAACCCCCATCGCCTCACTGAGCCGAGCAGTAGGGCTGTGATACAGGGTGGCTCTTGGTGGGGCACAGGTAGATCAAGGGAGCTTAGGCTTCCAACGTGTGCATCCCACAGGAGGATCCCGCACGATGGTTATCAAAGCAAACCAGGATACTGCAAGGAGCTGGAAATCATGGACACTGGGCTCCAGTAACAAGAAAAAAGAACCCAGAGACAAAGGCACCTTTGGCTGTTCCTTGTAGATGGTTCCTTGGCTTTCATGGTCACAGTGGTTGATGGCCACTAAGACCCTCCTCAGCCCACACAACTGTGCACAGGAGGATCCTGGCTACGTAACCTAGGAGCCTTGAGATCTTGGAAACTTTATACAATTGCTTCAAGTCTCTTTCTCTACCGTAGAGTGGATCTACTAATCCTACCTGCCCCAGAGGGCCCTAGGGAATGAGAGCTACTGCCAGGTATGACACATTCAGTAAGTACACCTCTGAGGGATTTGTTAATCTCTTTAACACAGGATCTCAATATGTGGCCAGGCTAGCCTCCAACTGGAAGTCAAAGGAAGTGAGGCTGATATGAACAGCCGGCCTACCAGATCAGGATGGGTCGGAGGGTGGGACCAGGATGGGATGCATGGTCTGGCCAGGATGTGTTGGCCAGCCGCACCAACCACAAGATTTGCTGTAAGATTCCTGTCTCTGACCTCCTTCTATCTGAGCGGTAAGGAACAGCAAAGTCTGATTCCTGTACGCTCGGCAAGCGCCACCTTCCCGTTTCAGTCTGTTCCAGGCAGGAATCGTAGACCAGAGAGCCGTCTGGGTCTGTGTCCCTGCTGCTTTCAGAAGAGCCAGGACCAAAGCTGGGCCCATTGTGTTCAAGAGTTCGCGTTAGCAGAGAAAATCTTTCTTAGCTCACGTGAAACCCTATGTACACACTGCAGTGTGTGATCTCCCGCCCTCCTGCATGTGTGTTTTTAAAAAGGAGAAGGAATTCTTTAATGTCTAACAGGGTGTGACTGAAATTTGGGGCAGGAAAATTCATTTTTTCGGAACGGTCTTTTACTTCTTAGATTTTCTATTACATTTCTTTAGTGTGTATCTATGTGCATTCATACCACGGTATGAGTGGGGAAGGCAGGGCAAGGCAGAGTTTTCTCTCTTTGCAACATGTGGGTCAGGCTGTCAGGCTCAGGGACAGGCCTCTTTAAACACTGAGTTGTCTCTCTGGCCTTGCTTCTTAAAGATTTTTTTATATATATATTTTGCTTACTTTTTAAAAATTTTGTTATATTTTACATGCAGCAGGTTCTCTAGCATCCTAGGCCCTATCTTAGGGGTTGGAACTGAAGGTTCCCATGCATTTTGAAGTGTCTTTGGTGGGTATCATGCTCACTAAGAGCTCAACCCATTAAGCAATGCCACAGGAAGTGGGCGGCTGTTGATGTCACCTGTGATTACACACTCGGGCCTGACCTCTTAAAACCACAGTGGAGACACCAGACCACAGCTGAGGTAGCTGTAATCTTACTGTATCATCATGATCAGGCCGCTTGGCTTCCTTAGGCCTCAGTTTACCCTCAATAAAACAAGAATATTATTAAGCCTGTGAGGCTTTTGCGGAAATCAAATGACGTACTGCAGAGAGGGTGCTCGGTAACTGCGCGGCATTATGCCTCATACTGACTGCTCCATGTGTGTGCCAAGACACTTAACTTCAGCCTTTAGAAAGACTTACCATGGAAACAAAATAAGAAACGCAGAAAGCTCAGTCATAATGCTTCCCCTGACACGCTGCTTCTATTCACATCTCTGTACGCGCAGCCTCGTGGTGACGGTGTTGGTACTCTCTTCCTACTGAGCCGCCCGCCTACTTGGATTTTCTTAGTTGTCAAGGTGACTGGCCAGCTTCAACTTGTAGAGGAGGTTCAACCAGGAGCCCTGTAACCGAGGTGGGAAAAAATCACTTAATGGGCCCCACGCGACGTGCTTTTCCTCTTATGCAAACAGCACTCAAAACTGAAAGTATGTCATGAATTAAGTTATGAAAAGTTGCCTCACCCAACACCATACCTGTGCCAGGTCCAGATGCTACCACCCTGACAGTTCTATGTTCTTTTCAGAGTTTTGATAGATTGGGACCGGGATGGTTAGTTTTGATTGTCGACTTGATAAGATTTGTAGTTACCAAAGAAACAGAGTTCTGGGTGTGCCTTTAGGGAACCTCTTGAGACCTTTGGCTGAGAAGGGAGACCTACCATGGAGAGGCAGTGAGATCCTGAACTGAATTACAAAGGAAAAGGAAGACCACCTCAAGGACCAACATTCACCTTTTTCTGCTTTCTGCCCAGGGACATGATATGACCAATCACTTCATATCCCTGCTGCCACGTTTCCACACCATGATGGGCCATATCCCCGAAAATTGTGAGCCACACAAGCCTGTTCTTCCTGAAGCTGCGTCTGTCAGAGTTTAGCTCCGGCATGAGAAATGATGCGGTTACAAGGACCCAGTTTAAAAGGAAAGATTGTGATTCTTTCGGAAAAGAAGAGTCAAGATGCTATCCTTTGGACCTCCTTGCCTCCTAGGTCACTTGAGTCCACGAAAGAGGGGATGGAAAGTATGTTCTTCAGGATAAATGAAGTAAAATTCCATTCCAACCTCACTGCAGAGCAGAGGCAATGTTTCTGTAAGGCCTGGGTCTTTGTAAGTGATCGAGAGAGATTTTTTTTTTCTCCCTGTTTTCTCTATTCCCCATTCACATGGACACACTAACCTGAAACCAGAGTCTTTCTACTGTTCCAGGAGGAGACAACTGAGTAAGCATTAGCAGAATAAAATCTCACACTACCCACTAACCCTCACAGCCCAACACCAACCTTGGCAATGTACCGACTTTGGGCTAAATAAAATTTATGATTCAAAGAAAAAAAATGCACAGAATGGTATTGTCAGGTCCTCAAACTATCCAAAGGAATATCCAGAGGATATCTGTGTGTGTGTGTGTGTGTGTGTGTGTGTGTGTGTGTGTGTGTGTGTGTGTATCACAAAGTTCAAGATTCCATTTCTCTATATACAACCTCAAATGTACCAGAGATGGAAAGGGTGCTTAGCCAAAGACAAGCTTTCATTCTACTTCAGAAAGAAAAAGCACAGATATATAAAAACAGACCTAAAATCTTGCCTCAGGATCATCAGACCGAAATGGAAGAAAATATCAAACACTGAAAGAAGCCTAGTGCAGCTTCCCCCTCACTCACACTGGAGGCTCGGGAAAGGCAGATCCTTGACAAGACTGTTGAGCCTCCCTTGTGGTAGTAGGGATCTTGCCATTTCACTCTGACCTGACCGAGGACCTCCCGCAGCTACCTTTATCCTGCTTCATGTACCTAAGTCCTTTGCCATAGGAAAATGAGACCAAAGGCAGCAAGCAAACTACCAACAATGGCTGCTGGACGAAGGGAACCTGCTAGGAGTCTCTCTGTGGCTCTCCAGGACCAGAGGCTCGTGCGGACGAAAGAGAGTGAAGCCCGTCTCCCCATGGCTGACCGGGTGGCTTGTGGTGGCCAGCCCACTCTTAAACAAAAGATGCAGTGCCAAGAGCTACTGGGCCAGTTGCCAAGCACAAGACCCCCCCCCCCAAGTCCGTTGGACCAACTTTGCCACGTGTTCCCTGTGGCAAAGCCATAGAGCCGTTAATCGTTCTAGTTTTCAGAGCTGACATTTGTCTAATACCACCATGATGATTACTTCATAATGTTCGTGTGACTTAACTAAACCGACTAAAAAGAAAACGTTTAGCACACAACCCTGTACTAACTACATTTTCATAAGCATTAGTTGTGGTTGTCACTGATATTGTTAGAGTCTCAAAAAGCAGGGAGTAGCAGCACATGAAATGCCTGCTCTAAACCCTTCCACCCGTGACTGTTTGCAGCTACAAGGCTTCATCCGGGTGTTGAAACTGTTTCTGCTCCCAATATATCATTATAGCTCCCAGCATTAGGGCTTCACTGGGTAGTCCCTCCCCCCCCCCCCCCGCAGGTTCCTGCGTGCAGGGGGAACGGCCTAGGCGTTACACTGGTACAAAGCACACAGCCAGGCATTCTCACTGTGCAGAAACAGCTTCACTCTGGCCAGCATTGCTGAACCAAGGGCTCACCAGAGAGCTGCCTCAAGGGAGACACTTTGGAAAGCCATGATCATCACTTTTCTCATTGCTTCGATCAAACGGTGGAGAAAGAAATGTAAAGGAAGGCTGATATCTGTTGCTCATGGTCTCAGAGGGTTCGGTCCCTGATTATTTGGCTTGATCGGACCGATTGCTCTTCCTCTGGAAGTGAGTGTCGAGCACCGCTAAGCACTGAGCCATCTATCTCTCCAGCACCCCAAACATTATTCTGTGTAACAACTTTTAATGAAAAAAGGAAGACAGTGCTATGTAACTAGTTGTTCCTCTTACTATTCAAGGAATAAGGCGGCAGAAAATCCATACGTAATCAATATCAATGCTTATATGTTCCTCCAACTGCTTATCAGCTGCATGTGGTTAAATCTGTGTAGGCAGGGCATGAGGAGAGGGAGGGCTGATGCTCTCTCTCTCTCTCTCTCTCTCTCTCTCTCTCTCAATGTGAATGTGTATGTATGTATCTTTCTCTGTGTGTCTGCGTGTGCGAATGTGTGTATACATGTGTGAGTATGTGTGTTTCTGTATGTCTGTGTGAGTGTGAATGTGTATGAGTGAATATGCATGTACATGTGTGTATACATGTAGAAACATGTGTGTGTGAGTGTGCATGTCTGTGTTTGCATGTGTCTCTGTGTGTGTGTGGATTGACAAACAGACTTAAAGATTTCTCACATGCTCATGCACAAGGACAAGTCCAAAGTCTAACTGCTAGCAGGCTGGAAATTCAAACAAGAGCTGAAATTAGGCCTTGAGTTCAAAGTTCATGTCTAGGATGAGAACACAGCAAGAATTTCTGTTAGTCTTAAGAAAAACAGAATTATTTTCTGGGAAATACCAGTTTTTGCTCCTAGGGCTTTCTCTGAATAAATGTCCACATCGAGGGGTTGGAGTTGAGACAGGGTGCCTCCATGAGGTCCTGGCTGTCCTGAAACTTGCTCTGTACACCAGGCTGGCCTTGAATCTTCAAAGATCCACCCATTGCTGTTAAAGGCATGCACCTCCATGCCCTGGATGCTCACACTTTTACAGATAATCTCCTTTAAGGTGTGCAGCACCTATGTGTGCCCTGAATGCTTACACTTTTAAAGATAACCTCCTTTTCTCAAAGTCAACTGAGATAAACATTAAATGCATCTCTAAGAATATTTTCACAGCAGTATCTAGACAAGTATTGGACCAAACAACTGGGCAGTATTATACTGGCCAAGTTGATTAACCATCACACTGGAGATGAAAGTATTTCATTAAAGGGCTCAGTAAATGGATTGAATAGGAGCCAACGGGAAAAAATACTGAGCCAGAATATTAAGTACAACAGCATTTGTTCCAAGCAGACCTCAGAAGTGACAAAGACATGGGAATTATTAAATAAAATTTAGGTTTGCGTGAAATATAGAATGCCGAGCAGAAGGAGTCTCTAGTGCAGAAACTGTAGCTCAGTGGTCGTGTGCAGACGTGCTGGAAAGGAAGGAGTGTGGTTAACAATGTCTGGGAAGATCAACAGTAAGTTTCCCAAAACAAAATAAATGCTTAACACCCCCAGTAGAAATTTCTCACAAAGGACTTCTAGGTTAATTAATTTAAAAAAAAAAAAAAAAGATACGTTGTAACGAGTTGGCCTCACACAGCCTTACTCTAATGCTAATATTGAGCCACAAAGACCTGGTTGTCCCACAGATGAGGGACTCCGAATGTAGACCCAAGTTATTTCTGATTGGTGACTAAAGATGCTGACAGCCAAGAGCTGGGCAGGCGAGACCTAGGCAGGGTTTAGGGTTCCTGGGTTTGGGGGTCGGAGGTAAACCAGGAGGAGAAGGTAGAAGAGGAAGGAAAAGCCTCCATGATTTATGTGAGCCAAAAAAAAAAAAAGAAAAGAAAAAAAAAGAAATGGCCCTGAGGACTGGCCAACTGGAGTTAAGAGCAGCCCAGTAGAACATAGAAAGTAATAATTCGGGCTTATCAATAGAAAGGTAGATTCTAATAGCATAGAGGGCAGATATCTGCCCAGCTCTAGTGCTGATTAAGGCTTATTGTAAATATAAAGGTTGTGTGTGTGTGTGTGTGTGTGTGTGTGTGTGTGTGTGTGTGTGTGTGTGTTATCAGGAACTAAATGATAAAAGGTAGAGTAGAAACCCTGGATTAGGATTAGGTCATTTCAACAATACCTGGACTCATTTGGGTAAAATTTAAGGTGAATGAAGACTAAAAGACAATTCTAATAGCTTGCAGAGTATAAGTTGATTCTAGATAGAATTAAAAGAAGCAGAATGACAAACATTTCCTCAGCCCTGGGAAGACAAAGCTTTATGCTCAAGGAGCCAAAGGTAGAAAACTTACCAGGATCTTATACCCAGCCAAGCTATCATTGAAGAGTAAAAGTTTCTAATCATGGTGCCACATACCTGTAATCCTAGCACTCAGGAAGCTGAAGCAGGAGGATCAACAGTTCAAGGCTAACCTGGGCTACATAGTGAGACCTTAGAAAGGAGGGAGAGAGGGAGGCTGGGAGGGAGGGAGGGAGGAAGGGAGGAACGGAAAGAAAGGAAAAGACAAGAAATTCTCAGTAACACGAGGATAGACAATAGAGAACCTGTCCTTGGAAATACTCATGGAAAGACTATTAGTAAGAAAGAAGCAAGCCCAGGGCTGTATATGGACATAGCACAATTCAAGAGAGCACATAGTACACGGAATGCTTTAAGTGAATAATTACTGAGTTTATTAAAATATCAAAAGTATATTCATAATGATCCAGAAATAAATTCCAGATGTTATCAGAATGGCACTATGGATTAATAAAAAAATCCAAGTTCCCAAAGGGAATAACGATGAAAACGAATTTAGATTTGCCAATCAGATTGCCTTTCTAAAAATCTAGTTTATCCTATTTATAGGTACGACTTTTTGAAAATCATGAAGAAAAGTTAAAAGACATCCAGAACAAACAATCTGAAGCAAAAACAAGACATTGTAATTAATTACCACACCAAAGACTTCAATGTAAAAAGCAAAATGGACTTGGTAGGTATTGTACAAGGACAAGAAGAGACAGAGAATATGAACATATGTGCTTGGATTTGGCAACAGTTTCTTAAGCACATCATCAAAGATTTCATCAGCGACATGAAAAGACAACCCATGGAAGAAGTTTGCAAATTTAAGAAGATTCCAGAATATAAAAATAACTCTTAGTACTCAACAACCAATGTCCTATTAAAAGATAAAATGAACTTGACTTGCTATTCCTGCAAAGAAGACATAGAAATAATGAAGACAGGAAAAGAAACACAACAGTCATAATGAAATCGAACATTTCTCCAGTGAAGATGGCTATATTGGAGGGTTGGTTTATGAGCATCCACAATGATATAGAACCTCCTCATGATAGTTTGTGCATGCTTGGCCCAGGGAGTGGCACTATCCGAAGGCCTTGTTGGAGTAGGCATGTTACTGTGGACATAGACTATAAAACCCTCATGCTAGCTGGCTGAAAGTCAGTATTCTGCTAACAGCCTTCAGATGAAAATGTAGACCTCTTAGCTCCTCCTGCACCATACCTGCTTGGAGGCCACCATGTTCCCACCTTAATGATAATGGACTGAACCTCTGAACCTGTAAGCCAGCCCTAATTAAATGTTGTCCTTATAAAAGTTGCCTTGGTCAGGCTGGAGAGATGGCTCAGTGGTTAAGAGCAATGACTGCTCTTCCAGAGATCTTGAGTTCAAATCCCAGGAACCACAAGGTAGTTCACAACCATCTATAATGAGATGCGATGCCCTCTTCTGGTGTGTCTGAAAACAGCTACAGTGTACTTACATATAATAAATAAATAAATCTTAAAAAAAAAAAAAGAGTTGCCTTGATCATGGTGTCTATACACAGCAGTAAAACCCTAAGACACTCCTAAATTTCTAATAGAAAAGTAAATGCTGCAAAAAGTATTTTCCTGTTCCCAAAGTACTTAAATACAGAATTACTATATGACTCAATCAATCCACTCCTATGTACATGCCCCCAAAATAAAAGCAGGGACTCAAACATATACATATATCCTACTGTTTGTTTATAATAGCATTCTTGATAATAACTGAGAGATGGGAACTACCCAGATAGATATCTTCCAACAAGAGAATGGATGAGCAAAAAATGAGTGAAAATACCATGCACCCCCAGTCCCCATGAGAAATGAGGTCCTGATCCCTGCATTAGCACTGAAGGGCCATGAAAACATACCACATGATATACAAAGCAACAATACTGGACAACTCTCCTTAAATCCCTTATCAAGAATAGGCAAGTGCAGATGGACAGAAAGCAGATCCAGGATCACCTACGGCTGAGGAAATGGGGGGGGTGGGGGGGTGTCACTCTTAAGTAGAGAGAAAGTTTTCACTTGTCTGGGTGCTGCCTTACCACACTGTGAATGGCACTGAGTTGTACCCTTAAGTTGGTTAAAATAGAAATATAGTTACATGTAATACACACAAGGACATATATAACCAGGCAAACAAAGAGAAAGGAGTTCTCATGAACCTCAGAGAGAATGATAAAAACCAGACTAGAAGAAAGGTGACTAATAGAAATTAAATTCAAGAGAACTATATTTAATATCTTTAAAACGATACTTTCAAGGATCATTTTTTATATTTGTTAATGTTTTCAAAACAAACAGAAAGATAAGGAATGTTGGTTAGGAGCTGAAAATATAGGCTCAGTGAATTTTTTAATTTTATTTTTCTTGGATATTTTATGTATTTACATTTCAAATATTATCCCTTTCCCCGTCTCCCATAGCCCCTCTCCCTGCTCCAACTCCCACCCACTCACTCCCACCTCAATGCCCTGGCATTCCCCTGTGGTGGGGAAACGAGCCTTCACCGGATCAAGGGCTTTTCCTCCTATCGATGCTGGACAATGCCATCCTCTGCTGCATTTATGACTGGAGACATAGGTCCCTCCATGTGTAGTCATTGGTTGATTGGTCCCTGGGAACTCTGGTGGGGTCTGGTTGGTTGATATTGTTGTTCAATGAATTTTTTTAAAGCAAGTAAGAATTCTAAAAGCAGAAACTGTCATCAGTGGGTTTACCTTTAAAGAGAATTTGTGAAGTAAAGAATATTAAAGTGGGGTACCAGACTGAAAGGAAGAAAGAAGAAGAGGAGGAAAAGGAAAAGGGAAGAGGAAGAGAAAAAGGGAGGAGGAAGGGGAGGAGGAAAGGAAAGAATGGATAAAACTATGTATGTATGTGAAAACAGGAAAGACAGAACTGGCTAAGAATCACCCCACCCCACCCCACCCCGCCATGTGATCAGACACAGCAACCCGCTGGCCAAGAAGATGCTACAAGCACCCAGAAGGAGAACATTACAGGAAAGCGCGACTTTGCAGTGAGGTCACGCAAAAACCAAGCCACAGTCTAAAAAGCATTTGGGAGCACATACTTATACCTTGTTTCTCAGGAGAAACAGCGGGTTCCAGAAGTCATTGAAGCGATATTTTTAAATATGGAATGAAAATAAGTGACAATCTAGAATTCTATGTTCAGACAAAATAAGTTCCTCAGAAATAAAGATACTATTAAACAAAACAAAACAAAAAAATTACAGCAGCATACCAATTCACACTGAGTTGAAACTGATTTCTCAAAAGAAAAACTAGCTTAGTCAAAAGCTCAAAAGCTAGGAGAGAATGAAGAAAGGGCAGATGGTGACCCACAGGTGACTCTGAACAGACAGAGACAAGATCACAGGAGCAGCAGTAGTCCCATGGTGCTTTAAGCACACACAGAGTCAAAAATGCAAATCAGCTATTAATGAGGGACTATAGGGAGAGAGAGTCGTGGTGTTATAGGGTCCAACCGTGCCTAGGAAGTGCTACGGTCATCCATGCTGGATTTAAAAGGTTGAGAATGCTTGCTTCACTGTCTCAGTTAAGACTGAATTGTAAAAGAACATCTGGATCAAAAGCTGTTAGAGAATGAAACACAGGAGTCTTTTAGCTTATGTAAACAAAGGCAAATCAGGGGGAAAAAAGCAAAGTATGTGGAAAGTAAAAGCGGATATATCTAATTCCTAGTATACCAATAATTACATTGAACATGAATCGATTGAACAGCCAATGAAAAGACAGAAACCAAAGACTGTAGTCTGCTCCTAAACAGCTCAACTGAAAAAAGAAGAAATCCACACATTCAAAATGCAAAGGCAGGAAAAGTATACGATACCAACGACTATATCCATGATAAGTAGTGCAAATACTACAACAGACATAAATAAAAAATATCTACCAAGAAGATGTAGCTTCTGTGTCCTAGATGTCATAAATTCAAAATGCTTTTATAAAGCAAAAACATGAAACTAAAAGAAAAAGAATCATTGTTAGAGATTTTAATACATTTAATGTTTCTCAATAAAACAATAAAGATATGAAAGTTACAACCCACACCAACAGTTAACAATCTCTAAATCTTATTAACTATCTAAATCACCCAAGAACGGAAGAACATATACTTCTGAATTAAGATTGGAAATTGGTGAAAATAAATCATACCTGACCCTATAATCTTAGTAAATTTCAAAGGATTAAAATCTTACAGCTAATAATCATCAGTCAAGGACAAGGGTGAGTGATATGCTCTGGGGGCTTCTTTGTTTGGCCGTTGGATTGCAGGGTTGGGCCTCTTGTTTCATTTTGCTCTGCTATGGTCTTGTGTGGCAGAGACTGGCCTTGGCTGCTCATTCTCCAGCTTCCAACTCCCAAGGGCTACAATTATAGGTGGGTTCCACCACACCAGCTTGTGTGTGCTTTGTCTGTTGGTCCCCTTTTAAATGACCTTCACAGTTAATGGACTGTTCTGTAGGGAAGAATAATGGGATGCCAAGATAAAAGTGCCACGAGTTGGAGAGATAGCTCAATGGTCAAGTGTGTATCACTCTTGCCGAGGACCTGATTTTGGTTCCATGAACCCCCACAGGTGGCAAAGGAAGCAGAGGAGTCATGGCATCACAGAGATAAAACGTCAGAATTGAAAGCGGGCCAGGGAGATGGCTCAGCCGGTGAGAGGGTCTTCTGACAAATCTGATGACCAGAGTTCAATCCCCAGTCACTCTATTTCCAGAGTTGCCGATGCCCTTATTTGATCTCCACAGGGACCAGGTACCTATATAGTACACAGAGATACATGCAGGAAAAGCACACATACACATTTTTTAAAAAGAATAAATCCTTTTAAAATTACAATAGATAAAATAAACCTTAAAAGATAAAAATAATAATGCCAAAGGAGAGGAAAATAGATCTCATTCAGCCTCTAGCATTCATAACAGAACTGTTGAATCCAGAGCTTCATCAAGAGCACAGAGAGTCTTCTCAGTTCCCCTTTTACTCTTTTTTCCCTATCATTTAAATAGATTAGCCTAGCAAAGCAGTGTTTCCCGAAGGACAGCTCATGGCCCTGCAAGGAGAATCTGTCTTCTAACCAGATAAACAGAGGGAAATGAAGCAGAGTTCTTAAGGGCAAGCCACCCCTGGGCAAAAGGCCCATAGCTCTCTTGCCACATCAAATCAAGTATGGGGGAGACTGTGCCATGCTTCCAGGATTTCCAACAGGAATTAAGAACATGGTACAGCATAGCTGGTGGCAAACAGATGTTGAGTTGGCACAACTGGTGCATTGTAGGAAAGGGTCCTTATGTTATCTGTGCCTTGATGAAGGCAAGGAGAATGGTGACCAGCTGATGAGGTCAGTGCAGACACTGATGGGAGTGAAGAGTTCATGAGGAGCCAATGTCCATCAGTATGTTCCCTTGTTATGCTTCAGACCACAAACAGAATAAAAACCTCCTGGGCCAATACCTTGTATACCAGACCCTTTCTGTCTCTTCTTACTCCTTTCAAATCACATCAGCTGGCGTGCTAGCCATTGATTCTGACCTCAGCCTCCTGCAGACAATCTTCCACCCAGGAGCCCTGACTGTCTGAACATGGTCCAAGAAAGGAGTCCTGTGAGTAGTACTGTGAGCGCTTGTGAGAAAACTCCTACAAGAAACCAAGACAAGAGTCGTGTGGTCTCAGTTTCTTCATGAACATGAAACTGTTCTTGGGATAAGATTTCATGCTTCTCCCAGGCATAGATGCTAAGGGTGAGTCTACTTTGGATTATTCATTTCAATTGGCTACTGCTATTTGTAGATATTCCTCCACAGAAAAGCATGTTCTTGTCGCATGCAGCTGGTGACTGTCCATTACATTCATGTGACTCTTCTTAATCCTCAGAGCATAAATTGTCTGATGCTCTGAATAAAGTTGGCTATTGCAAGAGAATTTAGTCTGCCTCACTTAACAGCGTCATTCTCCCAGGTCCCACTGCCTCTAGATAATACAGGATGTAAACACAAGATGATTCTCTTTAAAATAGAGTTTATGGCAGAGGCTTCCTTAAGTCAAAGCCCTCCAAAGACTTCACAATCTATTATGAACACAGGAAAGTCCCATCGAAGTTTTAGTTGCTGACGGTCAACTGTAATCCAAAAGGATTCAATGAAAAATTCCAGAAATAAATTTTAATTCATAAAACTTTTAATTGTATGACATGATAAAATTGTCTACCATCCTGCCTCAGACTGCCCAAGACACAAATCATCCCATCGTAGGGTATCACAATGCACTTAATATTGTTCAATGTTATTATCTAAGTTGTTACTCTCTTATTTGAGCCTAATTTATGATTCATACTTTATCTACATGTGTATGTATATTATAGGGGGTCATATCTCTAGGGTTCAGGACTGTGCAGTTTTCCAAGCATCTTAAGAGGGATTCAAAAACATATCCACTATGGATAGGGAACCATCATAATTCTAAAGTTCCCATGACCAATAAGATGCTACATTATCTGACCTCTGTGTCCCCTCAAACTGTTTCCTATCTGGCCACCCACATCCCTCAACTACTTTTCCAAAGTAACACTTACCCTACCCCGATTACACTGCCTTATTCTTCCTCATAAGACTTAACCATTCTCTTTCAGATATGTGCCATATCTAGATCTATTTGCTTACTCTCCCTCTCTTTCCGAATTGCAATGGAGGTTGGGAAAGAGTGAGGACTTTGTGTGCTATCCTCTTAAGTTTCCAGCAATGGTCCACATCTCATGGCAAAGAATACTTGCTAAATGGAGAGGAACTTCTTCCTCTGTGTACTGAATCCTGTTCAGAATTACCTGCTTATTCATTGGTTGCCTGTGTTTGTTTCCCATTTACTTTTGTCATAAAATATACACTTTGCTTTTGTAAGGCTGGAAGTGAGTCTTGACTACTGGGAGACATCCCCCTGCCCCAAGTGAGACACAAGAATGGAGTTCGATGCAAACACAAGTGGTTTATCTTTCCAGCGCATCAGGGTCAACCCTCAATCAGCCCCTCATGGCGAATGACTAGAAGGTGACCCTGAATGGCTATAACAAGCAGTTTTTATACTTTTTAGGGGTACAGGTTACATCAGCAAGGTTACAGTGTAAAGTTATTGACTAAGCATATTGACCTTTGAATCTATTGCCTAGCAAGCATATGGCATGTATTCGAGCTCTATCTGAGACCAGAGGGTCAGGTGACTATCAGTCAGTACATTCTGCTTTTCAAGAATGTCCCTTTTCCTCCTGAGAGTGGAAAATGGAACTTGGCCTAGCCTTGACTGAGGTGGGAAGCTGGTACTTGGCCTAATCTTGACCTGAGGTGGTGGGTGTAAAGCTGGCGAAAGCCCCTAGGGTCTTTCACAGGAACCCCATAACCTACCTACTTTCCACCAGGCCAAGCCTCTTAATAGCTCTTATACTTCAGTAAGAACTAGGGTCCTTCACTTTCCCTGTAAAATGATCAGAAAAAAAATTAATAAACTTAGGTATGATTCCGTTCCCTTTCCATTTTTTTAGTTATACCTCACATGAGGCTGATGCCTGAGCCAAATTATCCCAAATATAAAAATCACAGACTAAACATATAACAAAGGCACAAGCTCCACTATGTTCATAGCAGCCTTATTTATAATAGCCAGAAGCTGGAAAGAACCCAGATGTCCTTCAACAGAGGAATGGATACAGAAAATGTGGTCCATCTATACAATGGAGTACTACTCAACTATCAAAAACAATGACTTCATGAAATTTATATGCAAATGGATGGGACTAGAAAATATCATCCTGAGTGAGGTAACCCAGTCACAAAAGAATGCACATGGTGTGCACTCACCAATAAGTAGATATTAGCCCAAAAGCTTGGATTACCCAAGATACAATTCACAGACCACATGAAGCTCAAGCAGAAGGACGACCAAAATGTAGATGTTTCAGTCCTTCTTAGAAAGGGAACAAAAATACTCACAAGAGGAAATATGGAGTCAAAGTGTGGAGCAGAGACTGAAGGAAAGGCCATCCCAAGGCTGCCCCACCTGGGAATCCAGCCCATACACATACAGCCACTAAACCCAGACAATATTGCTGATGCCAAGAAGTACATACTGACAGGAGCCTGATATAACTGTCTTCTGAGAGGCCTTGCCAGAGCCTGACAAATACAGAGGTGGATGTTCGCAGCCAACCATTGAACTGAGAACGGGATTCCCAGTGGAGGAGTTAGAGAAAGAATCGAAGGAGCTAAAGAGGTTTGCAAACCCATAAGAACAACAATGCCAACCAACCAGAGCTCCCAGGGACTAAACCACCATCCAAAGAGTACACACGGACAGACTCATGGCTCCAGCTGCATGTGTAGCAGAAGATGGCCTTGTTGGGCACCAATGGGAGGAGAAGCCCTTTGTCCTACCAAGACTTGATGACCCAGTGTAGGGGAATGTCAGGGAAGGGAAGTGGGAAGGGATAGGTGGGTGGATGGAGGAACACCCTCACAGAAGAAGGGAGGAGAGGGATGGGATAGGGGGTTTATGAACAGAAAACTGGGAAAGGGAATAGCATTTGAAATGTAAATTTAAAAAACCAATAAAAATAAATAAATAAATCACAGAACAACTAACAAAGTGATGTTTTTGCTATGTGAGTTTCTCAAATCTGATTTAGCATGATTCTGTCGTTGAAAAATCAACCTTGCTCTCAATATGAAAAAATACACAAAACCCTCAGTCCTTGAGTTAACAGACTCAGTCTCAGAGGCTCCAGGAGCAGCACCTCAATGGGTGAGAGTAAAAGCAAACTGAAATCTGACACCAGTCCTTTCTTGTGTCAGTAGGCAAAACTTAGCAGGGAGACTCCCAGTCAGTGTCTGTGGCCATTGTTGGGAAGGAATGCCAGGTACAATGCTTAGGCATGTACCTGCTGTCCATCCGTCCATCTGTCCATCTGTCCAGGCCACTTGAGTCCTGCTATCTCTTCAAGCCACTGTTTGCAAAGCCAGGCAGAGACTCTCAAGAAAGCCCCCCACCTAGGAGTCTCTGCTTCCCCTGCCTAGCCATTTTCTGGGTGGTGAGCTGGAAAAGTTACTGTTCGTCCTTCTTTTGCTACCAGGCCTGTGGCCTTACTCACCTGAGACCCTTAAAGGAGTACAACCTATGAGGAAGTACACCCTTTCGAACTCTGTGATTTGGGTCCCACCACTGCACTCAGTACCACCACGGTTTTGTTTTTTTGTTTTTTTGTTTGTTTGTTTGTTTGTTGGGGTTTTTTTGTTTGTTTGTTTTGTTTTGTTTTGTTTTTGGTGTGCTCTTCCATCCTCCAACACACTGTCTGCTTCTAAAATTAGGGGAAGTGGCAAACTGCCACTCCCACCTCTCCTAGCTTTGCTTGTTTTATTACCTTGTAGGTCAAAGGGTCATCCTCCACTCCGGTTTCCTGACCCCAGCTGACTACCTGGGAGGGGTGCCCCTCCAGCTGCTTCTTTATCCATAGCCAAGCTTCCTCCCTGACCAGGACAGTCTTACCATCAATGAAATGTGTCCCACCTTGAGGAGCCAAAGCCTTAAGTCAGGTACTAGACACAGCTCAGACCAGGCACTCCTGGAGAAGGCAGTTCAGCTCTGCTTCCCATGACACCAATAGGGGCCTTTTTTGAGCACAGTTCAAATGTCCAGCCGAGGAGTGGGCTATACGTATACCTTCAGCAAGAATCTATAAGGTTTTATCTGGAAAACTCAACACGCAGGAGCCCCTGACTGTGATGGGGGCAGGAGGGCAACAAAAGAGGAAGCTGTATTATTGCTGGAGCATTTTCTAATTAATTAAAAGATACATTCTTTCATGGTGGTTTTTTTTTTAATTATTATTTTGGTCCCAAAGGCTAGGCAGTTAATTCTATAAAATTAGGAGATAGACCTTACACATTCTTTGTATTTTTGCTGAAATATATTCCCAATAAGCATCCATGCTTTGGTAATAAGGTTGGTGTGACAATCTCTTCACAGGGGGAGACCTGAAAACAAGCAAGGTTGTCTGGGTCCTGCCTAAACTTTGATGAGTCAATGGCACATCAGTAAGTGAACAGCAAAGGGGCAGAAAACAGTGACAGTTTAAAGAGAATCAAGCCAACAGCATGTGACAGGTAGAACAGAGCACACCCTTAGTCTAGAGCAGTGTTTCTCAACTGTGGGTCTTGACCTGTCCGTGCAACAGAGGTCCCCCAGGACCATCAGGAAACACAGATATTTACATTACGATTCATAAAAGTAGCAAATTAGAGTTATGAAGAAGCAATGAAAATAATTTTATGGGTAGGGGTCACCACGGCATTAGGAACTAACTGTATTAGAGGGTCACAGCATTAGGAAGGTAGAGTATGAGGAACACCCCTTTTGGTTCTTCTCAGTTTCATGCACTTCCTACCTACCTGAAGCTATACTATGTAGCTGAGGCTTGGCCACAGCTGACCCTGTCTCTCTATCCAATGGGAGGAATGAAAGGAAACATGCAGAGTCCACAGGGAAGCACAGGGATGGTGGAACCAACGGCATCCAAACCTAGCATACATTTAAGCCTTCAAACAAAGACACCAGTAAGCACTCAGAGGAAAATAGCAATTGTTGACCACAAACTGTGGGCCAAGCACTACGAAAGCCTTTAAACCGGCTCCCTTAAACACGTTCGTTTTGACCTTCTTCGTGATTTCTGCATACCCTGAGTCTCCTGGAACCCCAGAGCCACCATATACTCTGAAGCGCTTTGGAAATAGAAACGTCTACAATTCTCTGCAGAGAATTGACGACTGCTCCTCTTTCTTCTCAAAAACATGCAATTTAAGCTCTCAGTTCTTTGTAAATTAATTCAAAACCAAAATAAGTATCTGTGGGAAAGTGGAGGATAAGATGAAATTTCTGTGACACCTTTAAGCCTAATGGCACATGAGCTGTTCGGCACGGTGTTTATGAGCTCTTAACACTTAGAAAACGTACAATTGGGAATTGTTTTAAAATGACTCATTAGGTTGATGGACTCCTCGTAGGAGGAAGTCATTTTGATTCAGCAGATGATTTGAAGTATGCATCGCGAACTTGATCAGGCTATGGACAGACTCCTTCGATCAGAGTCACAGGTCACTTGTTTTGTTTTACTTTCAACACCGGGCAGTAAGGGCTCATGGTTCACCGTGTCCTTGCTTACTCAAAAGTTACGGCTGGTCTCTGGGAAGCAGAGCCATCTTGCATGAGCTTAGAAGAGAATTTGTTCTGTTCACCTAAAAAAAAACAAAAACAAAAAAACAAAAACGCTCTTTGAGATATTCACGTTTTCAGGTAGAACAGTGTATTGGCTCAGTGTAAAGAGTGTTGTGTTTTATAAAAATAAAGAAGAGAGAGAATGTGTTTGGTGGATGTGCAGTGAGGTGTGGGGGAAGGGGATTCCTCTGTGGGTCCACGCTGAGGCATTTCTTGCCCCTGAGGGACCAACCACACAGACGGACTTATTCAGAGCATGAAAGGGAAGTTGAGACGGTAGAGACAGAGAGAGACAGAAAGAGTGTAGAAGAGTAGAGGGTGACCATGAGCATGTGCAGAAAGAGTGGGGAGGGGACTAGAGAGAGATGAGGAGCAGGAAGGAAAGGACAGAGAGAAAGCAAGAGCAAGAGGGAGAGGAGGGGGCGAGCAGCCCCTTTTAAGTGAGTCAGGCACACCTGGCTGTTGCCAGGTAACTGTGGGGCGGGGCCTAGGCAAAAAAAAATAAATAAATAAAAAACCGCTAACAGTGGGTACCGGGTCTAAGCATTTGCCACATCTAAGAGAACTGATCTACATTCTCAATGCATGAAATAAAATTCTTTTTTATCTTACGAGTGAGGAAGCTAAGGCTCAAAAAGTTTACAGAACTTGGCCAAAATCATCTAAAGAGAAAAGTGTGGAACAGGACCCCCAAACTATGTGTCTGGGCTCCCAGATTCAAGTTAGCATGGAGCTATACTCACAGAGGCCCTGCTAGCCCTTTGGAGTCAGTAAAGACATAGAACAAAATTCAGGAGATCTGAGTTTATAGCCGGGAGGGGAGTGGGGAGTTAACAAACAGCAAGAAGACAGGTATCGCTGCCCAAGCCCAGCCAGCCCCTCGCAGCCTGGACAGACTGACTGGGGTTTTCTCCGGTAAACGGAAGCACTGTTCCTCACTACAGAATATATTTCATGGTAAGGGAAAGGATGGGTAGAAATGGACAGCTAGGGACAAATGTCACCATTGTCCTTTCAGCAGTATTAGGTCTGCTCCACCAGCACCAGCAGGAAATGAGCCACTCTCCGTGTCAGGACTGTCATCATGGCTGCCACCAACAGCATGAAGAAAATGCCAAAACTTCTGTGCTTGTGTTACTCTAGTGAGGTTCTTGGAGCAGGGCAGGGCACAAATGGAGGAAGAAGAGGCAGGAGAGAAAGAAGGGAAATGCATTTAGCTCACATGGCCATGGTATGGGAATAAGCTCAATTCTGGGGTCCCGAATGACAGGAGCGTGAGAAGAGAGACGTTACCATAAGACAGGATGGTGAAGAGCAATGGAAATCAGTCTTGGCATTCTACAATCCCTTCTCAAAAGAACTCTCTCAGGGGTCCCACTTTAACTCTTCTTGAAGGCATCGTTTCCAGCCACCTAAAAACCTTCCGCTAAGACCCTCCTTTGTGTGTGTAGGGTGTAGATACATGTGTGTATGCACATACCTGCGTGTGGAGACCTGAACTTGGCATCAGGTGACTTCCTCAGGTAGACTTTCTTTCCCCTTTTTTTTCCTTTTTCTTTTTCTTTGTTTGCTTGCTTGCTTGCTTTTTTTTTGTTTGTTTGTTTGTTTTTTGTTTTGTTTTTGTTTTTTGTTGTTTTTGTTTTGTTTTGTTTTGTTTGTGTGTGTGTTTTGTTTTATCTCTTTCAGACAGGGTTTTTCTGTGTATCCCCAGCTATCCTACTGTGTAACTCACTCTATAAACCAGGCTAGCCTCAAACTCAGAGGTCCACTGGCCTCTGCCTCCCAACTGGTAGGGTTAAAAGTATGTGCTGCCATCACACAGCCTATGCAGGGTTTCACAATCAGAGCTCGCCATTCTGGCTGGTTGGGCTAGCCTGCCTGCTCCAGGAATCCCATCTCTGTCTCGCAATGTGGGATCACTAGCAGGCGGCCACAGATGGGTATCTTTAATTTAGGTTCTGGGAATTCCAACTCTTACCCTCACACAATGTAAGTGCTTTACCTAATGAGCCATCATCAGACCTTAGACGCTCCCCCACCCTTGTCAAAGGCCAGACCACCTCACAGCTGTCAGGCTAAGGACTAAGCTTCCCAATATTCAGACACTTGGAAGACAGACAATTCCAAACCACAGCAACTGCCTCAGTTACCCCCAGTCCAACACTTTCAGTCTGTCTCTGCTCTGCTATGTCTCTTCTGCTCACTGGATCTTTGTTGTCATTTTTTGTCCCTCTTCCTCTTCTGTCTCCACCAGCTCCAACAGACAGAGAGGGGGAACTTACTATCACCAGCACAGGAAAAAATAAAAGGCACATCCTCCTGTTTCTTGTTTAACTCCTACCTTGCCCCTTGGCAGGACTATAGAGCTCGACTCTAATGTCTACTACATGCTTGCATTTGTGTGTCCTTGAAAGCCCACACAACAGGCAGCCAACAGGAGGACCCACTGTGCAAACACCATGCAATGGTGAACTGGGAGGCTAATGCTTCTGAATTCCAGGGGCCCTATCTTAACTAGGATTAAAGGTCTATGCTCTAGGATAACTGATATAGGGCAGAGAATTCTGGCATAGTTCCAAGACAGGTTAATTTAGGCAGATAAGAGTTGGGCAACCTGGCAACTCCTCTCTCCATGGCCACAGATACCTGTTTCTTTTTTCCCATGAGGTTGCCTTGCAGCAACTCTGCCATCTGCTCTCTTCAGCTTCCTGGGCATTAAGACACTGTTAGAGAATCCAGCATTAAGAAGAGCACTCAGGGCAAAAGTGATAAAACCAGGAGAATGAGGCATGACGTGACAGAATGGAGCTGGAAGAAGTGTTGGGGATTCGATATGGGGACAACCGGAAGGTGACTTAAACAGAACTCACTCTCTTTTGTGAAGGCTTAAAAGCGTCTAAATGTAGCTTGTTTCTACCAGAGATTAGAGTGGTGCACAGTGAGCTCCACTTGGAATACTAAGAGTTTATGGATGGCATTGGGTGCTTGCCAGGTCTTCGGAGACCAAGGTGGAGTCATGGACTGTTGCAGCAGGCAAGCTGTGTTTTCAAGACCCAGTGATACAGCTATGATTCAGGCACCTGGCAGTCATAGTCAGGGGGACACTACTGCTGCCTCTTCTTCTGCCTCTGTAACTGCATCGGGACGTTTAGGAGGCTAAAGAGAGCAGGTGGCAGTGCTACTGCAAGACAATCCCATGAGAATCAAAGAGAGAAGAAAGGAGGGGAGAGATGGAGGAAGGCAGGTTCCTGTGTCATTTCACTTCCCAACTCCAAAGCTGAAGTATCTATCGCTAATAATCTAATTCTTTCTATGTATCCTAGCTGCAAGGGAATCTGGCCCGCATCATTTCCAGCTTACGTGGCAAATGAAACAGAGACTGAGCAAGCAGTCCATTGCACCAGCTATTGCTAAGACACACGCACCCCATGGGTTCTCCCTCGGATTCTGCCCAAGTTCTTACTTCTAACACCTCTCATTTATGTTTTAGTGTCTGAATCTGACCAATTTATACAGTCAAGTCACTTTTCTCTGTGTACCTCATGCCCTTTAGTTTAAAAAAAATAAAAAATGCCTTTCTTATCTTATGCAAATACATTTGTAAAGCTCACATAAATTCATGCTTATCTTTTCTCTTTCATCCTATGTGATTTGACTTTTTTTTTTTGACACGTGAATTTCAAGGTCTAACTCCAATAAGCTTTGAGTTTACCCTTGTAAGATAAATTAGCATGCAGTTCATATAAAAGACACTGAACAAGCTTTTCTTTGGCTAATCACACACAGTAGCATCACTGACCTTCAGCTGGTTGAGGGGAAGAATGGGGGTAGAATAATTCTCTGCTTTTTCATTGGGATGATACAAAGAAAGTTTTTTTTTTTAATTTGACCAGTTTCTATTCACTTTGCCTAAATAAATTCATGTAAAAGTCTTGTTTTCATTATTAAAAACTTCATGAGAAATAGTGATTATAAAAACAAACACTTGGCTTTTATTTAATCTAGTCACAGAAATGAGGTGTTTTACCTTTAGCTATCCTTTTCTGCTTTCTTACACTGTTCTGTTTTTGTTGGCTTTCAGTTGTAACTCAGTCTATAGTTTTGGGTTTGGGGTCTTTTGGAGGGGAGGGGAGTTGTTTGTTTCTGTGTCTATGGTGTTTGTTTGTTTGTTTGTTTGTTTTTTGGGACAGAGTTTCTCTCTGTAGCCTTGGCTGTCCTGAAATTCACTATGTAGACCAAGCTGACCTCAAACTCAGAGCTCTGCCTGCTACTGCCTTCCAAGTGCTAGGATTAAAGGTGTGAGGCACTATACCTGGCTGCCAGCCTAGGTTTTGTATGTAACTGTAAAGCTGGAACATTTTCAAATGTACATGATAATAGCCACTTTTATCTCAATTTAATTCCCACGAAAATCAACCACTGTGAGACAAGCCCAAGAAACTATCTTTTTAAATATATGAAAACAAACTACTGTTAGCTTGCTTCAAGAAAATAACATTTTGTGTGGGAAGGGAGTAGAAAGATGACTCAGTAGTCAAGAGCGCTTACTAAGTGGTCAGCTCTGAAAACATGAACACGTTCATTTGCATCGTGCAGACTGAGCAGGTTGCATTTATGTATTTAGGAATATAGTTCTCACATTGGCCAGTAGTCACGTTACTCATCTGTAACTCTATGTCCTAGTCAAGGAGTCCTGACACCCTCAGCAGGCCTCTAGGGTACTTGTGTGTGCCCGAGCACTTGCACCAGTGCACACTGCAATTGTACACACATGCACACACATGCAAACATGCACCCATGCACACACATAAATAATTTTTTTTAATTCTTCAAAAATATAAAACCATTGGGCCAGAATGTGACTTAGGGTTGGAGCGCTTTCCTGACAAAGCAAGGCCTTAGATAGCATCTCCATCTCACACATAACAGGAACTCCTCAGACAACCAAACATTGAATCAGTGTTTGTTTCCTTAGCCTTCTCTTCAAATTTCTTACTGTGTAAAACTTCAATACCAACAAAGTAGACTGAATCGTAAAATAGACCATGGTGTGTTCATCTTCTGGCCTCTGTAAGCATCAGCCCTTGACCTTTTTCCATCCCAAAGGTGGTCACTTCTCTGCTTTTGGAGCACACTGGATAGGAGTTCTGCAAATGTTGCTATAGGAACTTGTAAAAGGGCAAAGATCCTGACATAACCACAAAGCCAGTGTCATAGTCACCACAGTGACTCTCCTAACAATACTGAAAACTCACACGCAAATGCAAACGAGGTCACTTTTTAAATGATCCTGAGCGGTCACACAGTACAGTTGACTGCTGTCCTTCAAGTCCCTTTCAGTCACCTTAGTTTTTAATTACTGATTTATTTTTAGGAACTGGTTTGCCCTGTCCTAAAAACAGTCTTCTTGTCTGGATTTGTGTGACTGTATCCCAGTAGTGTAACTGAACATGTTTCTCTCTAATCTGTATTTCCTACATTTTTGGTCACTCAGTCATAATATCGGGGTGGTTGTGTTTTCAAAGCAGTGTCACAAAAGATTTATGGTTTCCCGTTGGGGGAAACCACATATAACGCATGGTATATGTATCAGTTGATTGGTGGTTACAAACTGGTACTCGTCCTCCTTCAAGTGTTAACTGAGGAACTATAACAAGAAACTGTCCTCACTTCCACCTTGGCTGTTCATAATAGAAAAGCAAAATAAAAGCTTAATTCCTTCCACTTGTACAACACGTTTCGAGTAGTGAGTGCATTTGTTCCTTGGCACCCTGAATTGGGGGCCAACTGGCTTTAAGTTTTGCCACTGCTGTAACTATTCTTGTTAGTGCTCAGATGTCCCAGTCTTCGGTCATCAGCCCTCAGGTTCTCCTACTATGGACCTAGCAGAATTGATACCTTTTTTGCTACTTAGCATGACAAGGATTTCTAAATTCAGGCTGCACACCTGAATTTAGAAGGAGTATGGCTTCTGTTTAGTTGGCAATGGTATTAGAACATGAAGTCTGTTAGGGTACTCAATGCTGCCTTGTCTGCGAAAATTGGCATACAGGGTTTTATGCAGTTCACTCTTTGCTGTACAAGTGACCTCTACTATTCATTGTTGTATCTCTTAAGTTTCTTACTATTCTGTGGCTTCTTTTGCTTTTGTTTCATTTCACTACATAGCCCAGACTGGCCTCAAACTCAGTCCTCCCCCATCACCTTCATAAGTGCTGGGACTCAAGGCCTTCACACCTGGCCCCTGAGTGTCTTTCAAATTATTGGTTTTCCTCTCGACCTTCCCCATGTCTGACTGTTACTGCTGAACAAGAAGAGGAGGGAGAGGGAAGAACAAACCAGATGAATCCTTTGAGTTTCTTATACCAGGCTTTTGCTAATTGCCCTCTTAGCTGTCATTTAACATATTCTTTGGTGTTTCCCCTCCCTTGCTAATTAAAAACCCAATTAACCAGACTTCCTTTTCTCTCTTAGTCTTTGATTCCTTCCAATTTTACACTGGGTTTGGAATGTGTTAGGCAACAGCTAGCTTACACACGAACCAAGCTGCCTCCCTTCTTTGAGGTTCCTCTGCCTCCTGAGCTTCCTAACTGAACTGAAACTCTGTCTCAGGCTCATTCTGGCTTCCTACTTGAACCTCTCCTCCTGAGCTCCATATAGATAGATCTTGACAGATAGTCAAGAACACTGTATCTGCATCCCAACGGCAGTCTTCCAGGTGCTGTCACCCTTCTAGCTCCTTTAGCAGCAGAGAGAAAGAACATCAACAGCAGGTCTTGGATTCAAGTTCAAGCTGTATACATTTCATTAAATCTAGTCATTATGGTGGCCACAAGCCCAGGAAGAGAGAACCTCAAGTGAAGAGTGCCTCCATCAGATTGGTCTATGGGCATGTCTATGGGGCATTTTCTTGATTGCTAATTGATGTAGGAGGGCTCAGCCCACTGTGGGTGGTAGCATCCCTAGGCTAGTGGGTCTTAACTGTGTAAGAAAACTAGCTGGACATAAACCTGGAAGCAGGCCAATAAGCAATGTTCCTCCATGGTTTCTGCTTCTGACTCCTACTTTGGGTGTCTGCCTTACCTTTTCTAGTTAATAGACTATAACCTGTAAGAGGAAATACATTCTTTCCCAAGTTGCTTTTGGTCATGGTGTTTATCACAGAAAAGAGAGAGAGAGAGAGAAGAGAGAGAGAGAGAGAGAGAGAGAGAGAGAGAGAGAAGAAGAAGAAGAAGAAGAAGAAGAAGAAGAAGAAGAAGAAGAAGAAGAAGAAGAAGAAGAAGAAGAAGAAGAAGAAGAACGGGACTAGTCATTAAATGCATGAAATCCATTTTCCACATCTAAGAACATTATTTATGCTTACTGATTACTGTCTCCATCTTTGAGTGTCATTAACTAATGCAGGATCTAACAAATTAGATGGTAGTTTCTCTCTGCTATTTAAGAGCTGTCTTTGTAGCTAGCTGAGCAACTGACAATTCTCTAGCAAGTTTTTGAGAAGCCCAGTCCCTTGCCTCCGTGGAGTTATCGAGGTAGGAATTCTGAGCACTATGGCCCTCATGCTCCTCTGCAGCCAGGTCCTACTCATGCACCACGATCAGTGGGGTTCCCAGGTTGTGGTCAACACAGTGTGAGGCAGCATGAAGTAAGTCAGATGGCTACAGCATTAAAAAACAAAACAAAACAGTCAGACAGGCAGCTGCCACAGGAGTAAAACAGATTCTCCAAGCCTCCGAGACAGCAGCTCACCCAAGAGGCAACGTCAAGGGTGGGCAAGGGTGATAAGCTCCATTGACCTTAGCCTGGACTCATGAAGTTCAGTTGCTTCAACTTGAACTGTGGTCAGTAGAGCCGCCTCTGAAGGCCATGGACATATTTAAAGAGGACTGTGATCACATGGTACTGTGACCTGTTTCCCTTTTCATGTGGTAAAGCCAAACAGTCATAGTCATGGTTAGGACATTTAGAGAAAGTTGCTCTAACCAAAAAACAAGCATGAAGTTCGCTGGTATAATCACATGTCCACAACTTGCAAACAAGTCAAGAAAAGAATTTTGCCAACAACTAAGTGTCTTAACCTTCTCTAAGGAAAGAGTTTGAAGCCACAAGATTTTGTCATGGTTAAGTTCTGTCCTCAAGCAAAAGCTCTGTTGTCAACATTAGGCGCACAGCAGATTTCTGGAGGACTCATCGACTCTGTCATCCTCTCTATAAAACTTAGACCACCTACCAGGCAATGCTGAGGGGTCTCCATCTACTTCCCAGTTACCTCCCAGAGGGTCCCACTTATGGACCTACTCATCTCAGTAGGCATGACCAGCGAGTGTATGGAAAACATTATAGACTTTCACATTTAACTGTTGTTGTTGCTGCTGTTGTTGTTTGTTTGTTTGACACAGTCTCACAATATAGCTCTGGCTAGCCTGAAACACAGACCAAGCTGGTCTTGAACTTAGAAACCCTCCTTCCTCTGCTTCCAACATGCTGAGATTAAAGTTGTGGCCCACAAGAGCTGGCAACCTTTTATTTTTAACCATGACTATGAAAGGTGGGTTTGCACCAATAACTTTTCACTTTTGCCCATCCAATATACCTTCTTGCACATGATAGTTATCACAGGGAAGGAGAAAGCCAGAGGTGAGACCCCAGAGAGCATGACAAATGATCGTTTTTACTCACGACTCTTGTCTGTGAAACTACCATCAGAGAGAGTTCTGTGAGTCTGTTTTCCCATTTCAGTAAGCCAAAAATACCTATACTTTGCACATGGAACTCTAGCTGAAAGCTTTCTATTTTCCAAGACTATCAAAATACAGATCCAACCACGAGAGCAGTGGTAAGTATTCAAAGTGATACAAACTTTTTGACTGGAGCTAATGAAAAGCTATTACAAGCTTAATCCATCTCATGGCTGGAAAACTAAATATCTTTAGATGCAACATTTCTGTACCTAAAATGTGGTAATAATAGTATCATAGAGAACATAAGGAAATACTTATAGACATACAATACACACGTATACTATATGGACATAGATTATGCACATGTTACATATATTCTACATGCCAGTATGCAGGTAAATTGGAATATTCTCCATCCACTAAAATAGACAACTGTGCTGGAAAGAGAGGGATGCCTGCAACACGGTGCTCAGGGAAGGAAACATAAATTATAGGACAGCATACATAAAATTATCCCATGTTTGTAAATAATAAGCCATATGGCTGCATATATTTAAGGAAAAATCTGGAAAGTGATTTGCCAGACTACTCACAGTGGCTACTTATGGGAGATGCAATTAGGAAGATCCTTTCTATTTCTTATCTTTCTGTTTTAGAACGTCTTATTTATATGTATATCATTTTATGATTTTACAAAAAGTGCTCTCCATTCTGTCTTCAGTTTGGCGTTTGGAGTAAGGATATAGGAAACTAATCTACTTCCTTTCAAGTCTGGAACTAGGAAAAATTAACAAAGATCTGAAGATTCCCAAAGCCCCATCCTCATACTAGAAAAAAATGTTTATAAGCATACACCTGTCAGTAGCTTCCAATAAATCATTAGAGAGACATTTGTTCAATCCAGAATTGCCTTTGAGGTTTCTCTAGAAACAGGAGAGTCATGGTAAGTTGGGATAATTCCTCTCTCTCGAAAGTTCACCTAAATGAATATAATGGATGCTGTTTATGCTTAGGTCTGTAGTGGGTTTTTGTGGCTGTTTTGTTGTGGGTTTTTTTTATTATTATTAATCAGTCACATTTTTTTCCCAAAGAGGGAAAATTCTGTGATGGTCAGCTTGGGGCTTCCCATTAGATCACATATACTAGGTGACCTAAAGTTTGCATGTAGAAGACACCTCACTCACGGGGCAAAGCTGAGCAGCAGTGCCTAGGCTAAGTCTTTAACAGGATGGCTGCTCATCTGCCTCCCTGAAGTCTCATAAAGGGGCCTAACAGTGGCCTCCAGGATTGGGTCTCAAAGCTGCACTCAAAGTCCAGTCACTAACTACCCTTGGAGAACACATCCATCCGCTATGGTTGGACTTATGCTCTACGGAAGCTGAGACAAGCCACTAGATTGCTCCAGAATTAATACATACGAATGACCTAGCAAGGAAGAAAGCTAAACTGGTTCCTGAATGAAGGCCTTCTAACCATTTGACCACTCACGTCAAATGTGGGACACATATCACCAGGACGCTGTCAGTCAAGCATAGATTCACAAGAGTAAGGCGTTGTTCAACCTGAGTGTGTAATGTAAGGTGCACCTGGTCAATACAGCCGGGCACATCCCTCACCAAAGCACAGGTACATTTTCCAAAGGGTTCAACCTCTGCTCCTCCGTGCAGCCAGGACATCGTCTCTCAAGGGTATGACCAAATCCTGGCTTTTACCTCCCTTTGTATGTGCTCCTTAGAAACACAGGGATTCACAGGAATTAAATATCAGCTGTTGCATATTTACAATCATATTCTGCCTCTGCCTCCATGAGCTCATTCCCTGAATCACCTTGGATCTAGCAGCTGATACTCCTGAGTTCTAAGGGCAGACCATTGGCGACTTCACTCTGTAAGGCCGTCATTCACATCCATCATGTGGGAATTTCCCTACCCTTTCTTTGAGAAGACAACGTAATCAGAATTAGACACCCTCTGTGGAGCAAATCTCAAAAGATTAGCACATAGTTTTCTTCTCACTCCTACAAAGCCATGTAGGGAGCAGCAAGACCTTCTTCCTTCTGGGGAGTCTGGATCCAGCTTCTATCTGCTTAGTTACACATATCACCCTATGTCCTGGATTCCAGCAGAGAAAAACAAAGATGGAGAGTCCTGGCTATGAAGCACTTCAGCTAAACACATCTCATCTCCCACATGCATTGACAAGTGGCCAGATCTAATTATGCAGCCAACTTGACTCCAAATGGGGACTGAGGAGTCTGGCAGGCCACTGGATTTTCTGGAGAGTACAAACTGCATCCCGAAAGAAACAGCTACTAACTTTCTAGGTTTTAAAAAGGCATGCCCAGAGACTGGAGCGATGGCTCAATAGTTAAGAGCACCTGTTGTCCTTGCAAAGGATCCAGTTCAGTTCCCAGCACCAGCACTGACGGGGTGGCTCACAACCCTAGGTAACTCTAGTTCCAGAGCATCTGATGCCTTCTTCCGACCTCCTCAAGCAAAGGTACAAACATGGTGCAAATGCATACGTGTACATAAATACTCATTTACAAAACAAATGTGTGTGTGTGTGTGTGTGTGTGTGTGTGTGTGTGTGTGTGTGTGTGTGTGTATTTGAGACAGGTTTTCTCTGTGTAGTCCTGGCTGTCCTGGAACTCACTCTGTAGACCAGACTGGTCTCAGAATCAGAGCTCCACCTGCTTCTTCCTACTGAGTGCTGGGATTAAAGGTGTACGCCACCATCACCCAGCATAAATAAATTTTTTTTAAATACAAATAAACGAACGTAGGAATAAAAACATTTACTAGAGTACTTCCTGGTCAGCTCCATTTACCAGCACAGGTTGTGATCAGAATTCTGGATGCTTCAAAAATGCTCTCATAACTCCTTCCTAACATCCTTCTTCACTATAATTCAAATCATCAACCAAGAGCCTAGGCTTCGGTCTGTAATACATATTATGCTGTCATGCGCTGTCTGAACTGAGAAGTCAACTCTAGAAGCAGGCCTGCCTTTACTGCTACTCCTGGGCCTGTTTTCACTGTTTCAGGATCAGTGTTTGTGCCGAGTACCCTCCAAATCCCGTGTTCTGAATCATGTTGGCCCCCTACCTCTATAATAGGGTGAGGGAAAAAAGAAAGCAGGTAGGGGTATTAAAAACATCATACTGCTGGAAAGTTGACCAAGGTTCCCAAGGTTTATCCTCTGATATAACGATGCCTGCAATGGAAACAAGAAGCTGGCAGCTCATCAACAGAGAAGACAGAGGAGACCGTATGCCCAAGACTCTTTAAACAAGGAATTCTAGATGGCTGCCTCAGATTCCCCAGTCAGTTCTACTAGGTGACTGTAAGCTGCTGGCTTGTTGGTACCTTTTCTACTGTCTCATTTGATTACATCATCTGGGCTGGGCATTCAGAACACTGGAGTTGCTACTTGGATGCTTCTTTGTATCTCTCACTCACTTCCTTTTGATAATAACCATTTGATAATAACTTGTTCAATCACTTCCATTTGATACTATCTCATTCAAAACCAAAAGTACAGGGGCAGGAGAAATGGCTCAGCCATTAAGAGCACTGATTGCCCTTCCAGAGGTCCTAAGTTCAATTCCCAGCAACCACATGGTAGCTTACAATCATCTGTAATGCAAGCCGATGTCCTCTTCTTGTGTGTCAGAAGACTGCAACAGTGTATCACATACATAAAATAAATAAATCTTTTTTAAAAAGTGCAATTACTGTGGATCATTCTCCAGACCATACCAAGTAGAAGCAGATCCAGAGTAAGACCCAACTCTGGGAGTGTTGATCTAGACGGAGACATTACATTCATAAAAACAATACAAACAGACTCCATGACTATAAGGCAACACATAGAAAAAATATATAAATATGCTACACGTTTAGAATATTTAACTAGTCAAGAACAGAGGCACATACTTTTAATCCTACCTCTCAGAGGCAGGCAGATCTCCATGAGTCTGAAGACAGTCTGGTCTACATAGCAAATTCTAGGACACCCAAGGTTAATAGAAGAACTTGTTTCACAAGAACAAAGAAGATCTGACTATAACACAAATAAAAATTAGACTGAATGTAAGGTCCACCACCATAAATACGGATGGGGAAGAGCAATCTGTTGTGTTTGGGGTGTGGGACCATATAAAAATGGAAGAGCTACAGATGGGCCGGCAGGTAGACTGAAAACTTCCATGTCACAAAGCTGACTTGGAGATGAGTTAGATGAACTTATGCTGGCCCAGGGCAAAGGAGAATAACTAAACCTCCTGAAGGAACCAGCCAGCAAGCTGGAGCAGTGTCTCCACAGAAAGCTTTATTGTTCATGGCCTATCATCTGCCAGAAGCTACTCAGTTTGAATATCCTGAAAGGTTAATGACCACTGAGCCATCCATGATGGCCATATTCGAAACACAGCAGTTTGCTCCTTTACCAGCACACGAAAGATGCAGCAAGCACAGCTGTCTCTGCCTTCAGAACAAATCCTAAATCCAACCACTGATCTCCATCTCCACCACAATCCTAAGTGCCACCCTCCCAAGAATAATTCCTTAAGAAACTTGCAGAGCTCCCTCCTCACTCCTGTGGCTCCCTAACATCAGACTCAGAATGGAACACAGGGTCAACAGCCACAGCCTTAACCTTCTTCCCTCAGCCTCTCACTGCACATCTCCCCTCCATGTCTGCTTCTACCCCAGGCTTCTACATAATGAACCCTGTCTGTCTCCCACCTTGTGCTTACCAAGAAGCCACCTTCCTGCATCCCTTCCCCTGTGCTCTGCTTATCTAGGACCTGACAGAGTGGGCACTCAGTAAGTGTGCTACACAAAGCCATTAATAAAAGGTAAGTTTCTTACATCATATGGGGCAAAAGCAAGGTCAAATAGGCTAACAGTAGAACAGCCTTGATTTCTCTTGTTTTAGCCCTTACAAAATATCTCAGAGAATCTTTCTAATCAAAACACTTCCACTAGGGTTGGGGATTTAGCTCAGTGGTAGAGCGCTTGCCTAGCAAGCGCAAGGCCCTGGGTTCGGTCCCCAGCTCCGAAAAAAAAGATAAAAGAAAAAAAAAATACAAAAAAAAAAAACACTTCCACTAATGTTCAGCCACTACACAGGGATGAGTCCCTTCCTCCCAGTAAGACAGGAACATTTACCAAGTGAAGCTAGGGCCAATAAGACCATTAAGGAGACAGAAAATGGCAGAAAGGACCTAGCACATATGCCAGAAAACTGGGTTTTGACAGCTGTGTCTGACTCTCTCAGATCTTGTGACCTATGGGAAATTAACATGGTCAACTACAAGTGGTTTTCACTGCTATGAAGACATGAGGGTAGGAGGCCACCCAATCAGGAAGAAGAGGCCAGAGGCCTTCAACATACTACACTCACCTCACAGCTGCCAGAACCCATGCACGCTTCTGCAAAGTTGATGGGGAAAAGCTCCTGTCCAGTCAGTTTGAGACTCATGGGGAGAGATAAAGGTTCTTATCTGCTGTTTTTCACATTGTTTGGGGAGGGGCTGCCTGTGAGAAAGACAGAGATAGATATGCAGTTTCACACAGACCAGAGAGGGGTTTCACACCCTTCCCTCCTTATTTCTTTGAGGTAGGGTTTCTCCCTGAACTTAGAGCTCCTCTTTTATCAGCAAGGAGATCTTCCTATCTCCAACCTTCGTAGAACTGAGATTACAAGACATGCAGAACTATGAGGCTGATGATGTGGAAGCTAAGGTAAAAGGTCAGATCTGAGGCTGGAGATGTGTTGAGTGATTGAGAGCACTTGTTGCTCTTGGAGAGCACAAGGTTTGATGGCTCACAACCTTCTGTAACTCTAGTTCCAGGGGATCCAAGGCCTTTTTCTTACTTCTGTAGATACCAGGCATGTATGTGGTACTTGGGCATGTAGGCAGACAAACCACTCATAAAAATAACAAGAAAATAAACTTTTTTTAAACCCTCAGATCTTATGGTTATACACAGCAAGTGTTTTGGGTCACTGAGACATCTCCACATCTCAAAAAAAAAAAAAAAATCAAAACTTAGGGAAGAGGGAAGAGGGTAGAGATAGATATGTCCACTACCCTAACATTTTAATAATAGTGCCACTTTGTCATAGGTTCTGGCCAGAGTTTCTAAGTGTGTTACAAATCTCGGCATCCTCAGACCTGTGAGGCCGCCATCCGCCATCCGCCATCCACCATCCGCCATCCGCCATCCGCCATCCGCCATCCGCCATCCGCCATCCGCCATCTGCCATCCACCATCTACTATCCATCCAGTCTTTAGGTCAATGTGCCCTGAGTCACTCTCAGGTCTGGGCTGTTCCTCTGTTGATTGCACAATCTATTCCTTAAGGTTCAGGTAAGGATGACAGCAAAAATGAAAAAGAAGTAAATTGAGGATGAGTGACACAGAAGAGATTCTTTTTTTTTTAAACTGATCCATTGACTCCACCTGAAAGATAGATATGACCACACTTCCTAAATACAGATCAAGAACACTGAAAAATGGCTGACTACTGGCTGAAAGGAAGGGAGCAGCAATCAACACCCCTGGAGATATTGTTATGTACGTGTCTCCTTCCCCTGAAGTTCTGACTCAGAATGTGAGCAAGGATGTGGAAAGGGTAAGGGATGAACATCTGCTTTAAATGTCCCAGTGGTCCTGACTCACATAGATGAAAGTTGTAAGGCACTCTGACTTGTTTCAAAGGGGTCTGCCACCATGACTGCCTCATTATAGATTTTTCTCCATTGATCCAAACAGCTTCTGAGAGTTCCCCAACTGGCTCCAAGGTGACCAAGGCAGAGGAAGACTATGGTAATCAGAATATTGGATTGAAAACAACTATCTTCTTTATTGGAGCACATGAGGATGTAAATGCAGGATCAAATTTCAGTGGCCCACTTCTTTCATTATCCACCTTTCCTGCTTCCATCATTCCTCAAGTATGTGCTGGGTGTAATTAAAACCCTCAGTTTTACCATGAGTTCCAGGGGAGATGGATAGGAAACAGTGATCTTAGCTCTATGCAGCTGCCTAAGAGACCTCCCCACAGTGTCAAGGATAAGCAGAACTGTTACAAGGTGTGTGTCAGGGCTCCTTCTAAGGCAAACTGGCCAAGGCAAAGGTTCCAGGAAAAACAGTTTCAACTTTAACACACTTGATAAACTTCATCCCTAAAACATGACATTACTTCTGTTACTGTCCCTAAAAGATTTGACACTTAGGAAAACAAAGAAAATCCAAGGAGATGTCTTCTGAGTTCAAATGTTCTGCCTAGGAAGAAGCATGGAACTCATAAAACTCAGGAAGCTAAGGAAACATACAACTCTCAGGAAAGTCATAACAGTTACAGGACTCATGAACCCTTTTCCAATGTTATAGAAATGGTAACATCTGCTGGCAAGTGCAGACTCTCTCCGGTGGAGCTGCTTACAAGTTGTGCAAGGGGATGTAAAAATACAACTCTTGTGGGCACCACCTATGATAGGGTAGCCTTCTCAGTAATACAGCTACCTTTGACTAAACTTTGTTCAGTGAGTAACCTGTTACATATGTTTCTGTCAGTGACTCCAATAAATTCAAGCAAGACTTGGTGGAATTATTTCTCTCCTTCACTCCTATCTCCTTAGGAAGTCACACAAGCCCATAAGGAAACTTTCTCAACCATCTCGCATCTTAGCCATGTGGTGACTGAGGAGGCAAAACTTTGCTGACCTTGGACATTCATTCATCATTCACTCCCAAGTTTCTGAAATGACCTTTTACTCTTAGTCAGAACGGCCAGCGCTGACACTACACAGCTTAATCAGTCACAATTAGTCACATTTTCCAGCCTCCATAAGCTTATTGGCTACTGGGGGAGATACAGTTTTAGGGAATGTTAACACTGATCCCAGAACACGAATAATGCAGGCAACAAGCTCTGGGAGTATTGTGAGCTTGCCAAAGCTAAGAAGTAAAAGCTAGCCATGAGAAAGGCCAGGCAAGAGAAGAAGGTTTTCTGTCTCTCGCCATCCTTCCATCCACCCACACATACTCAGCACATTTGAATAGCATAGATAGGCCGTTCATGCCACACCCGGGGCACTTATGTCAGATGGAGATGTAACCTTTGGAGCTGGAAAGAGCTACAGCCTGAGTTAGGTCACTCAGGGTTAGCACCATGCTGTGAAATGGGAGACCCAGGTGATCTGCTCACATTGCAAAAGCAACTAAGAAAGGATCCAGAGCTTAGGAGACCTGAAACAGACTGATCAGAACCCAGGTTTTCACATACCAGTAAAAGAAAATAAAAACAAACAAACAAAAAAATGCACTAGAGAGATGGGCAGATTTATTCTGTTCATTAAAATTTTAAAACGCCATCGACTGCCACCATTATTTCAAGACAATTTTAAAAGTGACAAAAATAAAATAAAATAAAAATCCTTATCTCTAAATTTAAAAAGAAAGAATCCTTAGAGCTGAATGTATTCTTAGAGAAAACTACACCCATTGTTTCTATTTTTCTGCATTTTAATACAGTTCTCAGAAACCAGTGTAGTTCAAAGACCTGCATCTGGGAGGTATTGAGTTACAACATTTTAGAATTACAAAACTTCTCATAAATAACCATGTCTGGCTGCCCCTAACATGTTTGATTTCCTCATGTGATTTACTCGATTAACACATCCAGTTAGCTATAAGAACAATATTGTGGTTAGGCCACTTTGACACATGGACATCTTGACATGTAAAATGCAAAATTATAACCGAGGCCTTAGGGTAACAGCAGAAAATGCCAGCTACTCTAAAATACAAATAAAACGGAGAATTCCTTTGATGCCTTCAATTCTAACCCCAACATCCACCTCTATGTTACCCACTTAACCGACTGACGTTAAGCCAATCAAAGAGAACAAGTGACGCTATGTGTCCCAAGATGGGAGCCCCAGGGAAAGAGAGAACGTCAAAGGAGGAAGCAGGGAAACAGGGTAGAAATATCAACTTCCCATTTTGTTTTTAAAAAAAAATAAGAAAGAGCTGGGGATGGAACTCAGTTGGTAGAGAGTCGACCTAGCATTCACAAAGCCCTAGTATGGCACAAACTGGACGGACCGGTACATAACTGTAAAGCCAGCACTCAGAGTGGATGCAGATGGTCAAAAATCCAAGGCCATCCTCAGTTATGTGTCAAGTCTGAGGCCATCCTGAGCTACGTGAGACCCTGTCTCAAAAACAAATTTAAGTATGAGTTGGTAGATCAGTAAGCGTTGATGCTGCCTGAAAAAAAGAGACATATTCAGATTCCCAGTGTCCAAATGTGCTAAAATGTTCAGCGGGGTAGAATTCGGGGCAGTTATTAAAAGTTGTGACACCCTGAAGCATGTTTAGTCAACTGTGACCGATGGGCAACTGAATCAGATTTCTCCATGGAGTCTACAGAGGTCCCCACTGTGGCCACCTGGGCCTCACCAAAAGAATCTAATTCCTTTCCCCATCTGTGAAAGCTCTCGTGGATAGTCACACCTTCAGGTGTTTCTCCAGACAGGTTCAGTTCCTCGGAGACTTCCAAATGTGACACAGTTTCACATCCTCTTCCTGCCCAGGACACTGTCCCTCTGAGTAAGTTTTGACTTGTTATGTTGCTCTTCAAGCATGGCACCTAGACTGAATTTAAACACGACACTCCCATGAATCATCACCCTTTCCAATCTAGAAAACACGTTCTGGTCTCGGGTCCTATTAGCCCATGATGCTTTCTGATAACCATACCACTCAGCTGATGTAACAAGATAGTCAGCATGTAGACCGTATCTTGCGGCATCCAGCTTAGGGTTGTGAGGGGCCCCTAAGGGGCTGTCTGAATGGAAAGGGGTGTGGTATTTATGATTTCTGGTAACAAGGCTAGAACGAGACACATGAAGTTCAAACGGAAGTGCCTCCAAACAATGTACCCTCCAGGTATAAGCAGGCTGGCCTTCAACAAATGGACCGCTCTTGACTCCCTTCTGCTCCAGCCAAAATCTCTATGGCATAGGTCTTGCTTAAATCAACAGGAAACCAAGCAACCCTCAAGGGATGATGGAGGGTCCCACACCTCCTGTCCTGACATGTCCTTGCAGTTACTGTCTGGGGACAACTTACAGGTGTCTCAACTCCTTTCAGAATGACAAACAGACCTGGGAACAGGAGGGAGATCTGACATAGTGATGCTGGATGCTTGAATAGGCAGGAATAATAATAATAATTTGGAGAACCCCACCCCCGAAGGAAAGAAGTCCGTAGGAGAGGCATCATTTGTCACTTTTATTCACTTTCCCACATCGTCAAATTCTTCCCTCTACCGTGAAAGAAAAGTTTCACTGGTTCAATCCTTACTTCCAATGCTGTATGTAAAATATTTCATAGTGAGACAGTCTCCAGGACATTAGAACCATGAAATGTTTGTGTATATACATGAAATAATACAGCCCCATAGCAAAACATCTCAGAGTGAACATATTTTGATTAAGCTGTTTATTGTTCACAGATATGTGGCCATGAACCCCCTCCTCTCTCTCTCTCTCTCTCTCTCTCTCTCTCTCTCTCTCTCTCTCTCTCTCACACACACACACACACACACACACACACACACAGATGCACACACACACACACACACACACACACACACACACACACACACACACACACACACAAAACCAGCTGTGAAATCACCTCAGGATATATTTTCTGTAGAACCAGGCTCGTCCAGCGCTCTTCCTGGTTAGTGTGAGCAGCTCTCGGGTGACAGTGATTCATGATACTCCTCATTTAGAACTAAACAACTCTTCTGAGGGCCCCAGGAGGACACAGTTCATTCACTATCAAAATAGATCTGAGCCGTCCAACCATTTATCTTCCTTCCTTTTGCCCCCATTAATTCTGGGGTCTGCCAGAAGCCATCCTGCCTAATTCTCTTTATTACTGTTAACATTAATAAAGATGGTGGGGTAATGAGAAGAAAATGTGTTTCAGTGCAGGGGAGACCATCCCCCCACTGCAGAACACAATTCCAGCATTAAGATTTCATTAGCATTAATGTGAATTCTGCCAGTGAAAGATTTGTAAGTGGAGACAAGATTCTGCTGAGACACACATTGTTTTCCTCTCATTAGATGGACACGTTCAAGAATATTAAAAATACAACACAAATTAGGCATGTCATGAGACTACAGAGCACTGCTCCCACAGAAATGTCAGAAATGTCAAGTTGGCTGCAGAGAAATGGTTTGTGGCAGGGCAGGTTCCCACCCTGCATGGCAACGATTTGCATTTTGGCTCTCCATAGGGATTTCTTTATAGTTGGACAGGCTTAACAAGGACCTTGCCCAGACACCCTAACCTGAAGGAAACCAGATGGCCTGAAACAGTCCTGTTCCCCAGAGTAACCACCAGGAAAGAGGAGATATGTCCAGGAGCCCTTCCAGACCCAACCTCAAGAAAGAGCACCTGCACTTACCAGGGCTTCTCTGAGCTTCTGGGACAAAAACACCCGCCCAGGAGGCTGGGACCAGGACCCTGTGAGTCCACCGGGACTCTACAGTGGGAGCATGGACTTTTCAAAGAATCTTTAGCTTTGACCAAAGATTGGCCAGGTAAATGATGCTCTCCAAAATGACGTGTTAGCCTCAGAAAAGGAAGTCAGTAGATGCCTGCTCACAGAGTGTGGCCGAGCACACAGCAGTATGTTACAGCCATCTTCACTTTCTCCTGACTGAACCACTGTGCATCTCCTAACGTACGTGAGAGTGAAGGGCAGGTTCTTTAATATAATTAGTGATGGCAAAGCCTGAATGGTGTGGTCAACCCCTCCACTGATGGCATCAAACTTGGTTTGCCATGCACAGCAAGGTCTCGTGTGACTCGTGATAGCACAGGTTTGTGTATGCCACACATGTGAATGTGCACATGCAGAAACTGAATAAGAAAGATGTTTTTGCTCATATTCTCTTGGTCTTTGGGAGGACAGAGAAGCATGAGATCGAAGTGAATTGAACATGAGAGTCCCTGATCTGACTTCTCTCCATACTCAAGGCTGCGTCCATGCATGTTCTATACCTTTCTATGACAAAAATGGTTACTTGTAAGGACAACAACAATAGTCTCTGCCTTGGTGCTGATAAGGGTGCTCACTGGTCAGAATCTCCATATCACTTGCATCTCTAGGTCTTATACTAGCCACAGAATTCCTCTGCCCCTCACTGGGAATCCTAGAAAGCTGGAAGAAAAAATTGAATGGATTGAGACCCCCTTCCTTAAGTAAATAATTCTTTAACAAAAAGCATAAAAGAGAACCTTATTCAACCGCAATTGACCACATTTGAGTGCTTAGAGAATTCTAAATAGACCATACCAGAAAATATCAAAACAGTTATATTACCCCAATGGACACATGCCTTTAAATAAAAGTCTATTCCTTTGCTGCTTAACGGTATTAAAATGAGAATTTTTTATATACCCTTCCTCCTTATAAAAAGCTGGTACAAGTAGAATAAAGAACTCAGCTTCAGCTCTATTTTTGCAAAATAAGGTAGATGGAAACCAACACCAGCACACAGTCACTACCACCGTCTTACTCTCTGTCTTAGCTACCATTTCACTGCTGTGAAGAGACACCATGACCATGTCAACTCTTATAAAGGAAAATACTTCACTGGGGCTGAGTTACAGTTGAGAGGCTCAGTCCATTATCATAATGGTGGGGAAGCATGGCAGCATGCAGACAGACACGGTGCTGGGGAGGTTCCCTGAGAGTTCTACATCTGGATCTGAAGGCAGCAGGAAATGACAGTGACAACACTGGCCAGTTTTGAGCATCTGAGACCTCAAGGCCCACCCCCTAGTGACAGACTTTCTCTAACAAGGCAACACCTCTTAATAGGTTCATTCCCTATTGGTATATTGGGGCCAATTTTACTCAAACCCCCACACCCCCCTTTCCACATCCCCCAATGTACCACAACCACCACCACCATCCCCTGTGCTGGGAGAGTTGTACCCACAAGACAGCTCTGTGTTGTGACTGTATCTGGATAGGCAAAGCAAAGATAGCATTTAAAGTAGTTATCTAAATAATCTCCAGTTCAGAGGCCATTAAAGCATTTCCCCACAATTCTAGCTTAGTATGAAGACAGGCAACATAAGCCAAAAACAAATTAATTGATTTTATAAATATGTAGATGTAGATGTATGCATTTAACTAATGTATATACATATATTTAATTAATGTATTCATACATAGGTATAGATGCTAATTCATGATCTTACAATGATTTTTTTTAATGAGATTAGCAGTTTAGTCAGTCTCTATAAGGCAAGACGGAGCATAAGATTTGAGATGTCATGGCTCAGAGCTCACTGTGATAATCGCCACAGAGAATGTGGATTTCCTAGCACTTGGTTCCTCTTCCCCACTGAGACACTTAACTGTACCCACTGGATACAGCACAGCTCCGGTGGTACTGGCAAAGAAGAAAATGCCCAAAGACTGGAACCAGGAATGGGTTCTCACCCTCCACAAACACTCACCCCTGAGTGCCAGTAAAGGAAGCAGTCAAAGGCCATAGGCAGGCACCCCAGGGACAGCAAGACCTTGCCTGCATGGGGAAATGTTAGTTGCTTTGTTCTAGGTCAGTAATCACCATTCTTCAGCTGCAAGATATGTTCCCATCTAACTGCAGCTGCTGGAGCCCCCCAGTTCTCCCTTCTAAAATGTATTTCATCTCTTTTTTTCAGGGAAGCAGCAAGTGATGCTTTCCTTATTCTACGGAAAATGCAGATATGGCTTGAGCATGGCTGGATTCAGCGGCTATGATGGGTCTCAGGAATGACTTCCAAGGACCTTTGAGCAGCTGAAACCTTTAACTAGCTATTAAGCCATTAGCCATGATGAGCGAAAGAGAGAAATATGAGATACTCTGTGGTTCACACAAGCTTGCAAGAGAGTAAGAGTGTAAGAGAGTAATCTCAGTAAGAAAAATTATTGTGGACAAGAACTTTAGCTTAGTGTTATAATCATTGCCTAGTATTCAGAGATGCCAAGTCTGACCTCTGGTACTGTCAAAGACGTGAAAAGAGGAGAGTAAGAATAAGTTGAAAGAAAAGCAGCTCTTGTCACATGAGCTCAGAATGCATACAGACCAAGTAGCTCAGGACTTACTGGTCATCTGACAGACACTACCTCAGCAGTACAATTAAGAAACATGGCAAAGGTCACCCAGCAATAAATACCAGAGCTGTGAGTCCAACTCTGCTGTGCTCCAAAGTGCACGTGCCTCTGCTACCCCACTCTGCTTGACACTTTCCTGATGCTTCTCAGGGACTGTAACAGGACCCATCCACTACATACACAAAACTCAAGACAGCAAAGAGGCTGGGAGGATATAGAAGGTTGTTTCTCCTACACACACAGTCAGAAAGGAATATTGGGGTGAGGTATTTCCTCCACCTCCTTCCTATCCCCCAGCTCCTAAACCCACCCCACCACGATTCAAGAGCCTAGGAGCTTCCTTCTGCCCTGGATTCTATCCCCTCAACCCAGAGCCCCATGCCCACTTTTTAAACAAAAATAGAGGTGGGGACAAGGGCAGAGTTCAATAGTAGGAAAGCCCTTGCCTACCAAGTGAGAGATCTTGGGTTCAAGTCCTAGCACACCCAAATAAATAAGTAGAAGGGAAAAACAGGGACTCACGTGTAGGTAGGATTTTAAAAAAGCCACATATGGTCTCCCTTTGCCTACAGTACATGTCCTCTTTGGAGAAATACACTCTGTGTCTGAAGAAAAGGGAGATAGATGGCTTGGTGAAGTGGTGAGCAGTTAACAAATATTTGTTGCACCAGCTAAAATAACAGTGTAAGAGCTCAAGAGCACATCTCCAATAAAACCTTGTGACAGGAATTGATGAGAACTTTAAGCTAGCAGGAAATACTTTTAAGGCAGGCACTAGGATCAATAAGTATTATGAAACAGTCCAAGGGAGATGTTAATTAACTGGATATTTTTCTAGTGGTGAATATTCTTTGATGTATGGCAGTGGAGGTGGTCGGGAAAATCAACAGGCTCTAAGGTAACATGGAGGGTCAGGGTTATGCTATCCATAAGAAAATGTGTCAGGCCTCGGCAGCCATCTTCCAGTTGACTCACCAAAATGACGAACATGAAGGGAAAGAGGAGAGGCACTCGGTCTATGTTCTCTAGGCCTTTTAGGAAACATGGAGTTGTTCCTTTGACCACATACATGGGAATCCACAAGAAGTGTGATGTTGTAGACATCAAGGGAATGGGCACTTTCAAAAAGGAATGCCCCATAAGTGTTACCACAGCAAAACCGGAAGAGTCTACAACGTCACTCAGCATGCAGTGGGCATCATTGTAAACAAGCAGTTAAGGGCAAGATTCTGGCCAAGAGGATCAATGCGTGGATCGAGCACATCAAGCACTTGAAGAGCAGAGACAGCTTCCTGAAGCGGGTGAAGGAGAGCGATCAGAAGAAAGAGGAAGCCAAAGAGAAGGGTGCCTGAGTTCAGCTGAAGCGCCAGCCTGTGACACCCGGAGAAGCCCACTTTGTGAGGACTAACGGGAAGGAGCCTGAGCTGCTGGAGCCCATTCCAAAGGGATTCATGGCCTAATGGACACAAAGGAAATAAAGGACCTGGACTGCAAGTGTTTTTCCTGAAAGAAAGAAACAAAGGAAGGAAGGAAGGAAGGGAGGGAGGGAGGGAGGGAGGGAGGGAGGGAGGGAGGGAGGGAGGGAGGGAGGAAGGAAATGTGTTTTCCCATGTAGATGCTTCTTGTTTGTTCTGGTACTGTTTGAATTTTCTGGTAATAGAGCCTGGGACCTTCCCATGCTGCCAATGAGCTGCACCCCTAACCCAGACCCTGGTGTTTTAACAACAACAAAAATGTGTTCCCCTAAGTCCAAAAGCCAAGTGTCCCGTGGCCTAAGCAAATACTAGTTCTTTAATTTCACTTGTGGCCAAGTAGTTGTCTCCATAGGTGTGAAGCTAATTGTGAGCATGTGAGAACCTATTCGCTTATGTCCATACCTTTATGGCCCATGATGCCTCTCACCACCGTCTACAGCAAAAAGAGGGGTCAGGATAAAAGATCTAACAGTGACAGTGGCAGTGTCTTGAGAATTTTTCTTCATGCACCAGGCAGATGTAACCAAGAAGTAGCAAACTACTTCCCCTCCAGGCCTGAGCCCAGAGGCTACTCTTCATCTTTGTTAAAAACGTTCAAATGCACATGCTCTGAGGATCTTGAGGAGCTGGCTCAATCCTTACTTCCTACAAGATGAAAGAGAGTGCTTCAGGGAGAGAAATCAGATTTTATTTTTCTGGCATATTAGATGTGGCTCAGGAAGATGTCTCTTCTTTTGTTAGGGGTCCTTCTTCGTACCACCCAGATTTTAGCTTTCTTCTTGGCTGTCTGCAGAAATTAAGAAGATAAACAGAGTTTAGCATAAAGCCTGGGCATGTTCCAACTGCTTATTTCAACTCCACAAATACTAAACATCATTATTCAAAGGAAAACGCAAACAGTATTATTTGAAAGGAAATAGGAGCAGAACTGAGAATTCAGGATGGTGTCCCTGTATAGACGGTCCCATTCTTTCTGAGAAAGCAAATAGACTCAAACAGAGCAGAAACTAGGAAAGTACTTGTTGCATAAATGAATGAATATTCAAGCCCTATTGCCACGATGTATACTTAAAAAAGGCCCAGCCTTTGGGAAAAATGAAAAAGCATATCAAAGTTGCTCGACTGTTGACTAATTTTCTTTAATGAGTAGAGTTAACTCCAACAGAGGGACGGGTATAGTCTTTCATATAAGAACAACATTTTTATCCAGCCCTCTTAGCTCAACGATCACTCCAGGACAAATTCCTAATTTCTGCCCAAGAAAAGGGGAGATGGAGGAAAGGTAGGAAGGAAGGAGAGAGATAGAAAATGAAAAGGAGGGGAAAGAGAAAGGGAAAGAGAGGGAGAGGAGGTGGGAGAGGAGGTGGGAGAGGGGGTGGGAGAGGAGGGATAGGCAGTAAAGACCTCAGGTGAAGGAAGTGAGAGTCCAAGGTAAAATAGCCTGCCTACACCAAGTTTTACCAAAGAGTGCTCAAGGAACCTGAGTACCCAGGTATCTGTAAAAGAAAAGCCAGTGGCCCATTAAGTTTGGGATCAGTACATATTTTATTTTTCTCTCAGAGGTTCAGGAGCAATTAGACATATTTACAACTCTGGAAAGACAATTTTAAAAGAACTTTCTTATAACTATCTAACATAGCTTTCTACAAATCCACTTAGCCAAAGAAAACTTTCGTGCATATAATACATATTAATATTTCTTTAAAGCAGTGGCTCTCAACCTTTCTAATGCTGCAACCCTTTGATACAATTCCTCATGCTGTGATGACCCCAAGTCATAAAAGTCTTTCTGTTGCTATTTCCTAACTATAATCTGTTGCTGTTATGAACCATAATATAAATATTTTATACCAAAGCGGCCATGGCCCATAGGTGAGAACTACTCTTTTAAAGGGTATTCCATGAGAAAGACTCAGGTTAACATTCCCCTTGATGCACAAAGCTGAATCTCGCCAGGCATAAAGATGTGGAGAGAATTGCACAACTGGGAGAGACCAAGGGACCTAAAGGGTGATGCATGGCCTGAGAGGTCCCCATCAAGACAACAGAGAGAGCAAAGGCAAGCCTGGTGTCGGACCATGAACACACAATTGGTACCAGAGCCAGCTCGCTGATTTCCCGCAGCCAGCGCTCAGAGGTGAGCCAAGTTATAGACCTTGGCTTCCCAGGTCTTCACCTCCGGAGCTTCCAACACTAATTGCCCACTCCTATAGGTGACTACTCCTATAATTGCAGTCCCAAGGATATTCTGTAGATGTTTCATTAAATGTATGTGTTAGTGGAAGAGCTCTCAGGCCACTGCCTGAAGAGGGAGCCAACTGGGGGAGCGGGAGAAACTTGAGCTGGGAGTCATGTCGTCTTACTGATGGAAGTGTGGCAGTGGGGTTAACTCAGAGACCCTCCTTTCCTTCATCTGGAGGGTGAGGAAGATCCACGAACACTGAGTCTATCACCACACAGAAATTCTAGAACATTCCAAGAATTATACATTGGCTTACAAGACCTTGAAGACCCTGAGACAAAAAAAAAAAAAAAAAAAATCTGAACATCTCCAAGGCTACTCGGTAATTAGGAAAAGAACAGAAATTTAAATATCCTGGCTATCTATCCACCTCTAAAACTCTCTACCCCCAGGCTCAGCACCTCTGATATTCTACATGCTTCAAGGGTGACTGTAAGCCTGGGGAGTTTTCACTGATAAGCATGGATGAGAGCAATAGTAACATGAGTTTTCTATTGAAAGTTTTAGAAAATGTCCTCAAAGGTACAAATAAAGGAAAACATCTACATATTCTTTAATTTTGAGCTTTGTCTATTTTTTTTTCTTTTAAGGATAAATACGTACTTAAGAGACAATCGTCTCAAAGAGTCCTGAATTATCTCAAGCATATGAACGCCATTAGAAGGCTTTCAGACTTCTATTCGAAGTAAGCACGAATACACCGGGATCAAAAGTCGTTTCAAAATTCATCCTAAATTCACTACCTTTTGTAATACAGCTAAGTCGCCATGTAATTCGTGAAATCCATTTGTCTTCTGATACATTCTGCTATAAAATTATACCAGAAACAATGGGAAATAAAACATGACTGGCCCGCAATACACGAAAGGTCAGTCCAGAAGGAGGAACAAACACAGGAGCTGACTGGAACTGTTGGTCAGCTGACTCATGACTGCCTTGGACAGCCAGGATCTCTGAAAGCCAAATTACCAGGTAAATCTCTCAAAGCTAAATACACTCTACCAGGTAAATCCCCCTGACCACATGGCCAGACCTTCTCCAGGGCAAGAAACCACGCCGAGTAGACAGAGATTCCCAACTTCAGCACTAGTGTGATGTCAGTCAGCAGTCCATTACGGAACAAATACCTCAGATGCTCGGTAAAAAGAGATGATCTGTGCCGGTTCGTGCTTTTAGAAGTTTCAGTCTGTGTGACTGGTTGCTGCTGTAGCTTTGAACATGGGGCAATGCATCATGGTAGAAATGCAACTCAAGTCAAGGAAGTAAAAGAGAGGAAGAGGAAAAGACCACGCCCACACAGCCCCATTCACCGGCTTGCTCTCAAAGTCCAAAAACCTTCCTTGAGGCTCTATCTCCAGAAAGTTCTACTACTTCCCAGAGCAATCCTTAGCACAGAAACCTTGGGAAACACTGAACATTCGAGGTATAGCAAGTATTTTTACCCTGAAATTTTACTTTCAACACGTTTTCTCACTTACTAATAAACCTTAGGGTTTATGAGTGAAACGTTCAGTGTGTTTTAGTGTCTCTGTGAGTGAGCTGCTGCCTATGGACGGGAACAGAACCCCAGGGCTTCGGGCATGTTGCGCGTGGGCTCTGCTCACCGAGCTACATCCTCAGCCCTGGAAATGTGTTCTTTTGACCGCATTAGTGCCAGTGCTTTGCCTTGTCTCACAAAGTGGGGCTAACACGCACCGGTGCCCCCTGTTCTTCAGTCTGCAAATGGTTTCTTGCAGATCTAGCCTGACCTCCTCCTCCAAGTCATTGTCATTGTGTAGTACGCCAGTTGCTGCTTGGGAATGTAGTTCCTTCCCTCACCCCCAAAATTATACCTTTATTTCATCTCTTCATGCGTGAACAGTTTTTCTTTTTTGTTATCGGTGTTCACTAGATGCAAAAAAAAAAAAGTATGTTCTTGGTGCTTTTTTTTCTTTTCTTAAAAAAAAACAATCCAATTATTCTAAATGCCTTTGGACCTTCTGCACCTCGATTTCCAAAGATTCCCTGTGAGTTCAGGTAAGGTCTATTCTCTTAGCACTCGTTTGCTACAATCCACAGTTAAATGTTCCAGCGCTCATGTCAATCATCCCCTAAAAGAAAAACACAAACAGGTTTTTGTTTCTATACATTGATGAGCTAAGATCTCCCTTATGCATTCTGGGCTTAATGGTGTCCATAGTTTGATGCTTTAATGAATGTTTAGATGGGATTAACCTAAGAAGGTTACAGTTTTCGAGATCTGATAAATAAAAAAATATGATGAATACGTTTCTACTTTAGGTATACTCCTCTCTTGTTCCATCAAATATGGAGCCAGGCCAAAATGAGGCATGCCTCAACAAAGCTCTTAGTTATTAGACAGCAGCTTCGTGACACTATGTTTGCTGTGCCCGACAGAACGCACTCTACCCTTGTTTACACCACGGTCTCCAGAACAGTGACAAGGGGCACATGACCTCCACGGCAGGCTCAGAAGGCTGCTTTCATTTTCAGAGAGGAAGCAATCATAGTGCACAGAGTCCTGTGCACTGCGGTGCTTAGCCAGTGTCCCTGATAAGGACTTTGAAAAACCCTTGAGGAGAAAGAAAGATCTTGGCAGATAAGTAAAACTAAGAGGAAATGGGCAGTCGAGACAAGATGTGACGATGGCGCGCCAGCGTCCCCACCTGTAAAAATGGGGCAGCTAACGCTTCTAAGACTCTGTGCCACTCACATGGACCAACTCCTCTGAAAGACCCACTATTTGGAGGCAGGCCAGATGGCTCAGTGGGTACAGGGATGTGCCACCAGGCCTGACCACCTGAGTTCAGTCCCCACAGTTCACACGGTAGAAAAGAAACCGAATGGACTCCTGCGAGCTGCGCTCCGCTCTAGTGATAAGACACTGGCTGAAACCAACCTGGCCGGGAAAGGGTGTGCGCGGCTAACTCTGATCACACTCCATCATCAAGGGAAATCAAGGCAGGAACCTGCAGGCAGAAACTGGAGCCGAGGCCATAGAGAACTGCTTGCTTACTGGCGTGCTTCCACAGACCGCTCCACTCACTCCCTTACTCCCCTACGGTAGGTGGCACCGCCCACAGTGGTCCGGGCTCTCCCACATCAATTGCTAATCGAGAAAAGGCCCCATAGGCATACCCACAGGCCAATCTGATGGCCGTAATTCCTCAGCTGAGGCTCCCTCTTCTCAGGTGACTTCAGTTTGTGTCAAGTTGACAAAAAACAACCAGCACATCCTCTGACTGTGTGGCATACACAGGCGCATGCTCTCTCTCTCTCTCTCTCTCTCTCTCTCTCTCTCTCTCTCTCTCTCTCTCTCTGTGTGTGTGTGTGTGTCTCACAAGGAAAGGAAACAATGTATTCTTTTTATTCCTAGTGAACAAAAGAAAGTGCAGCTCCGACGTTTCTATAACAACCTTGCCATTTGGCTAAAAGACAACTTTCCTATTTTTGCTTCTATTTTATTGAGATAGGGTTTTGTGTAACTCAGGCTAGCTTCAAACTGTGCAGTTGAGAATGGCCTTGACCTCCCGATCTCCTTGCTTTGCCTCCAAGTGCTATGATTGCAGGCAAGTACCACAAATTCTAGCGCCCTTGGATCTTATTTTCATTTGATATATGTGTATGCTTGTACACCATGGGATGTAGTGCCTTAGGAGGTCAAAAGAGGACATTGGATCGCCTAGAACTGAAGTTACAGAGGGTTACTGAGTGTGGGTGCTGGGAATCAAACCCAGGACCTCTGAAAAAGAGACTAGTGCTCTTAACCTATGTGCCATTTCTCCAGTCCCTCATTGACTCTCAAAACCGTCCTGTAAGAAAAGAACTAATATTATTCCTACTGGAAAAAATGCTAAATAAAGGCTGGAGGTGGAGTGGCACACACCTTTAATACCAGAACATGAGAGGCAAAACAGGTGGATCTCTGATTTCAAGGTCAGCCTGGTCTACAGAGTAAGTTCTAGGACAGCCAGGGCTACCAGAGAAACCCTGTCTCAAAGAGAGCGGGCAGGGAAGGGGGAGAAAAAGAAAGAAAGAAAGAAAGAAAGAAAGAAAGAAAGAAAGAAAGAAAGAAAGAAAGAAAGAAAGAGGAAGAAAGAAAGAAGAGGAAGGAAGGAGGGAGAGGAAGGGAGGGAGGAAGGAAGGAAGGAAGGAAGGAAGGAAGGAAGGAAGGAAAAAGTACTAAATATTAAAGTTTTTAAAGTTCAGAGCAGGGGTTGGGGATTTAGCTCAGTGGTAGAGCGCTTGCCTAGCAAGCACAAGGCCCTGGGTTCGGTCCCCAGCTCCGAAAAAAAGAAAAAAGGAAAAAAAAAAGAAAAAAAAGAATTTAAAGTTCAGAGCAGGTCATGACAGTACATGCCTGTAATTAGGAGGACTGAGAGTTTAAGGCCAGCCTAAGCTATATTTTGAGACCTAGTAGATGAGGAGGAAGAAGAGGAGGAGGAGAAGGAGGAAGAGGATATCAAACAGACATTTTCCTTGAATAAAAAATAACTAAAAATATGGAATCCAGACTTACGATCACAGATCCTAAGACTTATTCTAGAAACTTCTACTTATGGTTAGACATCTTTCTAGAACATTCTAGAAAGAATTTATACCCCATAGGCCATGTCCTCTTCAAGACAGGGCAGATTAGAGTTAGCATGGCTTAGCACTGTAGATATTAATTACTTGTTCTAACTTGCTAACACAGCTATATTCAAAATAGACCACAAAACAATGTAACAAACAGCATAATACTGTCATTAAAAAAAAAATGGTCACATAAACCAATGGTAAAGAATAGAGAAATCAAAAGAAATGAATTCATTACTTACAGCTGATCAGGTTTTCAAAAAAACCTACCAAGAACATGTACAATACAAAAGATGTTTTCTTCAATAAATGGTGCTGGAAAAATTAGTGTATTTGTGTCTTTGTGCATAAATGATTAAAAGCAGAGCCATCTTTCATTATAAATAAAAACAACTCAAAATAGTCAAAGGCATAAATGTAAGACCTGTTATTATTAAGTTACTAAGAGAAAACACAGGGAAACACTTTAGGACATTGGAATTGGCAAAGATTTGTCTTTTCTTTCTTTTTACATAAGACTCTGAAGTAAAGACTGGGAGATGGCTCAGTGGTTAAGAGCACTGACTATTCTTTCAGAGGACCTGGATTCAACCCCCAGCACCCGCATGACAGTAACTATCCTACCTGGAACCTCAGTTACACCATGGTGGCTCACACCCTCCTCTCAACTCTAGTTTCAGAGGATTCAATGCCCTCCTCTGACCTCCTAGGCACTGCATGCACATGGTGCACATACATATATGTAAATCACATAGGTAAATCACATGGCACACAGACATATATGCAGGCAAAACTCTCATACACATAAAAATACATAGATCTTCTTTAAAAGATCCGAAAGTATAGTGTGGGCAACAAAAGCAAACAACAGACAAATAGCGCTGCATCAGATTTAAAGGCTTCTGTTTTTAAACCAACAGTGTAAAGAAGAAACTTAAAGAATGGGGAAAATATTTTTACAATGAGAGGAAACTAGGGACAAATATCTAGACTGTTTAAGAAATCAAACTGAATTGCCAAGTTTTTCTCATTATCATTACACCCTTATCATCTAATTTAACGACAGCCAGGCAGTTAGAATAGATCATTCGTAAAGACAACGTGCCAGGAACCGATGTGCAGACCAGGACAGGGTAAGTCAACACCGCGTGAGTCGTTAGAGTTAGGAGGTTATCAAAACATAAAAATAAGAAATTCTTCGAGGCTACTGCAGTGAAAAGGGTACTCACATACACTGCTGAGGGGAACTGTGAGTACAGTCACTGACCACTATAGGTGTGCCTCACAAATGAGAGTGAGACCTGCTGCATAACGTAGCAGTCCTTCCTCTGGGTGTGTACCAAAGGGCAGAAAACGGGTATGTTGTATAGTGTGCACACACAATGGAATGTTATAAAAAGAAGTATAAGATGAGGCTAGAAGATCATATGTTAAGGGAAATAAGCCAGACATAAAGAGAAATGCTGCATGTTTTCACATATATATATACACATATACATACATATGTGTACATACACACACATACACACACACATACACACACACATACACACACACATACACACACACACACACACACACACACACACACACATATGATCTCTCTCTACAGAAGAGAGTAGAACAGAGGCCATCAAGGGTCAAAAGGAAAGAGTGAAGACAGCAAGTGGATCATAGGAAGTAGCAAATCACAGCCAGACACGAAGAATAAGTCTCCTCGTGTTTTGAAGCTCAGCAGGGTGACTAAAGTCAGCAAGAAGTCACTGCATTTGGTAAAATGGCCATTTTTACTATATTAATCCTGCCAATCCATGAGCATGGGAGATCTTTCCATCTTCTGAGGTCTTCTTCAATTTCCTTCTTCAGTGTCTTGTAGTTCTTATTGTACAGATCTTTTACTTGCTTGGTTAAAGTCACACCGAGGTACTTTATATTATTTGGGTCTATTATGAAGGGTGTCGTTTCCCTAATTTCTTTCTCGGCTTGTTTCTCTTTTGTGTAGAGGAAGGCTACTGATTTATTTGAGTTAATTTTATACCCAGCCACTTTGCTGAAGTTGTTTATCATCTTTAGTAGTTCTCTGGTGGAACTTTTGGGATCACTTAAATACACTATCATATCATCTGCAAACAGTGATATTTTGACTTCTTCTTTTCCGATCTGTATCCCCTTGACCTCCTTTTGTTGTCTGATTGCTCTGGCTAGAACTTCAAGAACTATATTGAATAAGTAGGGAGAGAGTGGGCAGCCTTGTCTAGTCCCTGATTTTAGTGGGATTGCTTCGAGTTTCTCTCCATTTAGTTTAATGTTAGCAACTGGTTTGCTGTATATGGCTTTTACTATGTTCAGGTATGGGCCTTGAATTCCTATTCTCTCCAGGACTTTTATCATGAAGGGGTGTTGAATTTTGTCAAATGCTTTCTCAGCGTCTAATGAAATGATCATGTGGTTTTGTTCTTTCAGTTTGTTTATATAATGGATCACGTTGATGGTTTTCCGTATATTAAACCATCCCTGCATGCCTGGGATGAAGCCTACTTGGTCATGGTGGATGATTGTTTTGATGTGCTCTTGGATTCGGTTTGCCAGAATTTTGTTGAGTATTTTTGCATCGATATTCATAAGGGAAATTGGTCTGAAGTTCTCTTTCTTTGTTGTGTCTTTGTGTGGTTTAGGTATAACTACAGATTCAATGCAATCCCCATCAAAATACCAATCCAATTCTTCAAAGAGTTAGACAGAACAATTTGCAAATTCATCTGGAATAACAAAAAACCCAGGATAGCTAAAGCTATCCTCAACAATAAAAGGACTTCAGGGGGAATCACTATCCCTGAACTCAAGCAGTATTACAGAGCAATAGTGATAAAAACTGCATGGTATTGGTACAGAGACAGACAGATAGACCAATGGAATAGAATTGAAGACCCAGAAATGAACCCACACACCTATGGTCACTTGATTTTTGACAAAGGAGCCAAAACCATCAAATGGAAAAAAGATAGCATTTTCAGCAAATGGTGCTGGTTCAACTGGAGGTCAACATGCAGAAGAATGCAGATTGATCCATGCTTATCACCCTGTACAAAGCTTAAGTCCAAGTGGATCAAGGACCTCCACATCAAACCAGACACACTCAAACTAATAGAAGAAAAACTAGGGAAGCATCTGGAACACATGGGCACTGGAAAAAATTTCCTGAACAAAACACCAATGGCTTACGCTCTAAGATCAAGAATCGACAAATGGGATCTCATAAAACTACAAAGCTTCTGTAAGGCAAAGGACACGGTGGTTAGGACAAAACGGCAACCAACAGATTGGGAAAAGATCTTTACCAATCCTACAACAGATAGAGGCCTTATATCCAAAATATACAAAGAACTCAAGAAGTTAGACCGCAGGGAAACAAATAACCCTATTAAAAAATGGGGTTCAGAGCTAAACAAAGAATTCACAGCTGAGGAATGCCGAATGGCTGAGAAACACCTAAAGAAATGTTCAACATCTTTAGTCATAAGGGAAATGCAAATCAAAACAACCCTGAGATTTCACCTCACACCACTGAGAATGGCTAAGATCAAAAACTCAGGGGACAACAGATGCTGGCGAGGATGTGGAGGAAGAGGAACACTCCTCCATTGTTGGTGGGATTGCAAACTGGTACAACCATTCTGGAAATCAGTCTGGAGAATCCTCAGAAAATTGGACATTGAACTGCCTGAGGATCCAGCTATACCTCTCTTGGGCATATACCCAAAAGATGCCCCAACATATAAAAAAGACACGTGCTCCACTATGTTCATTGCAGCCTTATTTATAATAGCCAGAAGCTGGAAAGAACCCAGATGCCCTTCAACAGAGGAATGGATACAGAAAATGTGGTACATCTACACAATGGAATATTACTCAGCTATCAAAAACAACGACTTTATGAAATTCGTAGGCAAATGGTTGGAACTGGAAAACATCATCCTGAGTGAGCTAACCCAATCACAGAAAGACATACATGGTATGCACTCATTGATAAGTGGCTATTAGCCCAAATGCTTGAATCACCCTAGATGCCTAGAGCAAATGAAACTCAAGACGGATGATCAAAATGTGAATGCTTCACTCCTTCTTTAAAAGGGGAACAAGAATACCCTTGGCAGGGAAGAGAGAGGCAAAGATTAAAACAGAGACTGAAGGAACACCCATTCAGAGTCTGCCCCACATGTGGCCCATACATATACAGCCACCCAATTAGACAAGATGGATGAAGCAAAGAAGTGCAGACCGACAGGAGCCAGATGTAGATCGCTCCTAAGAGACACAGCCAGAATACAGCAAATACAGAGGCGAATGCCAGCAGCAAACCACTGAACTGAGAATAGGACCCCCGTTGAAGGAATCAGAGAAAGAACTGGAAGAGCTTGAAGGGGCTCGAGACTCCATATGTACAACAATGCCAACCAACCAGAGCTTCCAGGGACTAAGCCCCTACCCAAAGACTATATATGGACTGACCCTGGACTCTGACCTCATAGGTAGCAATGCATATCCTAGTAAGAGCACCAGTGGAAGGGGAAGCCCTGGGTCCTGCTAAGACTGAACCCCCAGTGAACTAGACTGGTGGGGGGAGGGCGGCAATGGGGGGAGGGTTGGGAGGGGAACACCCATAAGGAAGGGGAGGGGGGAGGGGGATGTTTGCCCGGATACTGGGAAAGGGAATAACACTTGAAATGTATATAAGAAATACTCAAGTTAATAAAAAAAAATATAGAAATAAAAAAAAAAAGAAGTCACTGCAAATTTACAGTCAGAAGAGAGGACTCAGAATGCTTCCAAGCCAGAAAGTGACTTTTAAAAAGTGCACTGGAGATGGGACTCAGTTGGTCGAGTGCTTGGCTAGTACATAGAAAGTCAAGGGTTCAATTCCCAGCATTCCGTTTAAAAAAAAAAATTGGGTGTGATATGAACACATACAGTCTCAGGATTTAGAAGGGTAGTCACAGGCGGATCAGATCAGAAGTTCCATGTCATTTTCACCCACAGTGAGGTGGAGGCCAGCCTGTGTTTTGTGCAAGCCTATCTCAAAACAGCAAAACAAAGCAAGCAAACACCAGCGTTTGAGATAAGAATGCTAAGGACTTCTTCAGTTTAATCATTACAAATATATACATACATCAAACTTATATGTATCGCACACAGCTGCTGTGCTCCACAAATACATGTGATTATTATGCACCAATTAAACTTTTAATTTAAAAGGAGTGGATATAATTTCTCTGCCTTTTGGCTAGGGCCAAACGTAAAAACCAAATTCCACCCAACTGCGTGTTCCGGTGGTTCGTTTTCATCAGAAGAGTTCTCGTTTTCTTTGAAGAACTACGCAGATGTGACTGACCATCCCAGCTATTTCCCCCCTCTGAACTCCATGACATCAGTCCCTAAAATAATCTACTAGGCCAGAAGGGCATCAGACACAGGTCAAACACCAAGGAGAGAAGACCGTCAACAGAAAGGGGAAAGGAAAGGGACTTATTTTTTGCTGGAGGAAATACCCGAGTTGACCTTCTGCATTCTGTTCGCCTTGGATGGGTTGGAGCAAGAAGAGTCCACTGATAAAAATCACAGCAGCTTCCTCCAGAGCAACTTAGCAAACTGTTAGCTACTTGTGAGCTCCCATCCCTACCACAATCCTCTGTGCACGGTAACAATGAAAGTCCCAAAAGCCCTCCTGTCTCTCGTGTGTTTCCAAATAAGCAAGAAAATGAGTGGAATACTCAGGCCGCAAACCAGAGTCTCGTGCTGCTGACTGTCCAAGACAGGAATGACAGGATCTGGGTGAAAGGGAGACTGTGAGGTAAAGGCATGCTAGCCAGAGAAAAGAGCTCACAAAGGTTCTGCTAATGTGCCTCTGTACAATATAATATAGAAGACTGTAAACAAAGGGTGTCATAGCACCAAGCATGACTGAACAAGTTTCTAATCCTAACACTAAAGAGGAGGGTCATAAATTCGAGGTCAGACTAGCCTGGGTTTCATAACAGGATCCTATCTCACAAACAACAACAAAACTTTATTTTAGGAATAGCAGCATCGTTGGAAAGCACCTGAACACATGGGAAATCGTGTGAGGAACAGGAAAGGCATTTTCCTCAGTATTAAGTTGATTGAAGTTGCAGCTGATGCTAGCCACTGGCCATTCATCCTTCCTAGTCCCTGGGGCATGCCAGAACTCACAGGTCCCAGAGGCCACACAGGGCAAGGCAGAGGGGGAAGCATGCCAAGGCTTAGCAAAGGGTTGGCAAGCAGCTTGAGTGGGAACTGGGGCTTCCCTTTTCAGTTTCCTGGGCCCTGGGCCTGGTGAGGTGACCATTTCAAGGAGGGTCTGGGCTACTTAAAGGTACATCAGCGTGTGTACTCCGTTACAGAGAATGGCTTTGGCACAAAGCAGATGCTAGTTCAAGTTTAGCATTGGTTTTCTTTCCTGGTGCGTATTTCCACTGGTGGGGTGGGGCGAGATATGGTCATACACACATGCAAATACTTTTGGAAATAATAAACTATAGCACACTATAGTTGAAATTCAGTTGAATTGTGGGTAATGGGGAATAGTGTCAGCGAGGTGTTTTTGTCAGACTGTTACAAATATGCAAACACGCAGGAGTCTTTCGGGTTTTGCCTTTGTTTGAAGTCCTCCTATAAAGAAAACCATCATGCAGCATGAAGAATATTTAAGTAAAATCACTGATGCTAATAAGTCGAGTTTACAAATATATATTTTGGCAGGGCCCCCAAATCAATCTCAAAGAAAGCCCTACAAAAGCATGGCCCCAGGCACATCTCTAGGACCGAATGTGACCAGTGATGCCTCAGCTCTTGCTCGCCGCTGGCCACCCACGGATTTCTAGTGCACCGGCTTCAGGCAGTGCGTCTAGACTTTAGTCCGGCCAAGGAATTACAGACAAGAGTTTTATCTCAGTTGTCATCACCCCTGAGCAAATGGTCAGTCTGAGATGTCCTGAACGGGGCAAGGCAAGGCGTGTCAACGAGACCTGCCAGGTGTCTCGTCGCTCAGCTCGGCTCAGCACGGATCTGCCCTGGGGACTTGCCAGTGGACTGTCTTACACTGTGGTGAGAACATCACCCTCAGCAAAGCCCTGGATCAGAGACATTTTGTTAGAAATGAGGCAGTCCATGACCCCAGCTGCTGTCGTCAAGGATGAGTCAGAGGAAAGGGTAAAGGTGGGGTCAGTAGGAAGAGCAGAAAATGACACATGGCTTCATGGATTCCCTAGCCCGGGGCACACCTTTCCCTGCAACACAAACCAAGGTTAGAAACCCTCTCCTGTCAACCGAACAGCTCACCACACAAACATCCTACCCAGGGCAAGTTGCTCTCAGTTGGACCTTTTTACCTGTGGCTTTGTGTCACCAGCAGAAGTAGAAACAGAAACAACCAACAGAGCTGCAGAGGAGGACAGTGAAGATTAGTCAGGGCAGGGGAGACTCTGACCTTAAAGAGTGAACTCTGAGACACCACAGATAAATTGCTCTCCTGCAAAGAGGCTGATATTAGACACAGATGACCTCGGACAGACGCCTTCTCTATCCTCTTACCTACAATGTGCACACCGAGCTGCAGACTCATTTCCTGCATCTACAGTCGTTTTCTGGATCATCAGTAAATACCCTAGTGAGGAGTCCGAGGCTTGACACAAGCCCCACATGCTAGACCCACCAGCAGTCACTTTATACTTAGTTTTATATATGCATACAAGGTTTAGTAAATAAACTTTAAAAACAAAATCATCCCAGGGCATATTCTATGTATTCTTGGCCAAGTCCTTTCTTACAGTTCCAGAAAATTATGGTTGAAAATATTCAACTCTGCCATAGATATTTTTTGAATACTCTACAGCTCCTCAGACACCCTACTGATCTTGTATTAAGAGCCTTAGCTGAGTGACCATTTTTCCGTCTCTCATGGCCTCTCATGAATCATAGTTTCCATCACAGAATTGATTGGCTTGAACATAACCCGTCGTATTTGTTACTTCTGACAAACCACCATAAAGTTTGACCCCAATCGGCACGTGGGTAATTCAAAGCCAGTTTCATGAAAGTGAGAAAAAGAATGTTCAAAATGTGGGCTGCTAGCTTCCCAGTTGAAATATTAGACCCAGCAAGAGGCCTAGTGCTATGGGTCAGAATGAGCATTTGGTCCCTCTGCCAGCTTCTTGGTACTCAGTCCAGGGAGGCCACAAGGCAGGATGAGCAGGGGGTATTTATGGCTGATTGATAAAGACCATCCAACTCCAGGATTCTTTTGAGAGTTTTTTGCAGGGTGAGGTGGAAGGTGTGTTAGGCAGGGTTTTTCTGAGTAGCCCTGACCTTCCTGGAACTTGCTCTATAAACCAAGCTGGCCGTGAACTTAGAGATCTCCATACCTCTCTGCCTCAGACTACTGGGATTAAAGGTGTGTGCTATCATGCCTGGCTAATTCTAGGATTCTCGCACACCTCCCATACCTGTACTCTCAGGGGAACCGTCACTAGGAAGGGCTTGCAAAGGATGTCATTTGGTATGAAGAGACTTCAACCTGAGACTGGCTTTCAACACACTCTGAAGAGTAGGGCATTAAATGACCCCTTCCATCGATCATGAAAAGGATATAGGAGATCCTAGTAGTGTTGAGGGAGAGGATAATGGACTATTTATAACCCAGAAGCAAAAAGCATTAAGGAAGTGAGCCAGCCAGAAACAGGGAGGGAGCACAGGGAAGGGGTGAGCTGGGACATGAACATATGAGAATGCAACAATCTACTTTGCATGATAACTTAAGAGTCAACGAACTGGAGAGTGGCTCGGCGATTAAGGGCACTGGATAGTTTTCCCTAAGGCAGCTCATACCCTTCTAGACTGCCAGTCTCGGGGGATCTGACACTGTCTTCTGGGTTCCATGGGTACTGTACACATGTGGTTCACAGACATATATGCATGCAAAGTATCTGTATACATAAAATTAATTAATTAAAAATAATATAAACGATCTCCCATTAGATGTTTGAAACCATCATGAGAAATATATATCTAACTAATATATTATATTATGTATAATATTATATCATATTATACTATATAGTAAGTATATATTTAATATTATATGTGTATGAGTCTCTTGCTTGAATGTATGTCTGTGTATCACCTGTGTGTCTGGCACCTATGGAGGCTAGAAGAGGGTACTAGATCCACTAAAGCTGGACTTACAAACAGTTCTGAGCTCCATGTGGGTACTGAGACTCAAACTTGGGTCCTCTGGAAGAGCAGCCGCTGCTCTTAACTATCGTCTCACTCCAGTTCTTTTTAAATTTGTTTTTTTTTTAAATCCAATCATTAAACCCTGACAAGGCTTAGAACATAGAGGGTAGAGCCTAGGGAAATGGGTCAGTGGGTAAAGGGAGGACAGGAGCTTGGTTTCCTGGTACCTGTTTTAAAGTGGGATGCAGTAGCCTGCATCAGTGACTGACAGCAGGGCTTCTGTGCAGAGACAGGCAGAGCCTAGAGACACCGTCAGTCTGAAATGGTGACTCCTAAGACCAGGTCTTAAGAAATGAGGTAAAGGGTGATAGGGGAAGACACCTGATGCTGACCTCTGATCTCTATAAGAACACCAACAGGCAAGTGCATGCCCCCATGACGCACACACACAGATGAGCATGTATGCACATGCAGACACACTAATAATGATACATAGAATAAGCAGAAAAATATATTAAAAAAATAAATTTGGGGTGGGGGTGGCATTCCTAGAATTGTATGACATTGCTTCATGATGTGATGACGCCATCTGAGAAACACCCTTTGCTTACACACTATGACCTTTTTGACTGAATGAGCTAGTTCAACGGAAAGACTCCACTCTGTTCTCTTATCCCCCATGGTCTGCGCTGCATTCTCCTGCTGTCACCAGTGTAATGAGCCTCACTTTGGCTGAGTCCTCAAGCATCATCCAGGAGCCTGGAGGAGAGGCCACACACACCAGAGGCTTTTATTTTTCCTTTTTCATATTGAAGGAGAAAATATCTCGGCCTTCGAATGAAGGAGAGTAAAAAACATTCATCACACATATCTAAATGTGGACTGTGTAATACTTTCATGATGTTTTATTCTGAAGCTCTTCCTTCTTCTAGTCTAAATTCTAAGAGCTGGTTTGATATCCCGCATCTCTAAATTCTAATATCTCAAATGGCCAATCCAAACCCATATTCAAGTCAATTATATTCCCCTAGCTCCCATTAAGCCAGGAGGAATTCTTTAGAGTGGGGTGTTATTTGAATAAAACGTCTCAGAACTGTCTCACTGGAAATGCCGACCGGCCCCTGAGAAAAGGCATGTGTGTGGGACCATGTGGCTGCCCAGAGCTCGTGTCAGCATTCATTAAGTGCATAGTAACCATTTCTTCAAAAGCCAAGTTGTCAGTGCAGAAAAAGATGGTAAAAAGCATCTATATGGATAGAAATTGAATGGAGTGGACAGGGCTTTCCAAAGGGAACCTCATCCATTTTACTCCCCTAGTAAACACAAGGGCAGTTCCTTCTATTCAAACCAAGCAGGACATTAACCCCAACAAACCTTACGGTTTGAAGCCAACTGTAAGCAGAATGCTCCAGTACAGTGCCAACCCCTCTACCCCACTTCAACTCATCTGGCCGGTTTGAGCCTCAGCTTTGTCTGTTGAGTCTCATGTGGATACACCCAGCTGAGGAGCTCATGACACCATAGTATGAAGTAGGCAGGAACTCACAACGGCACACGTAGCACTGATGAATCAGGTTGAGAGGCCTGGGAATGGGAGGGAACTGTCTATTAATGGGATCTCTTTAGCCATGCAAACCACGTAATCTTTTTTTTCTAGAATAGTACATATTTTATTATTATTTGGATTATTTTATGTATCACGTAATTTTGCTCTGGATTTTTACAAGTCATAGCCCATAACTTTACTTTTTTTTATTTTTTATTTTTTTTTTATTAACTTGAGTGTTTCTTATTTACATTTCGAGTGTTATTCCCTTTCCCGGTTTCCGGGCAAACATCCCCCTAATCCCTCCCCCTCCCCTTCTTTATGGGTGTTCCCCTCCCCATCCTCCCCCCATTGCCGCCCTCCCCCCAACAATCATGTTCACTGGGGGTTCAGTCTTAGCAGGACCCAGGGCTTCCCCTTCCACTGGTGCTCTTACTAGGATATTCATTGCTACCTATGAGGTCAGAGTCCAGGGTCAGTCCATATACAGTCTTTAGGTAGTGGCTTAGTCCCTGGAAGCTCTGGTTGCTTGGCATTGTTGTTCATAAGGGGTCTCAAGCTCCTTCAAGCTCTTCCAGTTCTTTCTCTGATTCCTTCAGCGGGGGTCCCGTTCTCAGTTCAGTGGTTTGCTGCTGGCATTCGCCTCTGTATTTGCTGTATTCTGGCTGTGTCTCTCAGGAGAGATCTACATCCGGCTCCTGTCTGCCTGCACTTCTTTGCTTCATCCATCTTGTCTAATTGGATGGCTGTATATGTATGGGCCACATGTGGGGCAGGCTCTGAATGGGTGTTCCTTCTGTCTCTGTTTTAATCTTTGCCTCTCTCTTCCCTGCCAAGGGTATTCTTGTTCCCCTTTTAAAGAAGGAGTGAAGCATTCACATTTTGATCATCCGTCTTGAGTTTCATTTGTTCTAGGCATCTAGGGTAATTCAAGCATTTGGGCTAATAGTCACTTATCAATGAGTGCATACCATGTGTGTTTTTCTGTGATTGGGTTACCTCACTCAGGATGATATTTTCCAGTTCCAACCATTTGCCTACAAATTTTATAAAGTCATTGTTTTTGATAGCTGAGTAATATTCCATTGTGTAGATGTACCACATTTTCTGTATCCATTCCTCTGTTGAAGGGCATCTGGGTTCTTTCCAGCTTCTGGCTATTATAAATAAGGCTGCGATGAACATAGTGGAGCACATGTCTTTTTTATATGTTGGGGCATCTTTTGGGTATATGCCCAAGAGAGGTATAGCTGGATCCTCAGGCAGTCCAATGCCCAATTTTCTGAGGAACCTCCAGACTGATTTCCAGAATGGTTGTACCAGTCTGCAATCCCACCAACCCACCAACAATGGAAGAGTGTTCCTCTTTCTCCACATCCTCGCCAGCATTTGCTGTCACCTGAGTTTTTGATCTTAGCCATTCTCAGTGGTGTGAGGTGAAATCTCAGGGTTGTTTTGATTTGCATTTCCCTTATGACTAAAGATGTTGAACATTTCTTTAGGTGTTTCTCAGCCATTCGGCATTCCTCAGCTGTGAATTCTTTGTTTAGCTCTGAACCCCATTTTTTAATAGGGTTATTTGTCTCCTTGTGGTCTACTTCTTGAGTTCTTTGTATATTTTGGATATAAGGCCTCTATCTGTTGTAGGATTGGTAAAGATCTTTTCCCAATCTGTTGGTTGCCGTTTTGTCCTAACCACCGTGTCCTTTGCCTTACAGAAGCTTTGCAGTTTTATGAGATCCCATTTGTCGATTCTTGATCTTAGAGCATAAGCCATTGGTGTTTTGTTCAGGAAATTTTTTCCAGTGCCCATGTGTTCTAGATGCTTCCCTAGTTTTTCTTCTATTAGTTTGAGTGTGTCTGGTTTGATGTGGAGGTCCTTGATCCACTTGGACTTAAGCTTTGTACAGGGTGATAAGCATGGATCAATCTGCATTCTTCTGCATGTTGACCTCCAGTTGAACCAGCACCATTTGCTGAAAATGCTATCTTTTTTCCATTTGATGGTTTTGGCTCCTTTGTCAAAAATCAAGTGCCCATAGGTGTGTGGGTTCATTTCTGGGTCTTCAATTCTGTTCCACTGGTCTATCTGTCTGTCTCTGTACCAATACCATGCAGTTTTTATCACTATTGCTCTGTAATACTGCTTGAGTTCAGGGATAGTGATTCCCCCTGAAGTCCTTTTATTGTTGAGGATAGTTTTAGCTATCCTGGGTTTTTTGTTATTCCAGATGAATTTGCAAATTGTTTTGTCTAACTCTTTGAAGAATTGGATTGGTATTTTGATGGGGATTGCATTGAATCTATAGACTGCTTTTGGTAGAATGGCCATTTTTACTATATTAATCCTGCCAATCCATGAGCATGGGAGATCTTTCCATCTTCTGAGGTCTTCTTCAATTTCTTTCTTCAGAGTCTTGAAGTTCTTATTGTACAGATCTTTTACTTGCTTGGTTAAAGTCACACCGAGGTACTTTATATTATTTGGGTCTATAATGAAGGGTGTCGTTTCCCTAATTTCTTTCTCGGCTTGTTTCTCTTTTGAAACCACGTAATCTTTAACCGACAACTCTGCCAGATGTGGATGTGACCCCTAAGGGTTCTTCCCTTACTAGAAGGGGACCAGTGATCTGATGCACACACTGTTCAACACGAAGAGTTTCAAGGCAGTCATGGCAGAGCATTAAAATGACAGTGCCCCTCCTCGGGCACTGCTGTACTGGGATCGCTCTGGTGCTCAGCTTGAGCGGGTTCACGGGGAAGCACCATCCTTTGTCTTCACCTTTTGATTCTGGCCCTCCAGTCTGGTACAACCCCAAGTCTTTCTTCCTCTTTGCTTCCTCCTTCTCCTTCTTCCTTCTCCTCCTTCTCCTTCTTCCTTCTCTTCCTTCTCCTTCTTCCTTCTCCTTCTCCTCTTCCTTCCTTCTCCCTCTTTTCCTTCTTCTCCTTCCTTCTCCCTCTTTTCTTCCTCCTCCTCCTGCATGCATACCACCCCCCCACAGTACCCTCCATTCACAAATTCCCATCTAGACTAAAATGAGTCTCTTTGCTTTAGCCGATCCTCAGGGGAAGTCACCCTCCGATGTCTAACTTGGGCAGGTCAAAGCTTGTCTAGACCTTCTTTGACTTACTAAGAATTCGCTCCTACTCGGGAGGAGAAGAGATGAAGTGGAAACTTAAGGGTTCTCTGAGAGTCAGTTGTGTTGGATGATGTTTTGCTGGGGCAAACACATGAAGGAGTGTTTTGCTGAAGTGGACACAGGTGAAAGACTAAGGCAGACTCATGAAGGAATGTTTCACTGAAGCTGACACAAGAGAAAGGATGTTCTGTTAAAGCAAACATATGAGAGGACATGTATGTGATGAAGTACTCTTTGCTAATAACACAGCATGTATTGGTCCACCTTACATCGTGTAGTTAAGCTGCATTTGTCAGGACTCCGAGGACTCAGGCTGATTGGATGCACATGCTGAGGCAAGGCACGTGGAGGACACGGGATATTTGGAGGGTATAAATAGGACATCACAGAGTGACAGGGACAGAGCTTGGCTTGCTGGTACAGCTAACTGTGCAATGCTTGTGGGTCTTACGTCTTTGCTGGTCTTCATTTCCCTGAGAGAGGCACAGCCAAGAACTTCTCCGGTCATTACTGTTGGTCCTTCCTGCTGACTCTGGCTGAGGCTGAGGCCTGGCTGTCTCTGCTAGGTCCTGTCACCACTGTTGCAAACCTGACACTATCAAACTGGAGTTCTGGTGTATTCATGAAGTGTTTGCGAATAGATCGAGCTGCCGCTTCCTGCTAACCTGTAAACTGAACTGCTGATTTCCAGACAACAAAGAACCTTTCTAAAGAGATCCATTTCCCCTGTGTCCATTCTTTCCTACTACCTCTGGTGGGTGGTGAGCTACAAGGGAGGTTAGAGCATTTAGGAACTATCATTAAAAATAGGATTTGAAAAAAAATTAAAGTTACAGAGGACTGAGGCAAACCAGAGGGCTAAATCCTAGGTCAGCATTCCAACTGGGGCACATGAACCACACTACCAATTACTGTTAGAGCATGGGCCTGCCACTTGAAGACACTGGTCACTCTAAACAGCTGTATCCCACAGCTGAAGAAGTTGGTCATGCCCCAGCCCACCCCGCACTTCTGTCCCTCTCTTTCTGGGGTGGAGAATCCAGAAGCCATATTTAGCTATGACTTCCCAACCTCAGGTTTTGGTACCTCCCAGTGCCACTCGAAGTCCTTTGTCAAGTGGCCTGTCCCAGAAGTCACATGGGGTGAAACTTCCTACCATCTCCTGAAAGGATACAAAATACTTTCCTTTGGGGGTTTCTCTGAAGGCTCTCTTCTGGGTTCCTCCACCCCCTACCCCATTACCCTCTCCAAGGTGACTTTTTTTAAAAATTTTTATTTATTTTTTTTTTCCGGAGCTGGGGAGCGAACCCAGGGCCTTGTGCTTCCTAGGCAAGCGCTCTACCACTGAGCTAAATCCCCAGCCCCGTAATTTATTTATTTTTATTTATATGAGTACACTGCATCTGTCTTCAGACACACCAGAAGAGGGCATCAGATCTCATTACAGATGGTTGTGAGCCACCATGTGGTTGCTGGGAATTGAACTCAGGACCTCTGGAAGAGCAGTCAGTGCTCTTAACCGCTGAGCCATCTCTCCAGGTCCTCTGTGGTGACTTTTACCTTAAGCTATCCTTCTTAATGAAGCCCCTCCTGAGGTTCTAAAGGGAAGCCTCTCTTTCCCATCAAGATTTCATTATATTGTCACTGACACGATCTACTATCCCTTTTTAATGCTCTCCCACCTTAAGGCCTAATCATGGCTCCCATGAGTACAATTCTCTCTCTCTCTCTCTCTCTCTCTCTCTCTCTCTCTCTCTCTCTCTCTCTCTCTCTCTCAACAAAGCTCACTTACGAAGAGTAATTTTGTGTCAGCTTTCCCCAAACCAACTACTGTCACACTCATTCTATGTCAATTACTACCTCTGTTCTGTCAGAATATGGGCCTAATTTGGTTCCCATGCTGCCCCTGAGTCCTTGAAGGCAACCCTGTCCCCTTGCATTTGGAATGTGCATGTAACTAAGAAAATGAGAGAGATATATGGGAAGTGGTTTGGTAGAAAATCTGGGAAAAATGCTTGTCACCCTGTGAGCAAGAAATAAATTTCCCTGGCTTCCTAGGGAACAGCTGTTCGAGAAAATGATGCCCAGATTTCTCCGGCCACCTTACTCCACACCCTGGATGAATAGACCCAGGTGGGAAATCAAGCCACGCCATCACAGAAGAGAAAGAGAGTCACACATTCAGTCCACCTCCGTTTAGCAGCACATACTAAGGTAACTAACTATGCTAATGAGAGGCACATCCCCAAGTGGACTTCCTTCATTTAGTGCAGCTCATTTAGAATACAGATATCCACCATTTCCAATGGGATCACGTCCCAATAAAACATGAAAATGCCACCATAACTTGACTTGCATTGGATCCCCTTAACCTACAGAACACCCTAGCCAAGCAACTATGGAGTAAAGTGTCTTGTCACTCTCAGGATCTCTGAGTGCTAGAAGCTCCCTGCCATATCAGCTAAGGGAGCAGGAGGGGGATCAAAATTCAAAGAGTTTGAAGTTCCTTTGAATATGTAATTGTTTTCACACCCGTAAAGTCGAATAGTCATAAAGCCAACCATGCTAAGTTGGGGGATGGGTTTGCACATGCCAGTCACTATGCCTCGTGAGCAACTGGCCTAGCCAATGCTGAGTCCTGCTCAGAAAGCAAAACCAGACCCTGCTTACGGCAAAACCATTCCTATCCATCGTGTTTGCTAGAATGTTTTCTTGGTCAGGGTTTGAAACATTCAGGTAGAGACAGTTATAGATCTCTTACATTTCAACCATCATATTTCGTGCTAGTGTTAATTTTCTAACGCATGTGGGTGTTCACCTTTGAGTGTGTGTATGTATCTAGTGTGTGCAAATGCATGTCTGTGCTAGAACATGTGCATGTGTATGTGCACGTTGAGAGGACAGAGGACAACATCAGGAATCATCCTCAGACGCCCATTCACCTCCTCTGAAAGGAGGCTCTCTCTGGTCTGCACCTCACAACTAGACTGGTTAGCTAAGCAGCCCCCAGGAGACTCCTGTCTCTGGGTTACAAGTGCTCCTCCACACCGCCCACTTTTTTTTTAAGATTTATTTTTATTTTATGTATATGTGTACACTGTCACTGTCTTCAGACACACCAGAAGAGGGCCTTGAATCCCATTACAAATGGTTGTGAGCTACCATGTGGTTGCTGGGATTTGAACTCAGGACCTCTGGAAGAGCAGTCAGTGCTCTTAACCACTGAGCCATCCCTCCAGCTCCTCACACCACCCATTTTTATGTAGCTTCTACAGACTAAGCCCAGTCCTCATGCTTACAGGACAGGCAAGCGCTTGACCAGCTGAGCCATCCCCTGCCAGACTCTGGCTTTTATAATGTGGAAGAGAGCATTCCAAACCCGATTTCACAGACGGGCCCTGGGGTTGGGTGACTTCCACCAGGTCATAGCTGTAGTGAGTATGGCTCTGAGACAACTCGGATCACCTGTGCCCAGGTGGTTCTGGCAAAAAGGAAGTGGTTTTTAAAAGACCTTAAACTGGTTGTGACAGTACAAACTTGTAATCTCAACACTTGTGAGGCTAAAGCAAGGAGACCCTGAGTTATAAAGCCAGAGTGGCTAAGTTGCAAACTCCAGGGCAGCGTGAGCTATATAGTCAGACTCTATCCCAAAAATAAATAAATTACTGTACCTAACCAATAATGGCCATGTACTCCAATTCAAGGGAGCCCCGGTCTTGGGGGAGAGCGTGTATACAGTCTTCATTCTGGATGATTAGTTCGCCTTTGACTGAGCTCCGTGGAGAAAGGCATGCCTCAGAAAGCACAGCTCTGTGAGCAGCTGGGGGGAAGCCCTGGTCAGTCTCACTTCCTTCCCCCAACAGCTCTCTCCCACAATCTTCTCAGCATTGTCTACACTTCCCTGCAGCTCACTTATGAGTCAAGATCAGGCAAGGCCAGCTGCAGACACGCTCTGTTGGCTCCCTGTGTGCTGCAGTCTCCACGCAGGTCCCCAGCACAACACAGTTCTCCTCCAAGGCTCTGAGGAGGCCAGGCGCTGCAGGCCAACAAGTCACAGGGGACCTCCAGAACCACCTGTTATTGTGACCATATGCTGCCTAGTCAGTTTGTTTTCATCAGAGTGTTCCAAAGAGGAAATAAAGCCCACGGGTTTTTGTTTTTTTTTTTAAAGGCCACTTGTCCAGCCCCTTTAAATATTCAGGATTCATTGTTGTTAGATTCACTGGAGACATGAATGAATAACACATTGCCCACAGTCGGCGTGATGTCCTGGGTAGGGAGGAAACTTCTGGGTTTGTTGGCAATTTTTCCTGTCAGCTAGGACAAGACGTCAAATACAGTGTTCTCACCCAAGAGGAACGGCACAATAAAGCTTTAAAAAAAAAAGTATTTACATTTTTAGGGGGTAAAATTAACCTAGGGTGCATATGGTCCATGGGCTGTGGGTTGGTGATGCAAAGGCTTCCTACGTAATAAAAAATGAAATAAATATATATAATATATAAAACAACTTACATAATATATAAGATATATAATATATAGAATATATTTTATATAACATTGAAATATAAATAATATAATATATAGACTTGTAATTTACCTTTGTATAAAATATATTTATAATATATAATTTTATATATGATTTAAAATATATAACCTATAATATATAGTTATATGGTATAATGTTTATAATATATGATATTTATAATATATAATATCTGTTTTATATATCTAATCATGTTTGCTAAAACTAGAATAAAATAAAAACAAAACAAATGAATGATATGAGCAAGAGTAATACAGACGTTTCGGGACATTCAGGAATGGTGGTGTCATGTGACGAGTTGCAGCCCTCCCCCAGCCCAAAAGTGTGTCGGAGTCTTAATCCCTAGTGCCTCAGAGAGTAATTTTGCTTAAAATAAGGATCTACAGAGGTGACCAAGGTAAACCACTGTCGTGGAGATGTGTCTACTCCCACAGAGCTGGTGTCCTTGAAAAGGGAGGCCTCATATGTAGATGAAAGCAGACATCTGCAGGCCAAGTAGCATCGGAGGGACACAACCCACTCAGCCCTGCTTGGAAAGCTTGGCCCTCAGGGCTCGGAGACCATAAATTTCTCTTGTTTCAACCACCCGATTAGTAGTTTCTCACATAGCTTTCTGGGAACAGCCCACCTCATTTAGATCTGCACATCTGAAGCTCAGTTTGGGTCCAGCTGACTCCTTCCTCCCCCTCCTCCTTTTCCTCTTCCTCACCACCCAGAGCTGCACTGGTGTTCTGACCACCCAGCATCCCTTCCTCCATCACTCTATGGAATCACTTTGGTGATTTGTCCCTGCTCTAACATGGATACCTGCGGGTTTGATGTCTCCCTCACACTGAACGGAAGTGCAGGGAGTAGGTTTTTTATGTGACCTAATCACAGCCATGGATATCAGTAGGAATCAAACACTCACTTGTTGGATAAGAACACAAACAGAAAGGAATTAAGAAACTGGGAATGGGAAATCTCATTCGTATTTTTTCACTGGGTTTACTCAGTAAATTTTTTTTAATAATTTTTTTCATACAATATATTCTAATCCTCAAACTCCATGTCTTATTTCTCCATCTCTGTAGAAACAAATGAGAATAAAATAAACAGAAAGGGAAAAAAGCACAGTAACCCATAGATACAAAATCGGAAACCATTATAATAAGCAAAGGCATATTAAAAAGAAAAAGCCCAAACAACACATCATGAAACAAAACATCTCCAATACCACCATTAGGTTTGTTTTGTGTTGCCCATCTACTGCTGGGCATGGGGCCGGCCCCTCAGTGTGGTTTGTGTATCCAGGGAGACAAACCACACTGGAGAAAACTAACCTATCATTGGAGAGAATTAATTTTCCTTTGTGAATGATGCTCAAACAGAGAAAGCTTCTGGGTTCAGGATAGAGGCTTGTGTCCATGTCCCCTCTCATAGAGGGGGCCCATCTGCCTGTGCAGTCTCTGTGCATGCTGCTACAGTCTCTGTGACTTCTTATACGTATCAGTCCTCTTGTGTCTAGAAAGCAATGTCCACCATCACTGGGTCCTCCCCCTATCCCTCTCTCCCTCCCCCTCCTCCTCATCATCATCCTTCTTCTAATTTTATTCTTCTCTCATATATTATATCCTAACAGAAGACTTCCCTCCCTCCTCTCCCCTCAGCCTCCCTTTCTGCCTACAGGCTCCCTAATACCTGCAAGTTCTCCTGAGTCCCAATCAGTTGATTTCTGTGGGCCATGTTCTCCTGGTGTGTCCCTGACCAATCCTTCTTCCCTCTCTCCTCTGCAGGATTCCCTGAACTCTGCCTCATGTTGGGTTCTGGGACTCTACATCTGCTCCCCTCAGTTGCTGGAAGAAGTCTTTCTAGTCTCTTTGATGATGACTCTGCTAGGCTCCAGTCCACGCACCCTCTGCAGGCAATTAAACGTTGTCTTTGATAAGGGTTGTCTTGGTCATGGTGCTGCTTCACAGCAGTGGAAACCTTAACTAAGACAGTGAGGTAAACCAGACCCAGAAAGACAAACATGGTGTGTACTCACTTATAAGTGGATATTAGCTGTAAAGTAAAAGACAGTCATGATACAGTACACAGACCTAGAGAGGCTAAGTAACAAGGAGGGCTTAAGGAGGGGGACAAAAGGAAATAGAATTGATTTTGTAGATGAACTGGGGGCATGTCAGGTTAGGAACAGGAAGGATCAAGTGGGAGGGAGTGAGGGAGAAAATCCTGGAAGAAACAACTGGAATTGGGAGAAATTTGGGGGTTGAGAAGGAAACCCACTGGTTCTTAGAATCTTTCTGCTTCTACATAGTTTCTTGAGCTGTAAGTGGAGGGGTTTGATATCTTCATTCTGCATAATGTCCAGTAGTGAGTCTCTGTATTTGTTCCCATACTGCAGAAGAAAGCTTCTCTGGTGATGGCTAAATAAGAAACTGGTCTTTGTATATAGCAGAATGTCATTAGGAGTCACTTTCTTGCATATTCCTTAGTAGAACAACAGTATTTGCTCTTTCCCCTAGGTCCCTGGCCTACCCAGTCTCAGGTCCTTAGCCACCTGAACAGTGTCAGGCATGGGCTCCATCTGATGAAGTGAACTTAAAACGTAATCTGATAATAGTTGTTACTCCTGCAACGTTTGTGCCACTATTACACCACCATGGCAGGCAGGCAGGCTTCCGTTGCAGATCAAAGGGTGTGTGGCTGGTTGCAGAGTACCTTCCAGTACCATCCACACTAGTCAGTAGGGTTGAAGGCGCTAGGCAGACACTAGGTCGACTTTTCCACGTTCACTAAGGTATGTAGGTGTTGTCTTCAGCAATAGGACCTTGTCATCAGTTTGTGAAGAGCAACCAATAACCTTAGTTGTTATTTGGGGTTATCCTGAGTTGTTTGGGGGTTCCCATGGGGTTCATTTGCCCAACAATTCAATAAGATATAATCCATTTCGGGCACTGGAGATTTCACTGAGAGATATCTCGGTTGAGCCTTGTCTCTCCTGTTGTTTGGTGATCCCATTTAGATTTCTTTCGTATATGAATATATTTTAAGAAGTTTTACTACAGTAGGTTTCCATGTGATACTTCAAACAGCCCTTAGTGTTAGCTGTCCCTCCCTATACCCTATCCCTTACCCCCTCTTATCCTTCCCTCCCTTCTAGGCTCCCCTCCACATCTCTCCATAAACAGAAATATATTCTACTTTCCCTTCCCTGCCCTCTAGACCTTTATGCCTAACCTCTGTAGCAGGTCTATCGAAGGCTTAAAAACTAACATCCACACAAAAGAGAATGCATACCATGTTTGTCTTTCGGGGTCTGTTTAAACTCACTCAGGATGTTTGTTTTGTTTTCTATTTCTATTTCCATTTACCTGAGAGTTTCATGATTTCATTTCTTTTAACAGCTGAGTAATATTCCATTGTATAAATGCACCACATTTTCATTATTCACTTATCTGTTGATAGACATCTAGGCTGTCTCCAATTTCTGTCTATTGTTTATAGAACAACAATAACACATATGAGCATGTCTCTGTAGTAGGATGTAAAGTCCTTTGGTTATGTGTTCAAGAGTGGTTATGTGTTCAAGACCTGGAGGAAGATCTATTCCCAGCTTCCCACTCAATAGGATTATATATTATGCTGGATGTGGTGGCAAATGCCTTTAATCCCAGCCCTTGAGAGGCAGAGCCAGGTGAATCTCCGTGAGTTGAAGGTTTGGTCTACCTGGTCTATATACTGAGTTCCAGGACGGTGGAGACTACAAAGAGAGACCCTGTCTCAAACAAACAAAGATTATCTGTGATTCTCAGTTGGTAAGGCCTTGCAAGCATGAGGACCTGAGCTCAACTCCAAGAACCAAAGGAAAATGCTGGGTGAGGCCAGATGACAGCTGTATCAAACGCTGTCTAGATAAGTGTTTTCACCCTTCACCGGGAAGCTTCTTTTTGCAGCAGAGACTACTTATAGAAATGTACAACTTTGTTATAGAGATCTACAACTGGTCAAAAGACAGAGAGGAAGTAGCTGTGGGGACCCCAGATCCTATTAGAACATTTATAACACAACTTCTATACTTAATGCTCAAATAGCAGAAAGGAAAGAAGCAGAAAGACTGTGGGAGCCAGACGACCAGACATGACAGAGATGCTCTCAACGATGGCTGCCCACATTAGAACTATACAAGACCAGGAAATATCCCAACATGGAGGGGTAAATTAAACAAGGCCCAAGCCCTCGATGAAGAACTACAGACAAGCAATGGCTGCTGAGTAAGGAGAATCAGTTTTCTCCAGAGATGAGCACTGGATTGAGTTGGGGGGTTGGGGGTAGGTACACACACATGCATTTGCAACAGTAATTATAGAAGAGGTTATGAATTGAGAGGGAGTAGAGAAAAATGGAAGGCGTCAAAGAGACAGACATGTGGAAACTATTACAGTATACTCATGCACGAAATTCTCAAAAAAACAAAATTTGAAAAGTTTGTAAAGCACTGGGAATGTAGTAGGAAACAGAAGGATATTTAAGTTGGGTCAGGGTTACAAGGTCAGACACTCTCTGGAGCAGTCAGTGGCTTCTACTCTTTCTTGAGTTTTCTAGAGAAGATTGAATGCAGACTAGAAAGAGCCCAAGTACCTTTTGAGACAGAGTAACTAACAGCCTACCTGAGAAACTACATAGGAGGTGGGGTGGGGGCTGGGCTCAGGAGAGAGACATCTTAGTTCAAACCCCAGCTCTGTGGTGCAGCAGTTAGCTCCTTAATCAGCTGTGAAATCTGTAACAAGCAATTCATTCTGAAAACCAACTAAAATGTGGAGGGCTGCAAATGAAAGTCTGTGGAAGGTAGGACCTGAGGTGCCTTCTGGTGGGAGGTAGAGTTAAAAGAGTAAAAGGAACAGACTTTTAAAAAAGAAACTAAAATAATATTCTTTACTCACACTAATAAAAGCTGAAATGTCAGAGAGAGAGAGAGAGAGAGAGAGAGAGAGAGAGAGAGAGAGAGAGAGAGAGACGGGTGTGGTGGCACACAATTATAAGTCAGTGCCAGGGTGGGAAGTTCCCCGGGGCTCACTGGCCAATCATTCTAGCCAAAGTGACAACCCCCAAGTACCAGTAGTAGAAATCTTGTCTGGAAAAAAATAAGGTGGACAATTCCTGAAGAGTGACAACCAAAGTTGACCCCAGACCTTCCACACACCTACATGCTCACACACATGAAGTAACTAGTTAGTTAATCGTCAAAACCACTGATGTCTAGAATTCTCTTTGGAAGACTAGAAGAATACAAAAGAATTTGAGGGCCCTCCTCCACCCTTCACCTGTCAGGATACAGAACAGAAATTCTAGCATGGACAATAGAACCTAAACTGTGCTTTTGAAATTATTCTCCATCCCTCTTGCCAAACCCCAAATCCCTAAATCCTGAAAGCCCCCGGAGAGCTGTGGCAGCCTCCTGTGCCCCCTGTGCCCCTGCTGTCTGTACCTCACTTCCCCTGCCTCCAGATGGACAAGAAGACACAATCAGAAACAGACCGGTTTGAATGTAGAGCAAACATTTGCAGTAACACCTTGTTATCTTGTGCTTCTCTACCTGGATTAGCCTCTGAACAGTGGCTAAAGGTTGGTGTTTCCTTTGGTTTAAAACCTCACCCTTCACTCCGTGGGCCTGCCCAGGTACAAGAGCCTCTACAGGACTATCTCCTATTACTACCTGTGCACTCTTCTCATCCAAATCTTTGGTCCTGTGCTAAGAAAATGCTTTGTATCGGAAAACTGTGTGGATTCTGTCACGGCTCGCCTGCTCACCAGCTGTGTAAATTTGCACAAGTTTTCGAAACAGTCTGTTTCCCTCATTAGACACGGATGCCCTATACCTGGCAGTATTGCCAGAACCAGGAGCACATGGGAAAACACTGTAAAGAACCTTTACATAAATATCAGATGTCTTTATATAAATAGTAGTTAAATGTTGATTGAATATAGACCTTTCAGCTGCATATACGTGAAGAGCACCTCTCACAGTCAGAGGAGAGCATGTTACTTACAGCCTGTGGAGGCAAGAAGGCTTTGCTAATATTCATTGGTGGTCCACAGGTTGCAATTCAGACAGGAGATAAAGGGCAGATGACCTAAGTCTGAGGCAGAAGGTATGGTGAGGGATCCTAGAAGAGGCTGAAGAAGTTAAGGTGAACTGTGTCATAAGGGTAATTCTGGGACACTACTATCACACAGTCTAAAGCCTAGAAGTGCTTGGAGCTACTACAGTTACACCGTGATCTGGATTTGATTGCTGTACCTTGTTGCTGTAAAATTATAAATGATAACACTCATCCTGGTTCCTGCGAGTTCCCAATCCAGAGGATCCGCGCTCTCTAGCTGTTTCTCTGTTACCACTTTCACACACCCTCCCCTTGGCGATTGTTAGCACGCCTGAGACTCACATAGCATTCCATGGGCTGTGCTAGCGTGGCCCCACACCATGCTAGCCCCAATCATTTTATAGACTAGCATGGCTTCCTGTCACAAACTCTGTTCACACTCCCAACAGCCAGTGAAACCATTACTCAGCAAACTGGAACCCAACAGCCAGATTTATGTGTTAAATGCTTAACGTATAATGCATCCACACAATTAACTTACAACCAATTGATAAGGATATAACCGTCCACCTACACACACAAAGCCCTGTACACATCCATCCCTTAAGAACATTCATAACAACCTGTAAAGGTGCAGAGAGGAATCTTAACATCAGCCTCCGTGTTCTCTCCGCTGCTTCTCCTGCCTCGCTCCAGTCTCCTCTCTAAAACTTTTCTCCCGCCCATCCTTCCTTCTCGTCCAATGACAGGCCTCGCTCTGTACTTGCTTTCATCTGTATGACATCCTACGGCACCCTTTCCCATATGCGCCTACATTTGGGTAGAACGCTGACGCAAGAGAAGAAACCTAATTTCCAGAGAAGCCTTGGACACCAGGAATTTAACAAAGATCCCCGATGGACCCCCTCAGGAGTACCAGAGACAGCAGAGGTGGGAACGAATGAACAGCTTGCACCGTGCATTATACGAAGCAATGTTGCCTTTAAAACGCCGGTGTTTGCTCTCAAGTCCTCAGCCTCCACTCACATGCTTACAAAGCTTTCAGGTCTGTGTGTACAAAACCTTTGCAACCCCCATCTTCTCACACTTCAAGATGCTGCTTTCTGGGGGAAAAAATGCCTACAATATGATATGTTATTAACGAGAGGGCTCGGTTAAAGAGCATGGCAATTTCCTTTCTGTGCTGGCCGAGGGCCTCTATCTGGGAGCTAGAGGTCCCACCTTTGATGTAGGAAGACCTCACCAAGCTCACTTTAGTTTACCACCCATGCGGTGGCTCACAACCATCTGTAACTTAGACCCGACACTCTCTTCTGACCTCCACAGGCACCTGTCAGATTCGTGGTGCACGTACATGCATACAAGCAAGGCACTCATCCGCATGAAATAAAAATTCTTTTTTAATTTGAAAGTAATGCAACCTATGACGCAAAGGTCTCTCTGTGCCACCATCTTCCCCTGTTTTCATGGTGACAAGCCATCACTGCATAGGCAGTCATGGTTGCAAGCTGAACTACCTGACTCACATGGTTGCAAAGCAAAGGTTTTGGTATAATTGGGACCCTTATCTGGCCCAGTTGCCCATTTATAGAGGATACCACTCAGAGTATGTGGGAACAATTTTACTAGCCAGTTTTATAAAGCTTGCAAACCAAGGGCATACATTTAGAAGCCCCTAAATTGTAACAACCACGAAACAGTCAAGCTTCTCTTCTGAATGTCCTGTGGTCCTAAGTGATGCTCCAGGCTGGCAGATCTAAGCCAATAATCAGGCCCTGTCACTAAACAGACTTCCCAGTGCTCAGTGGCCATGGGCAGGCCTCCTTACACCTATACCTATTTCTCATTTGCAACCAAGACAATCACCTCTTTCAGCTTCATTCCTGTATTACTAGGTAGGATGGAAAGGACATCCTAATTCTCCTCAGATTATGGAAATGCTGTGGCATTCTGCTGCTGTCATTGCTACCACACACTCCTGGGACTAATAAATTATATGCAAACAATCAGGTATTTCCCAGTGGCAACGTTAGAGAGTACTTGTGATGTTTCAATAAAATTAATCTCACAGAGAAGCAATAAAATACCAGGTTGAAGGAGATTTTTATGGGGGTGGGGGAAAGCATTGTCCTCAATAGGTTCACATTGCTCCTCACAATGATATTATGTTGAGTTTGTTGGCACATGACTGTAAACCTAGCAGTCAGGAAGCTACGACAAGGAGATCCCAAGTTCAAGTACAGCCTGTGTTAAAAATCAGGACCCTAACTCAAAAAAAAAAAAAAAAAGACAAAACAAACAAACAAACAACAAAGCAAAAACACACACAGTAACATCTGTGCCTGATGGACCAGGCCTTTAATCCCATCACTCAGCACTCAAAAGGCAGAGAAAAGCTGGTCTCTGAGTTCAAGGCAAGCTTTGTCTGCCTATTGAGTTCTAGGCCAGACAGGAACACAAAGAGAGCCCCAGTCTCAAAAAAGAATAAGAGAAAAAAAAAGGATTGGTTCAATGTCTCAGTGGATATGGGAATTTATTGTCCCCCTGAAGTATTGGAAGACAAAACTTTCTGAGAAGGTGGAGCACACTTGTCTACTGACCCCAGATAGGGTTCCTATTACAGACCAAAGTAAGAATACTGCCAAGGTCTAGTTTGGTAAACCAGTAAGTTTTATTGGGGTTATAGGAGTATGGGTGAGAGGTTACTTACAGGAACAGAAGTGACTCAAAGACAGCTGTAGAACCAAAACCCACTCCAGCACGCATGACAACTCACCAAGCTAGGAACATGGTGCATACCAAACAGCCTACAGGCAGGTGGACAGGTACCTTAACTGGTCTGCGTTTCTTCTAGACCTCTGGTTTGGTCTTGGAGTCTTCTTTGTAGCTCAACTTCCTTCTATCTAAGAGAGGAACTCTCAGCTTTTATGGCTTAGTCTAGCAAGGTATAGCCTATAGAATCTGGTCAGTTTCAGGGACTTCCTGAAGCAATTTTCAGTTGTGTATCTTCCTTCTTAAGATACTTGCTGAAGAATGGAGTGTTTCAATCTTGAAGGAAGCTTTTGCACAACATGAAGGTAGGTCAGAGAATATGAAATCAGTGAAATTATATTACCTTGGACTTCTTATTTCTTCCAGTGTGGATGTGAGAAATTAAAATAATAAAAAATTAGACAATGAAGTGAATAAATTAAGGATAAAAGAACCGTTACTGATTGTCCATGCTATAATGGATGCTACACTTACGTGCATATGTGCAGAGGCCATGAAGAAGAGCTGCCTACTGGATTGCTCTTCATGGCTTGCTCAACCTGCCCTCTTGTAGAACCCAGAACCAGCAGCCTAGAGGTGGCCCCATGAGCTGGACCCTCCCCATCAATCACTAATTGAGAAAATGCCCTATGTACAGGCTTGCCTGCATCCAGATTTTATGAAGGCGTTTTCTTAATTTGAGGTTCCCTCCTATCAGATGACTATAACTTGTGTCAAATTGACATAAAACTATCTAGCACAATTAACCCCTTGTCAACATGACTCACAAACATATCATCATTAAGCCATAACCCTTCTTTTTTCATTCATCCCTAAGATCTCACACTAAAAATATAAATAACTTTAAAAATCCCAGTCTTTACGAATTCAAACACATTTAAAGTTTGGTCCCTGTATAATACCCAATTTCTTTAAAAATCCACAATCTCTTTTAAAAGTTCAACTTTTAAACTCTCAACTGTGTGTTCCTGTAAAAATCAAACATTGAGTTAAATACCTTCTTACTTTGAGAGGGAAGAACCAGGGCACAGTCATGATCAGATCAAAGAAAACCAATAGTCTCTCCAGTTCCTTCCATTTTCCTCTACTACCTGTCAAATTCATGACATCTTCTTCTATAATTATCATTGTGTATGCATTTTTATGTACACACACACACACACACACACACACACACACACACACACACACAGAGGCATGCATGCATACACACTTCCTTTCTTCCCTAGATCTACTCTTCTTCTGTTTTCTTTCAGAAAACAGCAGGCCTCCCAGGGATATCAACAAAACAGCTTAACAAGTTACAATAAGATAGGCACAAACCCTCCTATCAAGGCGGGATGAAACAATCCAGTAGGAGGAAAAGGATCCCAAGAGCAGGCAAAAAGTCAAAGACACCTCCACACACTCCCACTGTTAGTCCCACAGAACACCAAGCTACACAACCATGGAATGTACACAGAGGACCTAGGTCAGAACCATGCAGGCTCCCTGATTGCCATCAGTCTCTGTGAGTCCCTATGAGCCCTGCTTAGTTGATTATGTGAGCCAAGTTCTTGTGCTGTCCTTGACCCCTCTGGTTTCTACAATCCCCACTCTTTCTGCTGCCAGGTTCCCCAAACTCTGCCTAATGTTTGGCTGTGGGTCTCTCCCAAAGCTGCTCTGCATCTGCTCCTATCAGTTGTTGGATGAAGCGTCTTTGATGACGATTGGACTAGGCACTGATGTATGAGTATAGCAAAATACGACTTTGTTTTTGTTTTTGTTTTTGCCAGTCCTGCTTGACTCTATCCTGGGTAGCCTCTGGTTCCTGGCCATCTAGGCACTGTCGAGCATGGGCTCCCTCTCCTGGCCTGGGCAATTTGGACCAGTGGTCGTTAGTTGGCCACTCTCACAAATTCTGTACCACCATTCACCCAGCACATCTTCATGTCCCACCACTTGAAAACTTGTCTGGTTACAGAACACAGCCAGTTCAGGCTTCATATCCCCCATTACTAGGAGTCCTCACTAGGGTCACCCTCATAGATTCCAGGGAGTTTCCACAGCAACCGCAAGTGCTGCTCAATTCCTGTTGTCTCTCCCAGAACACTCTCCTCCCATCCCTTCTCCTCCCTCTTGCCTAATCCCTCTTGGTCCTATTCCCATCTGCCCCAATTTACTCACAAAAATTATCCTATTTCTCCTTCCCAAAGAGATCTGTTCATCCTCCTTAGAGCCGTCCTTGTTATTGATCGTGTCTGAGATTGTGGGTTACAGCATGATTATCCTTTAGTAATAGCTAATATTCACTTACAAGTGAATACCTTGTTTGTCTTTCTGGATCTGAATTACTTCAGGATGATCTCTCCTGGTTCCATCCATTTGCTGGCAAATTTCATAATGTCCTTATTTTTAATAGCTAAGTAATATTCCATTGTGTAGATATACCACATTTATCCATTCTTCAGTCAAGGGACGTCTAGGTTGTACCCAGTTGCTGGCTATTAAAATAAAGCTGCTACAAACATAGTTAAGCAAGTGTCCTTGCCCCTTGCCTGCGGGGGTTCAGAGGAGACCTGGGAGGGGGCGAAGGAATGGGGGACAGGAGGCTCTGTGGTCTGATCAAGCTCTCAAACTTTAATTAAAAAACAGCGGCTTATAAAGACAAGCAGGAGGGAAGATCACCCAGGACCCAGGACCCAGGACCAATTTCACTACCATCACCACCCTCCCTATAGCCCTAAACCGTACATTGCAGGTATAGACTGATGAGAACAGACGGCTGGAGACAGAAGCTGTAAAAGTGATAAAGGACGAACAACTGGCTAGGCGTGCCGGAGGGTGTAAGTGGGCTTGACAGTCCTGAGACAGAGGCTGTGTAAGCGAGCTTGGCTCCCGGCGTATCCATATGGTAGGATGGAGCATCCTTTGGGTATGTGCCCAGGAGCGTTATATCTGGGTCCTGAGCTAGATCAATTCTCAATTTTCTGAGAAGCCGCCACATGGATTTCCAAAGTAGCTATGCAAGTTTACACTCCTACCAGCAATGGAGGAGTGACTTCCTCAGCAGCGTGAGCTGTTGCTCGCTTCAGCCAAACCGTGTGGAGGATTGTCTTCTCAGTTGAGGTTCCCTCTTTTCAGATAACTCTAGCTTGTGTCAAGTTGACATAAAATGATCTGGCACACCATATTTCATATTCGTATTATATACATGTTGAGTATCTATTGGGCGTGTACATGTATATGATCAATGCAATACTAAGCAAGATAGAAGGAGAAGGAGGTAAAAATTTCCTTCTGATATATAATTAATTGTCTGTGTAAAACCAAGCCAGATGGGTATATATATACACAAACAAAACATAAACTCAGGGACCTTTGCTTTCTTATGCATCATTTCTTTTCTTGCTTTTGGTTTTTGTTGAGAGAGGGTCCCAAGCAACCTTCCTGCTTCTGCCTTCCAACTGCTAGAATTATGAATGTAAGCCACCATTCTGCATAGATATGCAGACCTACACACAAAACTGGAAAACATAATGAAAATACATAATTCGGTATAAATTCCCTTAGTGAGAACGACGAGGCGTGTAAGAAATACACACCTTAAAAAGGACAGAACAAGAAAGATAAACCACCTTGTCGAAGCTTAACAGTTATCAGCTCTTCCCAAAAAAGATCTATACTCATCAACAATCTCACCTTCTCAAAAATATTGGCTTAGAGAATTCAAGATGCCAACTCAGGCAGAAGCCCAGAACTTCAGTCTCATTGTGAAGTATTTGGTGAGCTCAGCACCTTAAGCAAACTACAGTTGCCTGAGCTGTGGAGAAGAGTGCAGTGCATGCTTCCCTAACCCAGCCAGCTTCAGAGGCCCTGGCAGGCGCTCAGGTGTGCCACCTTAATGAGAGCAGCTGGTGCTAGCCAGGAGCAGCTGTGGGGCACAGAGGCTGCTCTGGGCAAGCCCTCTACAGCTGCACTGTACCTCATAACACAGCAACAGCTGACCTCACCAGAAAGTGAACATCTCCAGCCTGAGGCACCCCAAATAGAAGGGAACCTAGAGTCAAAGGATACTGTTAACAAACACCTGAGAAAGGGATTCATGATCTGCTGTCCACACAGAGGGGAAGCTTAGTTTTGATTCTCTAATGATGAATGGCCAGAGCAGTCTTAACCCCACACAATCAGAGAAGGTGACTGGAAACACTGGCTCCTGTTACCTCAAACACAGCCACTAATGTGACTGACACACAGGCCAACAAGTGTCTTCCCCATATCTACTGGGCCAATGTGCATGACAAGATGGAGAAACAGCAGGAGACCAGCTCCTTGACTGGGCAGCTGCCCTCCCTGGGTGCTTAGACGCCTTGGGTAGATGTACAAAACCACACTCTCTTCTCCCAGGCATGAAGAGCATCCAGGAAGGGAGCCAGGGCTGTTTAGTCTCTGCCTCATTGCCGAATCCTCCCTTGCATCCTATGACCCTACATATCAACTTCAGTCACAATTTGGCTTTTCCTTCCCATCCTTTTCAAATTCTTTTTATTTCAGTACCCAGATCAAATGTCCACTTCTTTTCTGTGAAAGAAGTATTCTCCAACATTCTTCTCTCCTTAAAGGCTGTGAGGAGAAAAGGAGAACTTATTACTCTGGCCCCCATACTCCCAGCCTTTTGCTTGTGTTGCCAACAGGGTGGGTGCTACATGTTGCCTTTTATTCTGGTTTGTTGAAGAGTCTGTTGAGTGTGGATTCTAAAAGAGCCGGGACCATCTCTTTCCTGTGCCATCTGGAGCCCTAGCGTACAGTATTATCAGGATGCTCAGTAATATTTTAAAATGCATTTGATTTCTTCTCTGCCTATAAGATGTGCAGGACATAAAAGTATCTGTTCTTGCCCAGGAATCTTTGTTGGATCCTTGGGATGCAAACCAATGACCTTAGTTGGTGTTACCATTGCTGCGGAAACGTAGTAAGTTGGGGATGAAAGGGTTTATTTGGCTTACGTTTCCACATCATAGTCCATCACTGAAAGAAGTCAGGACAGGTACTCAGACAGGGTTGGAACTTGGAAGCAGGAACTGATACAGAAACCATGAAGGGATGCTGCTTACTGGCTTGCTCCTTATGACTTGCTCAGCTTGCTTTCTTATAAAATCCAGGACCACTAGTCCAGGGATGGGACCACCAACAATGGGCTGGACCCCATCAATCACTAATTTAAAAAAAAATACCCTACAGTTGGATCTTATGAAACATTTTCTCTATTGAGGATCCTTCCTTTCTGATGACTCTTATGTCAAGTTGACATAAACCAGCACAGCAATTAAGTTTATACATACTGAATCCTGAAGTAAAATTTGTGCATATTGGTGGCTAGGGTGAATTTCGTATATATTGGAGGCTGAAGTGAAGGCTCAGCCTTCTGGATCCCTGGGTTGGGCTGAATTTGATGTCTTGGCTTCTTGCAAAAATGTTCCAGCAGCTTGAACAATCCTGTGCTCATTGCAAACACTTGCCAGAGCCTGGCTTAACTTAATTTTTCTCTGACAATATAATCTTCACACAAAATTCTTCAATGTTTCACACTTGCCAATGTTTGAATGTGGATTTATGTCACACTTTTGGTTATATTTTCTTCTAGAGGCTTAGTTTGGCAAATCCTGCTATCTCCTTCACAAGTGAAATTTTTGCCAATTAAAAAAAATTAATCCAGGATTCCTTCCTACAGAGAGAGAAGATAGGAGAGGGAGAGGGAGAGAGAAGGAGAGGGGGAAGGGGAGGGGGAGACTACAGACTGCTTGTATAACCCAATTCAGAGTCTCCCTATCCATGGAGCAGGCAGAGGGGGTAATGGACTGTTAGCCTCCCTCCCCTTCTTTAAAACAATCAACCCAAGAAATACAGGATACACAAAGCAGTTTCCTTATCCCTATCAGGAGTATCTGGTAGTCCCTTGCAAGTACTCAGTCATGTGGTTGAAATATGGAATGTCTCCCATTTATATGTGGATACTTGGTTCCCAGCCATAACACTTACAATGCTGTGAAACTCTTAGGAGGTAGAGGCTAACTGAAGACAGGAACCTTGAGGATTCATAACTCAGCTTCACTTTCTATCTGCTCTCCTATTTCGTTCCCCTTACCCTTTAAAATGTAAGTCAATAAACTCTCCTTCCCTTAGGTTGCCGGTGATTCAACTGCAGCACGAACAGAAGTTAACACATGAAGGAGTGGGTAGAGGATGGCTTTTTGCCATCCAGAAAGGCTTGTCCTGAACCAGCCTCTTCAACCTGAAGCCCAGATGCAGGTAGAAAATGTGCACACATGATGAATAAACACTGGAGCAGGGATCAAACACACAACAAGCCCCTCGTCTGCTGAAAACCATTCCTTACCAGGGGACAGGCGGCAATCAAAGTGCGTGGTCCTCACATAGAGGGGAAAAGGCTGGAGGAGAAGATGGAAACGGGGGTCATGTGTAAGTGGGAGTGGTCTAGTATGTGGACGAGTCCTTCCTGCAGGAGTTATGATTGGCTGTAAGGAGAAGTGGTAGGTGGAGTCCCTCAGGTCCTAAGCTGACAGCAGAGCCCTTAGGTGTCATATGAAAAATATATAAACTCCATCGTCAGCTCTTCAGGAAGACCCAAGGATCTTTGTCGCTCCATCATCTCCTGACTCCCCAGGGACAGGAGATGAGACATCTGTAGGTGAGGAAACAAACTGCTGAGATACTGAGTCCTTTTCTTCTCTGCTTAATTATAGACCAAGAGCAATCCCCTTCCCCTGGAAGTCCAGGGTCAGGTAAGTGTGGCCCAGGGGCAACGGTGAGACTGGAAGAGGAAGCTGGGAGCTGGGAGCTGGGAGCTGTGTATCCCCAGTCAAAGAGTTTCAGTGAAACTATTAAGTTCTGGAGGCCTACTGTACAATATTGTACGTAGACTTGACAATGCTATTCTATAGAATTAAAAAGTTAAGACTGTAGATCTCATGTTAAGGGTTTTTGGGTTTTTTGTCGTTGTTTTAGTAGGGTATTTTGTTTGTTTATTTGTTTAGAGACAGGCTCTCTTTATTACATAGACTACTTTGGAACTCTCTATGTAGACCAGGCTGGCATCAAACTCACCAAGATCCACCAGCCTGTATCCCAAGTGCTGGTGTTAAAGGCATGTGCCACATATGCCCTTGGCCATGTGAAGGGCTCTACTAAAATATACAATTAAACATAATAAGTCATCCAGTTATACAACAACAACAACAAAGTCACAAATCTTAATGGATCAATTTCTCAAGTACGGGACCCCCAGCTTCCCTTCGTTAGTTACTATGTAGCTGTCAAATGATTGCTACCTCCTTTATCCTTGAGTCCCCAGAGGGAGGACACAGGCTGCAGACTGAAGGATCTGCCCCACATCTGTCCCCGAGTCGTCCTAGTAATGACAACCAAGCCAAGCTTGAACAAGTCATTTGCCCATTCCCCAAGAAGTCTCAATTTTCTGGAAAAAGTCCTTGCTCAGTAGTGACTGGGAGGACTCCAAAGAACTGTGGCAAACTGACTTAGTACAATAAGCAGAGCCCTGCTGTGTTTAAATGCAGTCTGAGTAACTTATCAGGCTGAGTTTTTTGTTCTAGTTTACTTTTCTGGTGCTAAAATAAACACTAGAAGCAAAAGCACCTTGAGGAGGAAAGGATTTAGTTCATCTATACTTCATGGTCCATTATCAAAGTTGGTCAGGGCAGGAACTCAAGGTCAAGACAGGAACTCAGGGCAGGAACTGCAGCAGAGACCATGGAGGAATGCTGCTTATTGGATTGCTTTCCAGGGCTTGCTCAGCTCACTTTTTTGTGCAATTCTCCTTAGGGATGACATTGTCCAGAGGAGACTGGACATCAGTCATTAATCAAGAAAATACCCCACAAGACACGCCTCCAGGCCAATCTGATGGAGGCAGCTCTTCAACTGAGATTCTGTCTTACCAGGTGACTCACTTGTATCAAGTTAACAAAAACTAGCCAACATGTTTTTCTTTTGGAATTTATCATATATTAATTGGACAAAAAATGGATTCTGTTGTGACATTTCTAGATAGATAGATAGATAGATAGATAGATAGATAGATAGATAGATATAGAGAACTATGTACATTAAAACATACAAATTTAGTAAACATATATGTGAATAATAACCACACCAGAGATACCCATGTTCTAAGCCTTGGAACCAAGAATTACCTTACATAGGCAAAAAAGACTTAAGTTAATGATCTTGAAATAGGGAGATTTTCCTGGATGATTAAGAAACTTCTAATGTAGGCAGACACGGTGACACCCATTTATAGCCCCAGCTACTCAGAAGACTGCCCAATCTATGGCCAAGATCCATATGAGATCCCATATAAAGACAGGGAGAAGGCCACATAGAAATTAAAGAGGAGGTTGAAGATATGCACCTGTAACCAAGCAGGTTTACAAAACCTGCCCAGAAGCAACCCAAAGCTACGAACAGTCCAGGCAGGATACTCCATTCAGATTTCAGCGTGAGGTTCTTGACCCTTTAACCTCAGGTTTCCAGCCTCCAGATGTTGGAGGCAATGCTTTTTTGAAGATTTAAGCCACTCAGCTTGCCATACTTCCTCACTGAGACCCAAGGAAACTGAAAGAGGTGGATACACGCATGCTCTCTTTCCTAGGTGGATCACACTCAAGGATTTAAGAAACCAAGCATGACTTTGTCAGGGTGGCCGTGCCGTTCACCTCTCACCCTCAGCAAGGCATGAGAGTAGCAGAGCGTGTTCCTTTGACAACACCAGGTAGGACTACCGATCTCCTCGATCCCACACACTTAAATAGGGGCACATTTCTATAGATGGGGGGGGGGGGACTGCGTGATTAATAATGTTGAATATCCTATTGACTGGAGTGTCAATGAAGATCTTTGGGTCATTTTAAACGTAAGCTCATTGTATATTGTAGATACAAACCCTGTATTAACTCCGTGCTTTGTAAGTATGTTTTTTTTCCTAGCCTGTGGTCTGCCTCTTCCTTCTCTAAACATCTCTCCAAGAGAAGCTGTTTGTTTGGATGACTTCAGAGGTAAGAGCTTTCTAAATGCTCTATTCGCTGCCCTGTTTGGTGTGAGACTCTTCTCCAGCCTGGTTGAGAGGAGGAGGCGCACCCAGCTCGGCGCGGGTAAGGAGCCCGTTCCCTCTGGTTATTTCATGTTGTTCTTTCGCTGGTCTGTGTGGATTCCTCACAGACTGGTGCTGAGGGGCCCTCCGCCACATCTGTGTGGCGAATCAGAAGCAAATTAGCGAGTCTCCGTCTTTGCAGCCCTCTCCCTGAAGCTCTCTGGCCTGTGAACTGCATAAGAAGCATCACTTTTGGGGTTGGGGATTTAGCTCAGTGGTAGAGCGCTTACCTAGGAAGCGCAAGGCCCTGGGTTCGGTCCCCAGCTCCGGAAAAAAAAAAAAAAAGAAGCATCACTTTTCCTGGACACTTAGTTTCCTTTCCTCACCTCAGAAAGATACCACCCGAGTTCCCTGTCCCCGAGCTGTAGTCTCTGCAAAAAGCTGGGGTACACATAAATCTGGGCTCGTTTCTTTCCCATCTCCTATGGATCTCTGTATTTCATTGCCGGATGTCTAGGCTCTTGTGATTTTTTTTTTCTCTTATCTGGTGTTTTAGTGCTTTTAGGTAAAACAGTAAATGGGACTTGGCTTCTCCATCTTAAGCAAAAGCAACATTTCTTCCTTGGCATACCTTGGTACAGACCTATCGCAAAGGCCAAAGGAGCAGGACCAGGCATTGCTGGCTAGGCTAACAAGCACAGAGTCTACTGCACACACTGCCAGTTTCCATCCCCAGAATGTGGGGATAAGTGTTGACAGTGCTCGAGGTTGAAGAGTTTATTCTAATGCAAAACTCGAGACTATAAAACAGCCCTATCATCTCATAAGGGCAAAGTGCCAGCCATCCCCGTGGTCTCTCTGATAGATCACTTCAGAGTGGCAAGTGTTCAGGAAGTGGGTGAGCAAGCTCCAGTCATTAAGGACTACTTTTCAGTTGCAGTTTGGCAAGGGTGACACCGCTCTCATCCTTCTGGGTCTCAGCCAGGGTGGAAGGGGCACTGGGTTCAGACCACGTTCACTCTGGGGTGCTAGGGATTCCCAAGGTTTCGATGGGGCTCGGAACATCATACCCTGCCATGTAGAGCCCTTTGCACTACAACAAAATTTCAAGGCCTCAGAGGGAGTCTGAGAAAACACACACACTCCTGCTTCCACTCCCAAGAGCCAGTTCTCTTGTTGGATGGTCTCCCAGAAGGAACACAATTGCTGTCCATCTCTTCCCCGATATCTCAGTAGCCAGGGAAGGCTAAGCTCACCCCACGGGAAGGAAGACGGGAATGTCACCACACCGAGATAGACTTGGTCACAAGCCATTGTGTTTCTGGATCCCACTTGGTTTCTTTACAAGCTATTGTCTGTTCTTAGGGTCTACTCATTTCCCCTAACAATCACTTCCCCTCTGAGACTAACATCAGCACCCTACTTGTGTCTCCCCTACTTTGAGGTTCAGGATGGCATGGCTCCTATGCACATAGGCACAGTAAGTGGGTTCACTGGCTTTTTCTCCTGCTAATTGGTCTATCGCCAGTTTAGTTTACATATAAAAGCCTGAGACTCTTTGGGTAGTCTGGTGCTTCACTTTGATAGCCTCCAAAAGGTAAATTCCACACGAGGCCTCCTGGCCTCCTACGCCACTCCTGCCCCAGTCTGGAAGCAGGAAGTGGCTTCTCTGGCTGTCATTCATTTCTTTGGTAGATGGTAGATGTCAAGAGGCTAGATTCTCTGCCTGGGTGGGGACCTAACAGTTCCTCACCTAGGCAAGGAGCCACCCCTAGGAAGCAGGCTCCTGTTAAGCCATGCTAAAGAGTTAGACAGAATAACTATTCCTTTAATGTAATACTGTGCTTTTCCTTCCCAGAATTCCCACACCCTAGTGCAGTGCCTACAAGCGGAGCAGCCGTGAGGTTTGCTTGGGTCTGCAACTGTTCTAAGCCAGAAGGAATGCAACGTCTCCTTGCCCTTTCCGTGTACAGTTGCCTGTTTCCACAGCAGATTTCCATGTGTCATTCCCGCACTAGCAGTAAACAAATGTTGTGCCTTTTCCCTCCCATTTCTTGCTTGTTTATTTTGTTCTTGTTTGTTGGCTTTCAAGACAGAGTCTCTCTCTGTAGCCTTGGCTGACTGTAGACCAGGCTGGACTTAAACTTGGAGACTCACCTGCCTCCAACTGCAGAGTTTTGGGGTTAAAAGTGCTGGCATGTCATCTAGGCCCTGCCCCACAGTTACCTGGCACAGTCAAGTGTGCTGACTCATTATAAAAGGGGCTGCTTGCCCCTCCTCTCTCTCTTGCTCTTGCTCTTCCTCTCTCCCCTCTCTGTGCCTTCTCTCCCCATTCCCCTACACACACACACACACACACACACACACACACACACACACACACATCTCTCTTCATGACCGGCCTCTCTCTGTGTCCCCTTCTCTTCCCCCTCCCTCCCTCCCTTCCTTCCTCCCCCCTCTCTGCCTTTCTCTGTCTCTACTCCCTCAACTCCCCTCCCCCATGCCCTAAATAAACTCTGTTCTACTAGACAATCCAGTGGCTGGTACCTCAGGGGCAAGAGCATGGGCCCCCAGAGGCACCCCCTTCCTCCACCAGACATATCCCAGGCTTCTTTTTCTTTTTATAAAACACAACAAAAGTTATGCACCGCCACTGTTTCCTCCACTCTTCCTCTGGGCAGCTGCTGAGATTTACAGCTTGCTTGCCCCCGGGGGTTTTTCTTTTAAACTCTAATAAAAATGTCATTAGCGTCCATTGAGTATCTTCTTAAATTCTTTTACTAGAAAGACTCCCTACTAAGGACTCCCTTAAGAGCGAGACCCTGATTTCCTGTTAGCCTCTGGCAACCGTGAACGGATCCCCAAAATTCCAGTAATAATCCTGTAAGGTTCTAAGTTTCCAAGAACATTTAAATCATGTACACAGGAGAAAGTGATGGGTCCTTTGATGGGTCATTCTTTCCATTAAACTTCAGTGTTTGTGCAGCTAGTTTGCACATAAAACTTCCTCTCCCTCTGTCTATCTCTCGTGGTACTAAGGATGCTCAGTGAGTGAGAAACTCTGAGACAGTCACCACGAGAAGTCATTCTGGGATGGCTGAGTGTTCTGGCCAACATTCCCCCGGCTTTCATGCCTGAATTTCCTGGAGACTGAGGAAAGCTATTTATTTTTGCCACAAACCTTGTTTGTTTGCTTTCATGTCCTGTTCTTCAAGACCAGGTTTGTTTCTTAGCATATTTGGAAAGGTTCTTGTGTGAAGAAGGATGAGAACAAAGGCTCTTTGAGGGCTAATTTTACTTCTTAACTGTAGTGAGCTAAGGGATTTCCTGAGAGCTGGTAAGGTAGTAGTTAGTACCTCTGTGTGTGTCTGGGAGGGAACCTGCAGAAGAAACCAGTATTCAAGTCCGTGGACTGTGTGAAGATCTGTCCTTAGCAACGCGTGTGGGTATCATCATTCCGGCATCAGAGATCCTGTGTGTGTGGATGCCGGCATGCAGATGACAGTATACATCTATGGAAGTCGGAGGGCAGCCTCAGGCATTAGTCCTTGTCTTCCTTGTTTGACATGGGTTGTCTTGTTTTGCACTTCGTTCATGAGGCTAGCTGGCTTCCAAGATTCCAAAGATTCTGCCATGTTCATCTTCCAGCTCCAGTACTAGGAGATTGCATAGTACTACATCTGACTTTATAGGGGTTTACAGACGTTTGGCTTTGTATGGGTGCTAGGAGTTCAAACTGAGGCTCTTCCATTTGCATGGAAGCCATTTTACCCAGTGAGTCATCTCCCTAGCCCCCAATACATTTTTTTGGTAAAATGCATGGAGATACATAATATATGACATGTTATATAAGATACATTTATTTATGGAGATACACACGCACACACACACACACACACACACACACACACACACACACATATGGGATTTATAGGACTGGAGAGATGGCGCCTTGGATAAGAGCACTTGCTGCACTTGCAAAGGACCCAGGCTTGAATCCTAGCACACACAGGGCAGCCTACAACTGCCTGTAACTCCAGTCCCAGGGGATCCCAAGTCCCTCTTCGCGCCTCCACAGGTACCAGGCACACACGTGGTGCACAGATATACATGCAGGCAAAGTACCAAAATGCATAAAATAAACAGTGTTTTTTTTTGGGGGGGGGGAGCTGGGGACCGAACCCAGGGCCTTGCGCTTCCTAGGTAAGCGTTCTACCACTGAGCTAAATCCCCAGCCCTAAAATAAACAGTTTTAAAGATGTATATTTATAAATTATATCTGCACACATTAAAATATTTTGACTACCATAAAATATACACTACAAATTGAAATTATGAGAAAAAATTCTAAGTAGCAATTGAAGTACTTTCTCCCTATACACCCTGGGTCATCTGTGCATCAGGCCATTGAGTTCTGCACCATCCCAAAGGAGACTGAGAAATGGTATAGAAAAGAATAAGATGTTGGCAGCTCTTTATAGCATGTGGCAGGTCTGTGCCAAACAGACTAGGGACCCCACCCCACAAGAGTTCCCTGTGTGATTCATATACTCTACAACTGCCTTCCAAAACGTGTAAAGTATGTCCAGATTTTCCCCATCTGTAGCAAAAGGCTGAGTGGTTCAGTGAAGTTGGGGTCTCTACTGGAAGTGACCCAAATACCATTTCCTCATAGGTTCCAACCAATGTGCCTGCAAGGCCTGCTGGGTCTTGCTGTAGTTCGCTACACACTTTAAAGTGACTCGCTGGTTGGTTTCCTTATTACCTGGGCATGGAGTTTGGGGACTAGCTCTGGAGCTGGTTTCTTGCCCTTTTTAACATCAAAAACAGATGTTAATATTCTCATTTCAAACATCTCTTCCCTGAAAAAAGTAAAACTGAAGGACTTGTATACTTCCACCCTGTGCTAACACACACTCACATGCATATACTCATACACACACAAGACACACACACATATATATGTATACCAACATGCATGCGCACATGAATATATTTCTAAAGGGCATACACCCATGCATGCAGGCACACACTCACACAAGGGTTCACACTTATATGTAAGTGCGCACACACATGTACTCACATACAAATGTATAGAAATGCATGGCCAGGCACTTTATGTGCACCCCTAGAACATGGAAATGCGAAACAGCGAGAATCCCCAGCTCTCCTCTTTCTCGTAGATTTGAGTGGCGGTTAGGAGTTGGAGCAAAAGCCAGAGGAGCCGGTGTTCTGACCGGCCTCCCTCTGAGAACACCCACTGCTCTGAAAGCTTAGTCAATAGCCCATTGTTTGCTGTGAAATTAAGAAGATAAGAGAGTGGAGGAAGTTAGTCTAAAATGCTAAGAGTAAGACTGTCCCTATCTTATAGCTAGCTCTGCCAGCCTCCCGCCAAAATGTTAGCCTTTCAAAAGAAGATTATGCCTATGTATTGTAAATTCACATTCCAGAGCCTCTCCACAGGACCGCTCCCACCCCAACCTCCACCTCCTGTTAGCATCCTTCCCCTCTCCGGTGCTAGCTCCCTCCTCCTCTCCATTTTTCCCCCTAGTCTTTTTCCTCCCAAGTACAGCTTCCAGCACCCTCCGTGTAGACACATTCCTTAGAAGGTCCAGAGTGGGACCAAGCTGACCTAGCAGAACCCCGGTTGAGAAGGGCAGGGTCTGATCATTTACATGACATTGGCCCGGCCTCACTACCTCCCCAGGTTCCATTTTTATCTTATAATAGAAATGTTAAGTACTATGCTAAATGTTTCCAGAGCTGTCTTCCAGCTTCTAGAAGGTGTGAATTTCTCTGAAACCCAGGGAGGAAGGATGTCAACCCACTGCGAGCCAAAGGCTGACTTTGACTTCAGAAGACGGGGTCTTTTGTCATATGAAGCAAAATCACTGGCAGAAAATTTCCTCGCTGTGGGCACTCACAAGGAGAGCTGGTCACAATGTCTGAATGTCTCACAGAAGCCCCCTCCCACCAACTGTACATAGACTACATGTAGATTCATCAACCAGAAAACCACTCTTTACAAAACATGCTATATTTGAAATAATTGGTTGATGCATTCTTCTCAGTTCAGTTCTGAGCTATGCAAAAGCTCCGAGAACTGGGAAGCAAGTGAGCTCGCGACGACACCGGGGCAAGCTGTGAGCATAAGCACAACCCAGCTGATGACTGTCAGCTGGGGATGGGGCTGGGGAGTGATGCAAGAGATAGGGAAATGGAGACCATGGGAAGCTCCAAAGGCTCACCGAGGCTGGAACGATCCCCTCACAATGACTCTACCTCTGATGAAGAGTCAGGGAAGGAATCAAGACCCCCAGAAGATGAAGGAGCCAACCCAATGAGTTTAAAAAAAAAAAAAAAAAAAAAGCCCAGTACTGAGTGACTCCAAGCCTGAGCGACTCCCGCAGAGCTCGGAGGGGGTGGAGCTTTGAGTCTCACAGTGGGAACTCTGCGTGTATCACGTTCTAAGGCAAGGGGCAAACTCAGCAACCATGGTTAGAAGCTCACTGGTGAAGTCGAGGAAGTCAATAGTCTGTTTGGGTTAGGGTAGCTACAGTGGTACCCAATAGCCAGCCAAGAGGTCCAATTTGGGCAATACCAGGAGGAGAGAGCTGGAGAAATTTGATGATTAATTTATTGACTAGGAGGGAAAAGATAGAAGTTTGAGACATCCTCTTCTGAGTGACTGAGTTCAAGTGCTGGCAGTGGCTAAGAGGGAAACAGGGTCTTGGTGGCGCCAAGAGTCATCTGTGGAGTTTGAGAAACCAGCATCTCCCCATGAGAAGTCAGGTCTGCAGCCAAGAAGAGGCAGCAGGAGGAGGCAGAGCTCAGGAAGGCTGTGTGCAAGAGAGGACGCAGCACTTCCTTTAGGCCTGAGAACAGCCCCAAAGCATGCTTTACAGAGCTCAGTTTTAAGGCCTAGCTGTTTTGAGTCACTACTCTGATTGCTTTTTTTTTTTTTTTCAGTTCCTACTAAAACGGAAAGATAAAAAAGTGTGTCAGACTCCTACAGCCCTGCTGGGTGTGCCACACACCTGTCATCCCTGCTTAGCGGCAAAAGTCTTGTGCTAGCTAAGTTTGAGTCTAGCCTGGTCTACATATCAAGCTCTAGGCCACCCATGGCTACAGAGCCACACAAGCTACACACACACACACACACACACACACACACATATACAAGGTATCTAGATGTGCCGTCACCTTAAATTCCAGGAACTGATAGAGCTAACTGATAAATACCTTAATAACAAAGGATTTAAATAACCCTCAAGCATGAGTGACCAGACAGACCAGCCCCTCAAATGAGGGCAATTATCTATGACGGTCAGGTTGTAGCTATAATTATCTTACAGAGAGCATATTGTTATCTCAAGCAATAAGAATTTCTTTGAGCCACCTTGTAGGCCAAGAACTAAAATGATGCTCAACCAGACCACACTCAGGCCGGCGATGCTTGATTATACAATCAATCCTCCTGGCTGCACCCTGACTGCTCCTGTTTAAAGCTCATGTCAGTAGCAAGAGACAGACTTGGGTCGCTGTATCTGGTCTTCTTCCCAGTGTACCGCATCTCCTCCCTCTTCTCTTCACCATTACATCTCTCATTCGTGGGATGGGTGGCTGACTGTGGTAGCATCCACATACACTGGGTCCTGAGGATGCTCAAGGCACCACTCCTTGCCTCCTCGGTTTGCCCTGGAATTGGTTGTTAAGAAGTGCTGTGTTTGGGAGGATCTATATCTTGGTTCACCCTTAATCAATCCAGTTGAGCATTTTCCTTTTTTTTTTTTTTTTTTTTTGTTGTTGTTGTTGTTGTTGTTGTTGTTGTTCTTTTTTTCTGAGCTGGGGACCGAACCCAGGGCCTTGTGCTTCCTAGGCAAGCGCTCTAACCACTGAGCTAAATCCCCAACCCCCAGTTGAGCATTTTCAAGGGTAGTTTTTCAGCATTAATAATGGCACCACATCCCAAGCAGGACATAAAGCAATCAGATAGAATAGCCTGGGCCATCTCTGAAGTCCCTGCCAAATCCCAGCAGACACAGAACATTCCAGAAAGAAAGAAAGAAAAGATAGATAGATAGATAGATAGATAGATAGATAGATAGATAGATAGATAGATAGATGAATTTATATGTATATATATATACAGTGTGTGTGTGTGTGTGTGTGTGTGTGTGTGTGTGTGTGTGTGTGTGTGTGTGTGTATGGGAAAAGATGAGCAAGCAACTGATGTAAGATTGATACACCCTCAGTATACAATACTAACAGCAGGCTTTTCCACGACAGAAATTTACCTTCAGCTACCTTTCCCATTGTCCTATGTTCCTGCTCCTTTGGGGAAGGAGCATATTGTTTTCAAGGAAGATATTGTTCAGTGACACTTTTTAAACCTTAAAAAGGCAAACTTTTACTCCGAGTAAATCAGCACAGAGACCCCAGCAACAGGTTCTTGAAGCATAGGAGAGAGGCTGGACTTAACTACAAATACAGCGCAGGCCACTGGAAGAAATGGCCAAGGAGCAGGGTGGAGGTCAGCAGCCAGAAAATTACTGAGAGGAAACTTGGGATGAAAGGAATTCTGGGTAAACTGACAGAACAGACAGGCAGAGTGGTCACAGTCACACATAGCCTGGGGGTGTGGATGACGAGGGACCTGGCCAGACAACCAGGACAAAAAAAACTGCCACACTGCCTTGGCAGGGATCCTGCTGGAACTGGATTGGACAAGGAAGCTTAGAGATGAGGCTACAAGGAGGCCTTAAGCTTGGTTAATGTCTGATTGAGCAAAGAATCTTTACCAGCACCTCCACCAAGGATCTTCATTCTTTTTCCTATTCTTTTTTTTTTTTTAAAGATTTATTTATTTATTATATATAAGTACACTGTAGCTGTCTTCAGACACACCAGAAGAGGGCATCGGATCTCTTTACAGATGGTTGTGAGCCACCATGTGGTTGCTGGGAATTGAACTCAGGACCTCTGGAAGAGCAGTCGGGTGCTCTTAACCGCTGAGCCATCTCTCCAGCCCCCTCTTTTTCCTATTCTTGATCAGGTTCCTTCACCCAAAGAAAAGATCACTATGAGTGTCTCGGTATGTCCAGCTTTGAATAGAGCTAACGTTATCTCGGCATTGTCTTTTGGTGTCTTATTTCACAGCATTCTGAGGTCTACCCCTTGTTTCCACCTACCTCAGCACAGGTGAAGCTTCCCCAGCTTATCCTCATCCCCCTGGTCCCTCCGGATTAGAGTGTCTTGGTCTAGGTCTCTCTTATTTTCTACCCACAGTCACTCAGTGTATGATGTTATCCGGACCCCAGATTCAAGCTGCAATAACTAAATTGATTATCTCCCCCGTGACGTCACCTCTAAATCTCAGTCCCCTCCTTCTCATTTTTAACTCAGAATTACCATGCCTGTATATAACAGGTATCTCACACAGCTATCACAGAAATGTGGGCCCTTCGTCTGCTGCACCATAACACCTCTATCGCTGTATATCGTAGAGCTCCACTCTGGCCGCTCCATGACATCCTGATTCTTTTTTTCTCACTCACATTCAACCTATCAGAAATCTGGTTGCAGGGCTTTAAGTTAGACCCAGAGCCAACCACTTCCCACCACCCCCTTGGTCCTGGAATCTTTCTTCTAAATTCACTATATTCCCTGATGCCCCTTCTGCATAGTCAGTCTATTCTCAACTCAGAAGGCAGAACAATTCCTTTTTGAGATGAAGTCAAGTCACGCCCCAGGGTAGCTCTGAGTTTGTGATCCCTAAGCCTTTTCCCCTCATGCTGTATAACCCTCCACAGAATAATCCTCCCTGAGGAGAAAGCAGAGTTACCACTGCTCTGCACAGAACCTCCCATGATTTCCAAGTACACTCAGCAGAATCTCAGGTTCTTATTTTGGGCTAGACTAGCCTAAGACATCCTCAGTCCTATTACGCAGTCCTCAGACGCTAACCATTCTCCTTCTACCTTACTACATTTTAGCTTCTCGTCTGCTGCTGCAGTCTCTGCTTTCTCCTCTGCAGGAATGAGTTCTTCTCCACGTCTCCGTGTAGCTCACGTGGTTCATTCAGGCAGTCTTTCCTCCATCCTGTCACAAGCAACCGGTGCACAGGAGTGCACGCAACGTGCACACACACTCATACTGTCTCACTGCTGCGCCTCTATTCCTTCCTCTCCTAATCCACCTGATACATTATGCATTTGTTTTCTGATTTCTGTGCCTATTTTTCTATCACGCTCCACTAGAATACAATCTAAGGAGCTCTCTTCCAAGAAGGAACATTTGGCTCAGGCTCTAACACGGCAAGCGTGTAATAGATGATTGGCTCCTACCAACGGGCCAGTGAGTGAACAGTAAGCATGTTGTACAGATGAGATAACAGGGTCAGAGTCTTGAGTCATCTTCCCAAGGCTGTGCAGTCCGTACTTAGAAGAGCTGGCATTCTAACCCAGGGTTGCCTGACTCTAGCTCACATAGGAAAATCTGGGTAAATCAAGCACTGGCCTGTTAAATACAAATGGTTGGCTATATCAACTAGCCCACTCAAAGCCCAAAATAGTTACCAGAACATCCTCGAGGCTTCTCTAGCAGCCACTCTTAGTGACTCCAGAGAGCAAGTGTTCCCAGCCACCTACTTTCTGTCACATGCTCCAGAGAGCGTGTCCTCACAAAGATCCCTCTTTGCAATGCCTGGAATTAGACAAAGAGTCCCCAGGCCCTGCCCTGTGGAAGTTCAACAATCCAGAACAAACCCCGAGGCACACAAGGCTGGTCTTATGAGCTGGCAACCGCAGGGTCTGAGTTTAGAGACCGGGAAAGCTCAGTCCAAAAATATCTCCCCCTCCCAAATGCCACAGTGCCTGGAATTCCACTATTAGAGAGATATTTCTGGGCATTTAAGCCCTATCTCTGATTCTGAGTAACTTTTTTAGATAGATATATATATTTTAGGACAGTACCAAGTTGTATTAAAGCTGTTTTCTTAAAACCAATTTTATTTCTTTTAATAAACGATCTTGCTTACAAGTATAACCATAATCTATTGCTCACCATGTTCTCATTTTAAAGGTTTTGTTCATTTCTAATGCTTGACTTACACTCCAGTTTTACTACATAATTTGAATTTTCATTATAATAGTTGTGACTTTCTAAATTTTGATGACACTTAACTTTCTATTTCACAAATTAATTTTAGACCTCCTCCAATGGTGTCTATTTCCTCCGGGCTAAGGAAGATGAGAAAATAATGAGGTTGTCATTATTCCCCTCTCCTCCGCCCACTCCGGCCTCTCCAACAGCCGCTTTCTGTCATTTTGTTGCTGCGTTTCTTCTCTTTCGTGGACATATCATTACCATTATTCTTTGACAAAGCCAAGGGCTTTGCCGTTGCTGTTTAACTTCATGGATGGTTTTAATGTGAAACACATTGAAAACTGGGCATGTTGGCATATCCTTGTAATCTCTGCATTTGCAGGACAGAAAATCGGGAGTCAAGGTCATCCTCAGGTCCATAGCAGGTCTGCGTTACATGACACCCTGTCTCAAAAACTAAGGCAAAATAAAATAATAATTTAAACATTAAAATCACTGAGCATGGCAGACCATTCCTCTAATCCAATCCCAACACTCCGGAAGCAAGGGCAGGCGGATCTCTGAGTTTGAGGCTAGCCTGGTCTACAGAGTGAGTTGTAGCAGAGCCAGAGCAACACAGAGAGACCCTATCTCTAAAACAAAAACAAAACAAAACATATGGAACATATACTCAATGTTATTTTGTCGATCTATTTAAAAATTCAAGCAATAGCCAGGCCTTGGTGGTGCCGGGAGCCAAGCCCGCTTACCCACCCTCTGTCTCAGGAATGTTTCGGAGATATCAAGCCCACTTACACCCTGGGAGAAACCTAGCCTGTTATCTGCTCTTATCAACGCACCTGCAATTTACAGTTTAGGGCTATAGGAGGGTGGAGACGATAGTGAAATTGATCTTGGGCCCAGCCTGGCCTTCCCGCTGGCTTGCCTTTATCAGCCACTGTATGGAAATAAAATTTGAGAGCTTGATCAGACTTGTTCTTCTTCGAACCTCCTGTCCCTCATTCTTTCGCCCCCTCCTAGGTCTCCGTTGAACCCCCCACCCCCCCACCCCCCCCATCCCCCGCAGGCCAGGGCAAGGTGGCAGTCAGGAAGCAGAAGCAGGAGTATGTCTGAGTCCGAGTCCGAGGACAGCCTGATCTACAGAGTGAGTTCTAGGAAAGTCAGGGATACACAGAGAAACCTTGTCTCAAATAACAAACAATCAAACAAACAAAAATCAGAAAAAAAAAAAAGGTCCAAAATAACATCACGTGGTTTGCAGGAAAATAGATGGAACTCGGAATCATTATGTTAGGTGAAAAAGCCAACTTATAAAAACTGATGCCGAGTTTTCTCTCACATGTGGAACTTAGGTTTAAATCCGTAATGTGTGTGCATGAAACTGGAAAAGAGAGCGTGAGAGTTAGAAGATCTTAAAAGAGGGGAAATAAAAGAAACGAATGGAACATGTACGTTGTGAATTTGTAATGAGGAGTCTGAAGGCAGGACGGGAACAAGATGGGAGGAGAGGGGATATAGAGACCACTGGCAGAAGGGACGGAATTAAGCAAAGTACAGTAATAACACATAAGAATGAAAATAGCTTAACGATAACTTCATACCGACATTTGCACACTAACTTAAAAACTTATTAATAAAAAGTGAAAGACAATGTAAAAGGAAATCGAAGGAAAGCTGGCCTGACGGGGTCGCGCATGCAGGATACAGCAACAAGGTGTAAACTCAATCTAAACTACACAAACATTTCTAGAGGGAGCCAAAGTTCCTGATGCTCTTTGGTGAGAAAGAGGACAGAAGTAAGACACAACTGCTGTGTGATCAAAGCGCGTAGCAGTGGGGGTTGGCGCGGGAGATGGGTGGAGGGAAGGAAGTCCTGACCTCCAGTGAGTCCTGCCCTGGGTATCAGGCTGCCAGAGAACTGTCCAGCTACAATCGTGGCCTTACTTCCTCCCATGCCTGCAGCCCCGAGGCTAGGCAGGCCTCTCCCTGTAGGAGAAAGCTGTGCACAAAAGCATGTCTCCTGTTTAGCCCAGGCTGAGTTCTTTCTGAAATTACCCTGGCTTTCTTTCTTCCTTTCTTTCTTTTTTTTTTTTTTTTCTCAGCCCCTTGTGAGAACACAGGAAACCTTGCTTCCCCAATCCTGAAATATCTGTCTCAGGAAGGAAAGGACATTGTCTTTCCAGGGCCGCTCGCTTGTGAACCGGCCCCATGGCCTTCTTTGTAAATACAAGACAGAAGCAAACCAATTGGACATTCCTTGCAAGCAGCAAGTTTGAAATATAATAAGCAAGTCAACTTAAGGGCAGGGCAAGGGAGACAAAGCCAATACAAAACGTATAGACTGTGGACCACAAGCACCAGAGGTGTTTTGTTCCTGTTTGGTTTGCTGGTTGGAGTAGAGGTGCTTGTGCAAGGCCATCAATCAGTCGATATTCTTTCCCTACTTCAGAAAGAATTTATAATTTACCTTTTACAAGATCAAAATAAAATTCACTCCTATGCTTTATAGAAAGCGGTCAAGAGGCTGCTGAGTTGGCTTGTGTGTTAAGACACTTACTGCTCTTGCAGATGATCGAGTTCAATCCCCAGCACCCACATGATGGCTGGCACCCACCTAAACCTCCTGTTTCAGGGGATCTGACATACTCTTCTCACTTCTCTAGAACTATACATGCATGAGATACACATACATTCATGTTAGCAAACTCATACATGTTTGCTCATACATGTAAAATAAAGTAAATAAACCTTTTAACATTTTTTAAATAAAATTTATTTCTATGCTGTATAGAAAACATTCAAGGGGCTGGAGGGAAGGCTCAACAATTAAGAGCACTGACTGCCCTTGTAGAGGACCTGGGTTCAGTTCCCGGCATGCACACATGGCCACAATTGCCGGTAACTCCAGTTGCAGTCGTCCTGATGTTTGCACCAGAAACCCATGTCTTGCGGAGGACATTTTAGGTGCATTCGGGCAAAACACTCATACACATAAAATACTTTTGAAAAAAAAATTAAAGTGGCTGGGGATTTAGCTCAGTGGTAGAGCGCTTACCTAGGAAGCGCAAGGCCCTGGGTTCGATCCCCAGCTCCGAAAAAAAGAACCAAAAAAAAAAAAAAATTAAAGAGTGCATACAAACCTTAAGTTAGTTCAATTATATTTTATGAACATCTTTTGTAAATAAATAGGCAAAGTCAAGGCGTCCTAAAAGATGAAGTAATTAAAGTACTCATGCTATTAAATACCTCAATTAATAATGTTTGATAGTGAGTAACGGTGAGACTAGGGCTGGCTGATGCTGTATTTTGACCATTGTTTGTTAGGGACAGGTACCTGAATAAAATAGTCACTTATCTTTTCTGAAACAAAAGCAAACTTTAAAAAAAATGTGCTTTTTATTCAGTAAAACTAGAAGAAAATCCTGACACCCTAGCCACAAAGGACCAATGCCAAAGAAAACTGTGGGAACTTGATTTTTAAAAAACATTTCAGGGAGGAAAGATTGACTTTCTGCTTAATAAGCAAGTGTATTGGTGGGAGTCGTTTTTGCCAGGTCATGTTGTGTTGCATGGAGACCACAGTCTTTCCTAAGGTAACGTGCCAGGGCAGGCATACAGAAGGTCCTCCATCTTGTACTCTTGTCGAGGACATTTTAGATTTAACTAGATTTGATCTCCTTGATGGAGAACCCCATGGAAAACTACCCAGCTCTATTCTAGCAACCTGAGGTCAAGGGGCCCCAGCTAACTGATCTTAGCTTCTGCTAAACCGCTTGCTTGTGCAAAACCTCCCCTGCAGCTGAGAGAGAGATACCAGGATGTAGCTTTTGCCTTTAAAAAACAAACAAACAAACAAACCCTTACCCTAAACACCTGAAGCCACACCTACCCCTGTATAACTGAGTGTAGTCCCAGCCACAGACTGAGTGGTCTTCCTGTAACAATAGAATGCACAGAAAAGACCATCGGTAAAATCTTAAATTTTGTTGTTGTTAACTTATCTCAACAGAAGTTCACTGGAACTAATAAAACATTTTTTTTTTTTTGCCAGAGGCAAGGAATGGGCTGGCTCTCTGTCACTGTTAACATGGGGCTGGCTGTCACTGCACTCCTATAAGGCTGACTGTCGTTGTAATGCTATACCAGCCCAAATGCTGTGTTTCTAGAAGCAGAAATGGTATTTGGCATTTTTATTGGCAACCCTAGGGGCTGGAGAAATGACTCAGCGGTTAAGAGCACTGACTGTTCTTCCAGAGGTCCTGAGTTCATTTCTCAGCAACCACATGGTAGCTCACAACCATCTGAAATGGAATCGGACGCCCCCTTCTGGTGTGTCTGAAGACAGCTACAGTGTACACATAGACATAAAATAAATAATTATATCTTGATTGGCAGCCCTAGTCGGGCCATTACTTGTGATGTCTGGATTGGTACCAATCATGTTCACATAAGCCCATCTATTTGCCTGCCTGTCTGTCTGTCTGTCTGTCTGTCTGTCTGTCTGTTTGTCTATGAAGACAGGATTCTCACTATGTAACTCTGTTTTCTGGAACTCACTGTAACCTGGGCCGGCCTCCGAACTCACAGAGACCCCTGCCTCTGCCTCTGGGAGTGCTGGGATTAAAGGTGCCTGGCTTTTTTCAAAGGACCTCATTTTAAAGCTTTGAGAATGACTGTCTCTGAAGATTCAGAAATGAAACTTTAGAAAAACGTTTTGAGGCCAGTAAATTCCAAGGCCATCTTCACTTCTGTCTGATCCGGAGTACTCATTTCTATGTCCCGATGTATTTATTATGATTTTAACAGGATAACTAAAACAAAACAGAAATAGAAAAAGTTTCAGTGCCCTGCCTACAGCTTATAAAAGTAACTGTTGGGCAATGCGTCCCAGTCCTTAAACACTTTTCCTGAGGAGCTGGGAAAGCTTCTAACACATCCCTTCCCCATTCTGGTGTTCAAGCCACCTGGCCCCTGTTCCTGACGCCCACCCAAGTGGTCCTGCCTCAAGGGTCATCCAGCCGAGCTCCCACTGTGCCTCTGTGAGCCGCTTCCAGGGATGCCCCCACTGAGGCGTGTGAACAAATGCCCTGTACAGACTCCCAGGCACAGGCAAAGCAAAGCAAGACGGCTTTGAGGCATCTGCCAAGGAGGGCGAAGGCCGGCTTTGAAAGCACTTCTCCAGTTTGCCAACTCGTGGGACTTGGCAAGCCTAGACAACGGCGCTAAGGCAGAGAAAGCCTCGGGATCGGCCTCCCAGGAGGGTGCCCCCAACCCCCTTCTCTTTTCACCAGACCCAGAAGATGTAGGCCTGGTGAGGGAGCCTGTGGGCTCAGGCCTGGTGAATGGAGGCTACCTCTTAGCGCCCCCACCCCCACGCCATGACGGCGGCAGCCCTCAGTGGGGAAGCACGCCTCTCTCCTGCTAGCTAATGGCTGAGAAAAGGGCAGCGGTTTTCCGTGTTTGTGGGGCATGCAGGAGTGGCCAGGCAAGGACTGAGATCAGACAGAGGTGAATAAGTATGAAAAGGAAGCAGTAAAAATCCGCCAGCCACAGGAGACGCCCTCTCTGCTCTGGGCGACAGTCAGGCCCGTGATTCAGCGCGAATAAAGAGCCCGAAGGGGGAGTCTGGTTGGGAATTGAGTGCGCCAAACTTTGTCATAATTCAGATTCTTCCTCTGTAAAAGAGGCATGAAAGACTAGGACCCATGGGAGCTGCTCCGTAGAGTCTCCTTGTTTAATCAATTCACAAACTGCAAATCCAAGTCCTAAATGCCTAATCCACTGGTCACCAGTAATGGGTGAATAAGGACAGGCTGTTTGTTTTTCCTGCCTTGCTCTAAAAGGCCCCAGACTCACAGCAGGCAAGACGTTCTTCCTGCGGTTGCCAGAAAGAGTGCAGAGGGCAGTGTTATTCAAGGTCATTTGCAAGAGGCAAGGACCTACCTGCCACAAAGGGTCCTTGAGAAAATGCAAATGCCTCGGATTTAGGGCAGGACTCCCGCTAGGAAGAGCAACCCAGGGCACCTGGAAAATTTAAAAGTAAAAAAGAAAGCCTGTAGCCTGCTGAGGTAAGTGGGTGGCAGAACAGTAAGCCCTGGGTTCCAGTCCCATCATTGTTAAAAAATATATATATATGAAAGTAAGCACCAGGTCACTCTAGAGGCCAGAGTGAGAATCCAAAGTGTTTCTGGCGGTTGCAGAAAGACACACCCTCCGGGCGGAGGAATTACCACATACCCTTGGGGCAGTTATGAGAAGGAACTATCCCGGTAAGGATGGCTGTCCTACCTCCAAAGAGGGCCTGGGGGCAGAGGTCAGCTCTCTGTGGACCTTCTCTGAGCACCCTCACTTCTCCTCAGTGACTATGTGTGCGAATGCTGGTTTGTTCAATAGTTAAGTATCAAAATCTGACTGGAGGCCATGCACGGGCGCAGGAGGACAGGAAAGCATCCTCAGAAGGTAGCAACGTTGCCTGATTTAGCTAGATTTTTTTTTCCCCTCTGTGGCTTTGAAGTGGCAGTTTCTAAGGAAACCCTCAACACCCTCTGAAGGGGTGGGGGTGTGGTAAATCAAGGACTGCAGGCTATCTCTCAGAGGACACTGAAGCTACAAGGCTTCACTATCAGCTCATGTCTAAGACAAGTTAGAGCCAATCTGTTGACCCTAGTGACAGAGAGCAGCACTCCTGCCCTCTGTGAACTGGCAGTGAGCAGAGTGGCCAGACCAACGATAAGAGACAGCAGGCGGAAGATGCCACAGGTGTGCTGAGGGTGCAGAGGGCCAAGCAAATGACTGGTCTTAGGAGAATGCAAAAGGGCTTCCCGAAGAGGTGGCTCATGTGTCTGTTATTGAACAAAGGGTAGGATTTCCATAGCTAGAGAAGGCAGGTATAGGGGAAACAGAAGCCAAAACGGACAGTAATAACAACAGACCCATGGCTAGATTGTAGGGTGAGAGGCTTGGGGGTGGGGGGGAGAACATCACAGCCAGTTTCAAGATGCTGAAAATGAGGATGAGGACAATTCTGAGGGAGAGAAGGGCATTCGTGATTCCATCTGTCCTTTAACTCGGGCCACACTGCAGAGGCTGACAGCGTTTGGAATCTTCTAGAAGACTTGAGTAAGAGAAGAAGCTGGAGCATGGTGTCTGAGCCAGTGGTACGAGGGTAGGGAAAAGGTGGCCCAAGTTATAGACCAGATAGGCAGGGAACTGAAAGTGAAACCGTGCACCAGTGACAACAGAAAACAAAACCCGTGTGGTAGTGGGCGTAAGGAGGGTGATGGAAGAGCCAAGCATGAGCTATACAAACTCGGTTCTGGAGAATGGCTAATGAAGTCACCAACCAGCTGGCACTATCAAAGCTAAGACAGACTGTTAGTGACCCAGGGACTACTGCCTGGTGTTTGCAGCAGTAATTAGGTCAGTCCTCAGATGCTGGGGCATGTCATGTTAACAATACAAGGGCTTCGCTCCGTTTTGGCAGGCATCAGCACCTCCAGATTGACAGTGGTTGAAGTTACCCAGTAACAAAAAGTCAAAGTCAAAAAGTCCTTTCGTAAGGGTCCATGATTCGCTAAAGAATGATACCCTGGGACTCAAATAGTATGTCAATGAATGCAAAGAGTGTTTTATTCTGCAGAAGTCCAGCATGCTGGGGTCTTCCATTACTGAGACAGAGAGACAACCAAGGAAGCTTGCAGGCCTCATTTAAAGCACATTAGTGGATTCTGGGTAGGTGACCTTTATCTTGCTTCCATCTCTAGGGACATCCTATTACTAGGACATGGGGGTTGGAAACTTGCTGGGGAGGTCTGGTCTGTTGAGGAAGTAGCTGAGGAAGTCTGGAAACTGCTGCTGACCCACTGTCCTTCCCTCAGGCCAGTGGCAGGGCAGCTTCCAAGGCCTGGATTTGCCTGGACTTGCCCAGTTCTTAGAAACAAAGATTTAGGCCTTGTCTCCTGAACTGCCAACTCCTTTGAAGCCTGTCATGGAGTCAGTCTAGCCTTCTCACTTTAACTTAACTTCTTTCTCATGAATTAACCAGGAATATCTCTACTTGTTCCCTTTTAGGTAAATAATCTCTGTCACTGATGTTAATTCCCAGCTGCCATCAGAAAGGTTGGTGAGATTAGCCTGGTGGGGTGTGTGAGGGGAGCAGAGCATATAGAGAATGGCATGGGAAGAGGGAAGGAGGCCAAATGGTTTAGCTGTGGAGGTGGTTAGGTGGTTATGGGGAAATGTTATGTGTGAACACAGAGGTGCCCGAAGCTGGCCTTCCCCCTCCAGCAGGGAGAAAACTGACCCTTGGAGTTTAGAGTGTAGCCTCATGGTCTACTCTCAGGTAAGGATACATGCAGTCCTCCTCAGGTCGTCTGGCTATAACCTCTGTCCCCACAACCTGTATGACCTACACAATCATTTTAAATGGGCTGACGCTTGCTCAATCATCCCATGAAGGACGAAAAGCCGGAGGGAGCATGCACTAACAGCACCTTAGAGTCTTTCCTGCCATCAAAGAATAACACCTCACCCCTAGGGACAGCTGGATCCCAAAGGAAGCCATGTTCTCCTTTCAACTGAGATCTAGACCAGGCCTGAATGCAGCTAGGCTGGTGAGGATAACCTCCCTGCCGCCTTATACAGGTAAAACAACCAACACCACGGGTGGTCTGGGAATACCTAATTTGAGCGTCGGGAAGTCGAATGTGGCCTGTTAGTTTGTCTCCAGGGGTCTAGGTTTTAGGACCTTGAGAATATGCATTTGAGAGTCAGATTCCATGCACTCCACAGATGCCTCTTAGGAGGCCATTTGACCTATGAGTTTCATTTTGACTCTTCACTCAAAAGAACAGGTTTCAAATTCCTACATCACAGCACTGTCTGCAAGGTCATATGAAACTACGAGACAGCAGAAAGCCCACAGCCCTACTGGGTGCGGCGGTCGCTTAGTGCATGGTAGCACAATCAGCTGCCGCCACAGCCAGGGCAAGTCTGTGGCAGGTAAGCACACAGAGATGTGGGAGGTCACTGTGCAGGCTGTCCTTGTCGCACACGAGCTGTACTGTCCTTCAAGAAGGCTGGAGCTCTCTGACCCGGAGGAAGAGTAACCGTTGCTCGCTCTTCCCTCCTTTACAGAGGAGCATAAAACAGAAGGTCCCGCCCCCAGCCCCCGCAGCTTAGCAAGAGAGAAATAAAGAAGACCTCTCTTCAAAGTTCTGGTGTCTTTGAGCTTTTCGAAGGGCTTTTCGATGGCTGTTCTGCATTTCCAGGCAAGCAGTGGAAGGGAAGACGGTCTTCTGAATATGAAAGTGTGCTAACCAGGCTCCTATCATGGGTAGGCTTTTGTAAGAAGTAAAGTCTGAGAAGGGACCAGGGCAACTGGAAAGGGTCAGCCCTGGCCAGAACGGAGTTGTGCTCCCAAAGCAGGGCAAGGTAGGACAAAGACCCTTAATCCGGAGCAAACTAAACTTAGCCACGGAAGGCATGGAGATCACAGGTTGGAGGTTTGGGTGAGGGAACTAACTGGGAGGAGCTATGCGCATGCTCTTTAATGTGCAGTCGCAAGACCAGCGGATTGACTGGGATTGGAGCTGTAGGCTTAAATTTAGAGTAAACAGAGGAACCACGCCCCGCCCAGGTAGAAGACCACCTGGGCCTGGCCGTCCGCAGTTGAACAAGCAGGTGACTGTTGCGGTAAATCTGTCAAGTGGGCGGGCACTCATGCGAGATGCTGAGAAGTAGGGCAGGACCTGAGACACAAATTAGAGGCAGAAACTGCCACGACGACCTGAGAGAGGCGAGCTGTTTCTTGCTGCAGTTCTCAGCCACCCACACCCTCCCCTCTCCAGCCTGAGACCCGAAACAGACAAGCTGGGAGCCCCTCTCCAGGCTCCACATACAAATTCCTTGAGAAACGAGGCCCAGCTCTCGCTCAGCTTCCACTTAGTCTCCCAGCGAGCATCTCTAGGGCTTTTTTTGTGCCCGGTGCTGGGCCAGATCCGTGTCCTGGAGAGCTGAAGGTGAGCACCTGTGAATGGAAGACGGATGAGCTCAGGACGTAGCTCAATAGCTCGCTGGTAGACCCTCTGTCTAGTGCATGGAGTTCAGTCCCCCATTGCAAAAGCTGTGTGGTGTGGTGCATATCTAAAATCCTAGTACCTTGGAGACGGAGGCAGAAAGGTCAAATTCAAGACCATTCTTGGCTATATAGCAAGTTCGAGGCTAGCCTGGGACATTTGAGACCCTGTCTTAAAAAATAATAATAATGAAAAAAAAGGGGGGTGAGGTGGGGACAGGCAGGATGTGGCCAAGGTTCAAGCTCCCCGATGCTGCCGTTATGCGTAGATGATCCTCCGAGCAGACAAATCGTTTAGGCAAAAACAATGTAAAAGTATGCTTTACATTATTTAGGATCCCTGCTCATGCTCAGGTAACCGGCTGCCGCCCAGGCAGCGCTCCCCAGACAAGGAGCCTTTCAGCGCAGTTCTGTGCTTTGTGCCAAGAGCAAGTAGGCCCCAGTGTCTTACCCTGCCCCCAGCCTTGGGCTCTACCTCAGAGGGAACCGCAGAGCTCGAGATGCAGCGGAAGCGCTTCGGTACTAAGTACAGTTATTATAAGGCGTGGCCCCCAGCTAGACACTACCTTCTCTATTATTTTGACAGCGTGACTTCCTGTGATATTACCAAGTATCTCATGTCACACGTCAGTAACAAAGGCTCACACCTGGGTGTCTTCTCTTCTCAACAACATCCCTGACATTTAAAGCATCATCAAAAGTTTCTTGAGGTTTGGGGGCTAAAGGCTCTGAAAAATATCACTTCCCGTCTCAGCAGCAACACAGGTGCCTACAGCAGCAGCCCAGAAACTCCCGACAGGACCTCAAGGGATGTTAAGGCCGGCCGCTCGCCCCTCCCCTCCATCCACCCTCACCCCCACCCCCGCCCCCGCCCCCGTGAGCCTTCTGAGGGCTGGCTGTCAAACGGGCTTCAGACCTGCCCTAAACCGTGAGCTACTGTTTCCAATCCTGATCTCTGTCTGCCCCTTAGTTCTACTGGTCCTTGAGCAGATCATTGCTGCCTCCCAGATAAATAGCTGGCACAGGGAATCCAGAGCACAGCCCAGCATCCAGCATCCTGGTGTTGAATTGTGGGCTTGCACCCTCCTCAGGATTAATCAGGAAACCTTTGTGGAACTTTCAGTGAAACCATACATTTCCCCCAGAGCTGGGAAGACTCTTGGTTTGCATTCCCCCTAAACCTCTCTTCTGCAGCCTTCACTGGGAATTTGCTGGATCGTGCTGGGAGAGATGGGATTTACAAGATGAAAGCAGAACAAGACTCACCTGTTTTGTGCATGCTCTTTTGCAGAGACCACACAGGAACCCTTGGAAAAGGCTGACGTAGGTCAAAGGGGCACAGGAAGTGCACTGGCTGGATGTATGTCAATTTGACGTAACTAGTCATCTGAGGAGAGGAAGGAACCTGACTGAGAAAATGCCTCCATAAGACCAGGCCAAGGGCAACCCCATAGAGCACTTTCTTAATTAGTGATCACTGGGAGAGGGCCCAGCCCATTGTGGACTGGTGGCCCTGGGTTCTATAAGAAAGCAGGCTGAGCAAGCCGTGGGGAACAAGCCAGTAAGCAACACCCCACCAGGCCTCTGCATCAGCTCCTGCCTCCAGGTTCCTGCCCTGTTTGAGTTTTTGTCTTGACTTCCTCCAATGGAGCATAAACCCAATAAGCCATTTTCTCCCTGACTTGTTTTGGTTATGGTGTTTCATTGTAGTGATAGTAACCCTACCTAAGACAGGGAGGGGACTTCTAATCAGCCCTGAGTGCTTGGGAAGGGAAAGGGAAGACAAGTTTCCAAGGCAGCTAAGAATTGAACTGATTCAAAAACATATAGGCAGTTTGACATTGTAGATTGGGGCAGTAGGAACTGCCAAGATCCAGCCCCAGAGGACAGGACTAGGCCAGGCCACAGTACACACAGGGCAGTGAGGAGCAAGGCTCATTTCAGTTCAGGTTTTAATCAGAAGAGCACAAGAAAAGCTAAACTAATTTCTTAAGGATGAGGGACAACGACTTGGGGGTAGGGGGTAAACCCTTTATCAGATCCCTGCTTATAGTAATGATTTAATTCCAGAAGAAATACAGAATGGTCTCTGTTCTCTCATCTATTAAGATGGGTACAGTGACGGCCACCTCATAGGTTCCTAGGGTTTTGTAAACTAATAAATGTCAAGTAGTGGGTGATCGCAGTGCCTGGCAGGTAGCAAACGCAGAGAGGTCAGATCTCAATTGGTGCTTTTTGAATCATTAGTCCAGCGGTATCTGGAAAGACAGCCAGAAGGACGGCATGCAGCAGGGATGAATCCGGCTGCATGAGTGAACGCACAGCTGCACTCACTTCCCAATGGTGGAGTAAACAGCACACTGCAGAAACGCCATGATTCAATATGGATAAAAGAAGGAGAGACGTCAGACTGTTTGATTCTCATCACTAACGCACCAAAAGGTTTGCAAGAAGGGAAAGAGTGCTCTCCCCCAGCCCGTACCTAGCAGGGTTCAAGGGCAACGAATCCAATCATTTCATGCTGCATTTTTAAGTGTTTGCCCTTCTGCATGGACACAATAGCTAATAATGCTAACAGTGACTAATCTTGGCTCTGTCCTCAATGCTTTAACCGTCCAACTTGTTTGTTTCCCCGAAGATAGATTATTAGCACTGGTCCCTTTTTAATGGATGAAGAAACTAGATGCTAAGCCATCAGAGAACTTAGCCCAAGTTACCCAACTGGAAAACAGGTTGGGGTACAGGGAAGGATGCAGTTCAAAGCAGCAGCCCTCATAAGTCAAGGACCAGACTAGTGGTCCTCAGCCTTCCAAATGCTGGGACCCTTTAACACAGTTGCAGCATCCCCACCCCCACAATACATTTATTTCGTTGCTGCTTCATAACTAATTTTGCTGCTTTTATGAATTGTGATTTAAATACCCAATATATGGGATATCTGATATGTGACCCTTGTAGGGGTCACAGCCCACAGGTTGAGAACTACTGGACTAGAGAGTTCTCTAGAAGATTCTGGCTTTCATATGGCCAGGATTGCCCTGGAAGAAGGTAGGCTGTCATGTGAAGGCTCTTGGGGGATAGGTCAAAGAAAGGGGCCCAGGGAGACCCAAAGCAGCACCTCTTTCCATGGATAACAGCTTGGCTATATAATCTTCCTTTTCCCATGGAAATGGCACAGCTACTTCGGAAGGACAATGCTGTTGCTGTGAGAGCTACAACACAGAGGGAGAGGAGTCCTAGACTGAACAGTCAACCCCGAGGGGAAGATGTAAAGCTATCTCAGGGCTTGAGAGTAGTGAAGGGTCTTCAAAAGTTGCAACCTCACCCCCCCCAACCCCCTTCTGCTCCTAGCCCCTTGCCCTGTCTTAGAATTATTCTAAGCAGCCTGCCAACGCAGAGGTGCTCAAGTTCTGTGCAGAGATCCAGAGGTTACGCCACCAGTGTCTCAGCTGCCCATCGACCTCGGGTTCTGGGAAAACTTTGTTGAAGAGAACCTGTGCTCAGATGTAGAGAAGACTTCACTTGGGAAATTATGATACTTTTTGCAGGTCTGGTGCATTGTGCTTCCAGTTCCTGAGAGAGGAAGAGATCTCATGGGGCAGCTGGAGGGAATGCCACCAGCTGCCTGTGTCTCCCCTTCCTGCTGGCCCACCACCTAGAAAAACTTTTCCTAACAGTCACCAAATGGAGAGGAGAAGCTAGACTCACAGGTGTTCTCAACCCGCGTGTCCTGACCTTTTTACAGGGGTCATCTAAGGAAACACAAATGTTTATATTACGATTTGTAACAGTAGCAAAATTACAGTTATGAAGTAGCAACAAAAATCTGGCTAGGGCGGTCACCATAACATGAATCAAAGGGTTGCACCCAGCATTAGGAAGGTTGAGAACCACGGAGCTAGGGAGTACATGCAAGCATCCTTCATCCCAATCCTGCCTAAGCACAAGAAGCTCCCTTGCTTTGAATGGGACTGTAAGCGGACTGCAGCCCTTTGCTTCTGACTCCTGGAGCCTCCATGCTCCTGGCAAATGCATTATGATAGAAATTCTAAGGATGTTGGTTAAGGCAACAACTTAAGGGGAAGCTAGGCACACCAAGTTGAAACTTAACTGCCCGAGAGACCAACTTCCCCCCAGGTCCCCAGGGAGTTGACAGTTCTGTGCCCTATTTCCTCCAAGGTAGAAAAGAGGGGCAATGATTCTGACCTGCCTTGTCTGGTGCTGTAAACAATAACTAAGGCAAGCAAATGTGGCTCATTTGAGAGTAAAGGGCACTTGGCAATGACGAACACACATTTCTGCTTTCCACAGTCTCAAGTGGAGAGATGGTTCCCACATGGTTGTGGAGACAGGACTAGCCGTGCAGCTGACTTTTGAGATGACTTTGAGCTACAGGGCAGCTCTGTCAAGGCCATCAAAGTTGTCTTGGGGGTTCCTGGCCACTAGAGTCAGTTCCAAGCTGACAATTCTAAAACCATTTACATCTGTTTAGCTTTCCAGAGAGTAAACTAGGGCAAAGAGTGTCCAAGTATGCAGCTCCACACAAGGCTGGAACATCTTTGGGACTGCTGCTGGCTCGTCTCGAAAAACCAAAACAAACTTCTTTCTTCAAAGACTCTGCTTGTACTCATCATCATTATAAGAACAGGCGAATCTTAGAGGTCTGCAACTTCAGTTAATGCATACGAAATAGACTTTCTGAGGCTGGGCAGAGGGCTCAGTGGCTGAGAGCATTGGCTGCTCTTCCAGAACATTGGGTTTGATTCACAGGACCCACATGGTGGCTTAAAGCCATCTGTAACTCCAGTGCCCGGAGATCCAGTGCCCTTACCTGGCCTCTGCAGGGACCAGGCATGCCAATAGTTCATACAAGCATGCAACACACATACACATACACACACATACATACATGATACATACACACATACACACATACATGAATACATATATACATACATACATACAAACACATACATACACACATAATACATACACATATATACATACATACATACACACATACATACACACATACACATACATAATACATACACATACATACACATACATACACACAAACATAATACATATATATACACACATACATACATATATACATATATACATACATAATTGTTTTTAAAAGTTAAATATTTTTAACGGGCTTTCTATAATGGGGAGGGGACAGAGTAATGTTCTAACGCTCTTGTTGTGAGCAATGGGTAGCAGGAAGATCCACATTTAAAAGACAACTTTTACCTCTACTGAGCAAAAGTTGTTCATTAGGATGTTTGGCCAAAAGAGGAACCTTTTTATGAGGATGTTCATGTCCAGGCTCTTCCTAAGGAATAAACGTCTTTAATTATGCAAGTTGCTATAACCCGGAGGATGGCAACTCTGCCAGCAGTTACTGGCACTCTCACACAGGGCATGGATCTCATCCACACACCGCAGACACCATATTAGTAGCATCGCTAGGATCATCAACCTGGATAATTAATGTAGCTCTCTCAAAAGAGTCTTTGTGGGCTGAGAGTCAACAGGAGAAATAGTCGTTGTTGGGGAAAGTAAGCTCTGATGTCACTGGCTGTCTTAGGGTCTGGAATGTGAACCATTTGCAAAAAGGAAATTACCGTGAAATGTTACACATTTGCCCCCATTATTTCAAAGGTGTGGAATGTAGTTAAATGATTTCCTCTGTTTAGATGGCTTCCTTTACCCCTCCTCTCTCTCCCCTTTCCTTCCTCTAGGATGTTTTATAGCTGGTAAGCCATGCTGGCTAATGTGGATTCCCAAGAGGAAGTGAAGGATAAACTTCTGCAGTCCGGGCTGGGTTAGTCGGAGGTAGGTGATGGACTCCGGGTCCTGAAGCATACTTCTTCATATTCATATTCATACTTCTTTCTTATTGAGCACAATAAGAAAGCCAGGCAAGGCTTCAGAGCTGGACCTTGCGGCAGGGGCAGTAATCCCAGCTACACAAGAAGCTGAGACAGGAAGAGCACAAATTTAAGACCAGCTCTTGTATCCCGCCCTGTTGTGTATTCCTTGGTGGTTTGAATGAGAATGCCTCATAGGCGCATATATTTGCATGCTTAGTCCCTAGTTGATGTATTGTGTGAAAGGATTAGGAGGTGTGGCCTTGTTGGAGGAGGTGTGGCCTTGTTGGAGGAGGTGTGGCCTTGTTGGAGGAGGTGTGGCCTTGACGGAGGAAGTGTGTCCCTTGGAGTGGGCTTTGAGGCTTCAAAAGCCCAGACTCTGCCTGCTTCCTGTGTGTTGGTACTCTCTGCTACTGCTCCAGCTCCATTCCTGTGTGCTTCTCACCACTGTCATATTGGACTAAACCTGAAACTGTAAACAGTTAAATTCTCTCTTTTGTATGGTTTGCCTTGGTCACAGTGTCTCTTCCCATCAATAGGACTAAGTTAATTTTATTGCAACTTCTTGTTGCTCTGACAGAAACAACTTGAGGAAGAAACATTTATTTTGTCACACGGCTTAAAGTGACCAGGTCCATTTTGGTGGAGAGGCACGCTGGCAGATGGTGCCAGTGTGTAGTTGAGACTACCTCTTGGCCCACATCTTGGTGGAACAGGAAGCAGAGACTGGACAGGAAACAGCAAACTAGGTTATACCCTTCAAGTCCCACCCAGTGACTCACTTCCTCCAGAGATGCTCCAATTCCTAAGGGTTCCACAACCTTCCAAAATGGTCCCACCCACTGGAGACCCATATGTTCAAACATGCATCTATGGGAAGATTTCACATTCATGCCATCATACTGAGCTATGGAGAGAGTTTAAAGTCAGCCAGGACAACTTAATGAGACCTTATTTAAAAACAACACCACCAACAAAAAAAAACAAACATTTTTTTTTAAGTTAAAAAAGTAAGGGGGTTGTGGGAAAGCAACCTTTTCTGGGTAAGTATAGCCACCATTCCTCATCAAAGAAGCCTCGGTTTACAGTAAACGGAGACAAACACAGAAAACCACAACTGGACAAAACTCAGAGCTGACCAGGCCATGGGAAGGAAGCCTAGCCCAAACAGGTACAGCCCCATCGTATCGTTGGCTTGGCGTCTATGGCCATATTGGTGGACTCAACCAAGCACAGATGGAGAACACTCGGGGGAAAATCGTGTCTGTACCAAACATACAGAGACTGATTTCTCTTATCATTATTCCCTGAAGGATATAGAACATAACTATTTATAGCTCATTTACATTGCCTTAAATATTACTTAATTACCTAGAGATATGCAAATACAAATCTATTTTATATAACAGATGCAAGCATCTGCAGACTTTGGTATCCTTAGAGTCCCTAGACCCAACCCCCTGTGGGATAACTAGGAGCCAGTGCCCTGTGGGATTCCTAGGAAGAACTGCATTTGATGGTGATTTTTGGGTAGGATGGAATGGAAAAAGAACAGAGTAAAAACGGCTCTTTTAGTAGTGAAGATGAAGAGCCGCCCTCCTCCAGAGGAGACCGACAGAGCTGGGGAACCCCTAGGTGTCTGGAGGGGCTCCTCAGTGACTTCCAGTAGAACTCTCACCCTAACCCCACTGTGTGTGCATTTCAGAGGATGGTGAGGGACAGAAAAAGAAAGGAGGGTCTAGAAACATCCGTCCTTCATTCTGGTGAGCCGTGTGTGTGTGTGTGTGGTGGGGGGCTGGTGTTGCAAACATTCATCAGTTCAAAGGCATAGTCACTGGGCAATGCCAGCCTTAGCTCTCCATGGCCACCAGTCAGATTTCCCTCTTTTACAAAAAGGAAGAAAGAAAGAAAGAGAGGAGGAGGGGCAGGGAGGGGAAGGAGGAGGAGAAGGAGAAGCAGTCCAGCATGGTGGTGCACAGCAGGAGGCAGAGGTAGGTAGATCTCTGAGGCCTGGTCTACACAGAGAAACCCTGTCTCAAAACAAACGAATAACTGAACAATTAATGTTGAACAACAAAATGCATAAGGAAAGGATCTACACTGCCTTCTTACAGAGCTTCAGAAATATATAATAATAATAATAACTATTATTATTATCATTAGTGTGTGTGTGTGTGTGTGTGTGTGTGTGTGTGTGTGTGTGTGTGCATGAGTGTATGGCCTGCATGTGGGAGTCAAGACAAGTTCTCCCTTACTACCATAGTTTCCAGGGATGACTCAGGTCATGAGACTTAGCAGCAAGGGTTTTTATCTCCTAAGCCATCTCTCTGGCTCAGGTCTTTGCTTTAGGTCATTATTACAGCCACCAGGGTAGGCTTCCTGGGTGAAACACCTGTGTAGCCACAGGACCCCACACTTAAAAAGACTCCACAACTCTGCTTCCACATTATCATTTCCTACCAGAGCCCGGATGACATGTAGTTCGTCCTGGTCTGGTGAGGGAAGAAACAGATATTTCCAACATCTCCAGTCATAAATCAGGAAGTCGAGGGCTAAACAGGTTAGAGCTTCCCCTGACCTAGTAGTAAGTAGCGCCTGGACTCACCTCCAGAACCAGTATTCAGTCCGGTTCATCACCGTCGTGCACATCAATAAGTGCTCCAACCCTTTCCATCAGGAGTCCCTTCACCTGGTTTGTGTCTCATGATGTACTCCTGCTGGCAAGATCGGACCCTCAGGCTGGGCTAGGCTGTGAGACTCTGGGTGGAACTGGCACCAACAGTGACACTGATTGATGGGGCCAAAGGAACCATGGAGAAGTAGCAGGGTCAGAGAAATTCTGGCTCCTGTGTGAAGAGTTAATAACCATCCAGCTGCCTCCCCCACTCTTCCCCATCACATTCCTGGAGAGACACAGCCTACCTCTACCTCGTGGCCAAGAAATAACGAGCCAGAAAGATTAGGGGTGCTGCCTCACCTGACCTCACCTCTGGCTGCAAACCTGTCAGACCTGTTGACCTGAGACCAGAGAGTACTGACTGCCATCCCTTCTTACGTTCCTACTCTGGCACCATGTCCAGAAACATAAGTAGTGCTTCCCACGGGCCACAGGACCCTCTAAATGCTTCCCTTTCTTTAACAATCACTTCTTGAAGCTCTCCTGTGTCACACAGGGTACAGGATCAAATTCGAGTCCAAATGCTTACACATCGAGCACCTTACCAACAACTGACGGCCTCCTCAGCCTCTAGGTGATTTTTTTTTTCCGGAGCTGGGGACCAAACCCAGGGCCTTGCGCTTCCCAGGCAAGTGCTCTACCACTGAGCTAAATCCCCAACCCCGCCTCTAAGTGAATTTAAAACTCTATAAATGAATTTATTTTATTTTTTGTGTATTTTATAGTAGGCTGTATTTATTGTACGGCACAGTGGATTTCATCGTGGCATTTTCATACACTAGGTAACAGACCTTTATACTCATCTCCACGCCCAATGCGCCTTCTCCTGCAGTCATGCATGTGAACACACACAGTACGAAGGAAACAGAGAACACCAAACCCAAACCGTCTAGACCCAAACAAGAACAAAACACACATTTGTAAGACTTTGTAACCAAAATCTTTTTTTTTTCTTGGTTTGTTTGTAATTTTGTTTTTGTTTTGTTGTTGTGGTTTATTTTTGACACAGGGTTTCTCTGTGTAGTTTTGACTCTTCTGGAATTTGCTATGTAGACCAGGGTGACCTAGAACACACAGAAATCCTCCTGCCTCTGCCTCCTGACTGCCGGAATTTTTGGTCTGTGCTATCATGATCATGTTTCACCCACCAAATTCATTTTTAATCGTTCACTATTAAAACTTTCCTTCTCTATAACCCTTAGAGACCAGTGTGGGGTTTTGTTTGTTTGTTTTGTTTTGTTTAAAAAAATTGCTAAAAGAATAAAACAAAAATAGTAAAAAAAATTAAAAATGTAAAAAAAATTGTTGCAACAGTACATTCTTGTAACAGTAGAGCTGTGGGTCACAGACCACACACAGAGGGACGTCAACTAAATCCAAACCAAAAAAATAACGAAAACCTAACTGCAAACTGGCTGAGCTCTCTGAGCCGGCAACCCGGAGGCTGTCTCTATCACCAGCCCCATCACGAATGTCCAGGAAAAAAAGATGAAGGACCTATACACACCTGCTTTAAAAAGTAAAAGAAGCCGGGTACGGCAGTGTGCGTTTGTAATCTCAGCTCTCAGGGCTAAGTCAGCAGGACTGTGAGTTCGGGACCAGCTTATGCTGCACAACAAGACTCTGTCTCAAAAGAAAAAACAAAATAGAAAAAAAATAGTAGTAAGAGAGCTCCGGTCACTGGCTACATTTCAATTGTGTGCCTTTGTAGACCCTGCCCAGCTGTGAGGAGCTGCTGGCTCTCACAGGTTCTGTGCCTTGCTCTGGGGCTGCCCTCAAAGTCTGCTCTCCTTGGACCATGTGGATTGCCAGTGACCTGAGCTTTCCACCTCTCTCATTATTGTCCATTCCCTTTCTTCCCCACACCAGCCCTGAATGTGTTACCTTGAGTACAGTGGCTGTCTGGTGAAGGACTCCCTCAGACAACTCGCTCCTTCCCACAGGTATGCCTTTCCATTTATCCCTTCAGGGAGGAATTCTCTTTAATTAGTTTAAAGAAGTGTCTTCTTCCTGCGCAGCTGGTGAGGACTTACGGCTTTCCTGCCCCAGGTTTTTTTTTTTTTTTTTTTAAAGCACTAATAAAATTGTCCATGAGCTTTAAAATCAAAGTGCTTAGGTGCTTAATCTGGGGAGCCCATTTCTTACCATGTTTTAGGCTAGAAAAGGCCCTGTACACGCTGGTTAGCAGCTTCAGACTAACAGATTAAGATCAGGTCCACCCACGTTAAACCCTGTTTCGAGCCCAATCTCCATGGCCCCTCCACATCACACCTTGTTAAACGTCTTGGGTTTTATCTCCTAGCCTTCAGGTCAGGGTGCTCAGACTGGAAGAAAGCAATCTACTTCAGACCTGTTCTGCTCACTGGGCTAGGTTTATATACCTTTTTTTTTTTTTTTTTCAGTAGATAGAAAAGGGAAGCTGTTCATGAACAGCCAACACGAGAAGAATCTTTAAGTTTAGTCTCTAGAGCCTGACAGCAAACATCTCACTAAAAGGTTGGATTCCCAGTTGGCCCCTTGTCCCCCCAGTCTCTGAGGTACATCCCTTAAAGCAACAACAGCATCATCAGTTTACTTATATGGTTCGATTTGTATCTGGTTGGGAACAGGAGGGAAGAGTTATCACAGCTCATCAATATCATGAAGTCTGCAAAGTGAGGCAATTAGGACCTTGGACTTGATCCTGAAACACTGGGTCGCTTCCTCAGCTTGGCCACTTAGATACCATGTAGACACAGACTGGTGAGTTATTCCTTTGATGCCTTGGTATTCTCATCTATAAAATTCAGCTGAGATGTCTGTGTTATCAAACTAGTGATTAAATGAGCCCATGAATACAGAAGACAGAATAAAAAGCCCAATGGGTAAATAAAGAGCCCACTGTACACTCATGAAAGGATCAGTTTCTATCACCATTATTATCAAGGATCCACAGCATTAGTACAGTCAGCAGCAGTAGTAGCAGTATTACCATCACCATCACCATCACCATCACCAGCAGCAGCAGCAGCAGCAGCATCACCATCACCATCACCAGCAGCAGCAGCAGCAGCAGCATCACCATCACCATCACCATCACCAGCAGCAGCAGCAGCAGCAGCAGCATCACCATCACCATCACCATCACCACCAGCAGCAGCAGCAGCAGCAGCATCACCATCACCACCAACAACAGCAGCAGCAGCAGCAGCAGCAGCAAACATGAACATCAAGCATCAAGTAATCACCCAGCACTCGTTACACTTAAAGCCCCATCAAATACACAGAAAGTGTATATGGCTTTCCCTTATATCCGAAGAATATCTGAGATTTGAGAAGCTATCCAGTAGGACAAGAAGTTTAAACACAGCCAAGAAATAACTAACATCATCATCACCTTCAAGAAGCGAAGTATACCCCCGTAATCGTTCATTGTGACCGCATGAAAATCCATACTGCCCACTTTAAGGGAAAGAAACACCAATTTGCCTGGGCATCTGTTGGCTGTCTGCTCTTGTGTTTAAGTCACCTGTATGATAGGAAGTGGCTCACGAGCCCCTGGGATGACTAGATTGGGAAGTATATACTTTCCCTTGTGTCTTTGTTACCATTTTCAGTACATATTATAGTACATCTTTGGTCCTTTCTTCACAGACTTGCTCTTTTCCCCTCACGCACCAAGTCTTTCAGCTGGTCTTTCTAACTACGATACAGAACAGCCCGTGCCTTGTGTTGTAGAATGTTCTTCACTGCTACAACTCATTAAGCTGTAAAGCACAGAACAGCCTTCACGTCTCCAGGCGTCGGTGGAATATAAAACACCTTGCTATTTATTTCAGAGTTTACTCTTTGGACCAGTCAACTTCCTTGAAGGAGGAGCATGCGCTGTAGTAGCAGAAAAGGCTCCGCTACTGCCTGGGTTAACGGAAACACACTCTGGCTTTGGCACCATTCCCAACAGCGGCTCCTTTGGCCCCAGATTAAGGGTCACTGCTGTGTAGGCCGCCTCACTCCCTGCACAGCCATGGGCCAACTTGGAAGGAGCCATTGGAGGGCTTTGTCTCCGGCAGATAGTTCACGACGTTAGTAACAGAGAGTGGTGACCGTTTTTGATCGCTCTGGACACTTCCAGCCTTCGGGAGACCCCGGAGCGGCAAGGCTTGTGCTGAAAGCTGAGGAAAATGAAAACAGATTTGTCATGAGACGGAAGGTCTTGGAGCCTGAAGTTAACTCACTCCAAATGTCCATTTTTATTTCCAGTTGAAATTTATTCACCAAATCTCAGCTCCCACCAACTTCCAGGGAATTGCTAAGAATCTTCCAGTGCTGGTCCGATAATTCTTTATGCACCCTCAACACATTTATAGGACCCTAAATGGAGAGACCCTAAATATTGTGACTTTAGGTTCCACTGTCTGGGAGAAAACCCGTCTGATACAGAGAAACTCGCCCAGACACTTATGTTGCAAGGCAGATAGAGACGCACGCCATTGTCCGGCATTGTTTTCTAAGGAATTCCCAAGCTTTTGAGGAATGGTGGTGTGGCTTTCTAACTCCAGTCTCACTATGACTACAGATGAATGTTTGGCTCTGCCCTTAACACCCCATTGTTCTCCTGCGGCAGACGTCAAGGACTTGGATGCATGTTTTCTGAATGCGCCTCCCTGGAATTCCCAGCATATGTTGATTCTATGAGTAACCATCAGATGTTGGCTTCCACTATCTGTCATCAGATAATATCCCTTTCCTCCCACAGCCAACTGGAATCTGAACCTGAAATACCCTTAGAAGGATATTTTCATTTTAATAACAGTCTGGCTGCAGCACCGGCCAGCCAGGCAGGATATAGGGTCAGCACACACTCTCGTTGAGAGGAAGAGTCCAGGCCTTGTTCCTCTGGGCCTTGCCAACCAGCATTCATCTATCACAATGCACCCTAAAGGCCTTGCTCTACACCCCAATTCTTCTAACCTTATTTTTCTGAGGCACTTGGCTTTCTTTTGATCCTCTAAGGTCTCCAACAGAGGTAGCTATTTTTTAAATTATGTTTTTATTATTTGTTATTTATTTATAAATAATTATTTATTTGTGTATGTATGTATGTATGTGTATATATATATATATATATATATATATATATATATATATATATATATTTGTGTGTGGGAATGTGTGTGGATACATGGGTGCCACAGCACACAGTTGCTGTTAGAGGACAACTTTTGAGAATCAGTTCCCTCCTCCAGTCAAAAAATAGTACTTACTGCCTCAACAAGTGGTTCTCAACCTGTGGGTCTCAACCCCTTTGGCAATCCTCTATCTTCAAAAATATTTACAATACGGGGTTGGGGATTTAGCTCAGTGGTAGAGCGCTTACCTAGGAAGCACAAGGCCCTGGGTTCGGTCCCCAGCTCCGAAAAAAAGAACCACAAAAAAAAAAAAAAAATATTTACAATACAACTCACGACAGTGGCAACATTACATATAGAAAGTAGCAATGAAGACAGTTTTATAGTTGGGGGGGGTCGCCACAACAGGAGGAACTGTATTAAAGGGTCACAACATTAGGAAGGTTGAGAGCCACTGATCTAGAAGATCTGGTTTGCCACTGTCTTCCAGGATAGGAATAATTTTCCTAAGTGTTCTTACCAGACACCTGTCTCTAACAGAAGATAACAGGTTATCAAAAAATATTTTTTATCAAAAAAATATCAGCAGTCAACTACACTGAGAGGCAATTTTCTCCCCAACTCTTTAGCCTGGAGTAGAATAGAGATTTGTCACAGAGTCTACGTGAAGGGGCCTTCAGATCTGTTCTCCTTTGACTCCCTTTCCTCTGAAATAATTTCACACGATTCCGAGTATATGGGCATATAAAACAGATACACAGATCAAACAAGAAATCATAAGGAAATGTGGCTAAGACCAAGTATGTTGGTGCACACCTATGATTGTAGCACTTGGGACATGGGGCCTAAGAGTCATCTTTCAACAAGGTTTGGGCCAGCTTGGGCACTACATAAGACCCTGCTCAGAGAGAGAGAGAAGGGAAGGGGGAGAGGAAACAGGAAGAAAAAGCCTTTGGTTCCTATTAAAGACAAAAGCAAATGTGCATTACCAATGAGGTGACTGAACTACTTATGTAACACATAAGTGCATAAGATCTGGGGGAAGGACAGCAGGAAGATATAAGGTCTTAGTGCTTTGTTCTTAAACTTTTTCTTGTTTCTTCGTGAATTTCACATCACGCACTCCAAACCCATCCCTCTCCCTATCCCTCTCCCCTATACCTACCCTTGCCACTTCCCCGATCACAGAGAAAAAGAAATCTGTTATGGAAGCTATATGGTATCACAGTGTGTTCCATGGTACCCTTTTGTCCATACTTCTTTGCTTGCGAATTTGTTCGTGACAGTGAAAGCTTTTGGTTTTTAAGTTAAACTGTCATGTTTCTATGCATGGAGGAAACTGCAGTTGCACTAAAAACACTGCAGCTCATAAATTTGAGCACACATGTCTGAGGTGAGACTGTTGGCATTGTATGTACGACAGCATGTACAGTACAAAGTGCAGTCGTGTGCTCACAGCCAAGGCTACAGGACACAGAAGGGTGCTAATAGAAATAGCTAGATTTACTGGTTGATGGCGGCTTACACCTTTACTCCCAGCACTCAGGAGGAAGAGGCAGGCAGATCTCTGAGTTCGAGGCCGCCTAGGCTACAGAGCTAGTTCCAGGACAGCCAGGGCTACACAGAGAAACCCTGTCTGGGGGAGAAAGAAAGAGATTCGTTACACATTTGATTTTGAATACAATTTTTGGTAACTGTATAGTCAGAAACCTCTTATTACTGAAAATTTTGGGGACCCTCAATGATAAGTATGGCTCTGTACAGTAGCAGTTTACGACGTTACCTCTGGAGAAGAGGGCTTTCTGCTGACACCATAATTTCTTAATTAGATTGTCAAGAACTCAATGATATGACCGTTACCTTTGGCCCAAAGGCATTTCATCTTTCTAAATGTGTTACTTTTATGTGCATTTGGATTTTTGTTATAATTCACTTGCTGGTAGGGTAATTTTTTTAAATTTCCTATGGAAATACGTGAAAAACAGTTTGCTTTTATTCTGAGATACTTTTGATGGTCTAGGCTACATTACAAAGCACATGCTCAGGATAAAACTTCTATTTGGACAAGGCCTCAGTGGAAATTGAGCCTCTAGCTTCAAGGTCGCTGTACTTCTTTCTCCCTTCTGAGAGTGTCTCACTTTGGAACCCTGATAGGCTTCAAACTCACAGAGATCCACCTGCCTCTGCCTCTGAGTGCTAGGGTTAAAGGTACTCGCCACCAGGCTGGGCCATTTTTCTATATCTTATCACAGGAAAAGAGTCTCAAACACCTTCTCCGTCTACTTCAAATCTTGATTATCTTCTTATCCAGGTTTCTGGTCCCTGTTACCTTAGTGGCTATCCACATAAACTCAGTCATGACCCAGGTTGGGTCAACTTGAGAGACATTGCAAGTACTTCTAAGACTGCTCACATACAACAGTAGCTGAAAGCATTCAGTACCAACAGAAGTGGAAATGAACCTCATAAGCATAACCACTAGTCCAAGCTAGCCCAAGCTAGCCCAAGCTAGCCCAAGATGCTGGCCTGACTCCCTTTTCCTGGCCTGCTTACTTAGTAAGTTGAAGAAAGAATACAATAGAGAGGAGAATCTACAAAGAACAAATATTTTAATAAACCACATTTCAGTTAGACAAGTTTTATATACACATAGAAAAATACAATCATGTAAATCATACCTGTGGGGAATATATGCACTCACAAAGAACAGAGTTTTATAACTTGTTATGATTTATGTTTTGCTTTCCTTTTCATAACTAGTTCACTTTTTGCCTTCCTTTACTTACTGTACTTTTTTTCACTTTTTAATGTTTTTGCAGCCTTGATCTACATACAGTAAGCATTTTAAAATGTGTGTCGTGGGGCTAGAGAATGCCTCAGTGGCTCATGTCTGGAATCCAAACTCAGGTATACATGAGGACTTGAGTTCAGATCTCCAATACCCAGGCATGGCAGTGTCTGCCTGTAATCCCAACACTGCCTGCAGAGACAAGCAGATGGATGGAGATGAGCTTTCTGGCTAGCCAATCTGCTCAAACTGTGAGCTCTAGGTTCAGTGAAAGACCTTGTATCAATCAATCAATCAATCAATCAATCAAGGAGAGTGTGAGAGAGGAAGATATTCAGTGTCAATCTCTGGCCTCCATATATATTCTCATAAGCAAGCATGCACGCACACATGCATTCACACACACACACACACACACACACACACACACACACACACACACACTTGTTTGGCATAGTCGTTCATACCTGTAATCACTTAAAAGGCCATACCAGCAATCTCTACAATTTTTTACAGAGTGAACCTCTACCTCAGAAAACAAAACTTTTTTTTTTTTTTTTTTGGTTCTTTTTTTGGAGCTGGGGACCGAACCCAGGGCCTTGAGCTTCCTAGGCAAGCGCTCTACCACTGAGCTAAATCCCCAACCCCAGAAAACAAAACTTAATGCTAGTAAAAGACTAGCAAAGAGAGGATTTCAGGACACATCAAACTCCAAAAAAAGGAGATAAGCATTATTTGAATTAAAAAACAATTCATCATCAGACAAAAGCAGATACGAAGCAATAAACTGGTTATCCAACCTCCCAAGTTGTGGGATCGTAGGAGGCATTCTCCCGCCCTTTGACTGGGTGAGGAGTCAGGTATAAACATACATTGGTTTCTCTGCCAGTGAAATGGGAAGTGTATGGAAGCAGGGTTCAGTATGGTACACGTGCAACCAGCCCTAACGAATACACGAATGGATAAATGGATAGACGGTGAAGCCCCAGTATGTAGATCTGACAGGCGTCTTTTCCCGGTGATGAGAGTCTCTGGTAACCTTTGCAGGTAAGACTCTGGTAAGGAGAGCTTGAGGAGTTCAGACCAGAGAAATTCCAGAAAAGTGTTCCTTACTAATGAAACTCACTGTGGATGCTTCGACAGGATCCAGGGAGGAGGGGGTAGGATGTGGGTTGGAGTGGAGTGGGGAGCAGAGATCAGCCAGGCATCTGAGCACCTGGCTTCTGTTCTGTAAAAGAAGCTCTTCAGAAAGAGGAGCCGAGGCATCAGGGAAAAGGGGAGAGGAGCTAGGAAAGCAGAGGCAGGCAGAGTCTCGGTGAAGGTGGAAAGAGACCTCCATGAAAGCAGTGACTTTAAGATGGCCCTGTGTCTTGGCTCCCTTTTAGGGAAAGGCCTAGTACTGTTGGGAGAGGCCACAGTGGAGTGGGGAGGGGTGCCAGGGGATGGGAAAAAGCAACACCTCGCACTCAGAAAATGGCAACAATTGTATTGGAAAACATCAAAGTATACGGAGAGGGGACAAGAAACATGTGGCCCAATCAAACTAGATCACATCGGCAGTTTCTCATCAGGACTCATTCACTGATTTTCTTCAGCAGCCCAACCAAGTTGTCCTTTTCTGTTTCCATGGAGGATGCTCAGGTTGTAAAATGTAGGCTGAAGACAGGGCTGAACCTTCCACTTTAACCCTAACTAAACTTTAAGTTAGCCGTTGCTTTAACTAATTCGTAATAAACTTTGCAATCACACCCAACTTCCCAATGGCCTCCTCTCAGCGGTATAGTGTTTTACCTACCAGAATGACTCTGTGTTTACAATCTCTTACTCTTGTCTTTTGTCCTAATTAAACGTGTTCCCTTTTCCAGTTAGCCAGGTCTATGTTGAGTTTTAAGTGATCAATTTTCTCACCATGTACTGGGTCAAACACATATTTCTGGTTTCCTTTTTCATCTTAAATTACCTTTGCCTACCATTATTTTCTCTATACCTATTTAATTCTTAGACCCAAACACAAATCAAAGGGAAGGAAACTCATGCTAGAAGAAAAGGAAGGAGCCCCTTCTACTCTGTTGGCTACAATAACATTTGAAACTCCATCACTATGTTGCTTGGCAACTGAGAAAATATTGTTGTGATTAAACAAAAAATTATCTGGAGTAAATTCACAATGAAACAGCTAAAAAGCATTATATCGTCCTACATTGCACCATTAAGATATGAACAGCAGGCACTTTTGGCCAGATAACCTCAAAGAAAACAGAAACACATATACAACGTAGCCAGGAGCAGGCAGGCCAGGAAATGCCTGGACTGGGATCAGAAGACCTGGGTAATTCTTAGACCCTTTGAGGCACTCCATGCTATTCATCTGCAAAGAGATCAAACAGAATTAATGAGTTCTGACATTTTGTGACCCAAAAGAAGCAGTAAAAGGTGGGAGTACAGGACTAGTTGTCTGAACTCCAGCCTCACAGGCCTAGTGGGGCTAAAGCCATCCACGGTCCTCAATGCAGTCTCCAGGGCAGCTGACTGGGTGGTCAAAAGCTTTCATACACGCTGCAGAAAAGCTCAGCATCATGGGAGCTGCTCATTCTGTGACGTCTAAGAGTACCCCCTAGACACATCTTCAAGGCCATTATAAGGAGCAAGTCTGGAGTCAAGGAGTTCTGAAAAAACTGAAGCAACTCGTTATAGAAATCGCAAACCAGTAGATGGTTCTAACTGCCAAAAAGGAAGCTGTAGCTGAAACTGAGAACCACCTCAACACGTTGGAAAGCATATTGTGTGGTGATTAAAAACTGAAGATGCAGAGTTTAGGATGAGCGACTGGGAGCGCAGTTCAAGACAGCACAGCTGTATTTAACCCAACAAAATCAAGGCTCAGGGCACACCACAGAAGAAGAGGCAGAAAGAATATAAAAGCTCAAGGCTGGAGAGATGGCTCAGTGGTGGTGATAAACACTAGCTACAGGACTCCGGTTCTGTTCCCAGCACCCACCCGGCAGCTCACAGTTGCAGGTGATCTGACATAGTCCTCTGGCCTCTATAGGTATTATGATGGTGAACAGATCCACATAGAGGCAAAATTCCCATAGCAATGAAATAAAAATAAATAAATCTTTTTAAAAAGAAAGAAGCATCTAAGAGCTGTGGGATAGGGAGGAATGCTGTGAAAAGCCATCTTCTGGACAAAATGTGGCTATGTCAATCATAGCCCATGGCAGCTACAGTGACCTGCACAAGATGTGTACAAGATCAAGCCAGCAAAGCATCTACATGGATGGAAACAAAGATTTCCAGACCCTGCCTCTTCCAAGGAGATATTGGCAGTGGATACTTGTTGGGGACAAGATTCATTCTTTTTGAGGATCTGGCCACTGGTGGGTTTCTCATAATGTCCTGGGTGACTCCACTGAGAGGCCTGACCCCCCAACTCAACCAGAGACAGTGGATGGAGCTTGGGGATTCTCATAGAAGAATAAAAGAAGGATTGCAGCCCCTAAGGGGTTAGGAACTCCACAGGAAGACCAACAGGATCAACTCACCGGGACACTTGGGTCTCTCAGAGACTGAACCAACAAAGAACACACTGTGGCCGGACCTAGGCCACCTACACATATGTAGCAGATGTACAGCTTGGTCTTCATGTGGGTCCTGAACAATTGGAGCAGGGGCTGTCCCAAAAGCTGTTGCTTTTAACTGGGCTGCTTTGGTTGGCCTCAGTGGGAGAGGATGTGTCTAGCCTCACAGAGACTTGAAGTGCCAGGGTGGAGGGAAATATCACTCACTCAGAGGAGAAGGGGAGGGCAGGATGGGGGAAAGTTTGTGGGAGAGAGTGACAGGGAAGGGGGCAATGAGCAAGAGAATAAGTAAAATAATTTATATATATATATATACATATATATATACATATATATATGTATATATGCCCCACTGTCAAACCCTCCAATTCAAAGTCACTCTTGTGATCTACCCATGACACAATCCCACTCCTACTTTGTATTCCAAGACCTAGTATATTACTAATGGCCTCTCCGACCTCATATCTTCCCATGATGTCCCTCTTCACCAACACTGGCCTCTCTGCTCCTCTGGAACATTCCATGCCTACTTGTGCCTTGGAACCTTTGTCCTGCACTTCCCTCTCCTTGGTGTGCTCTTCCCTCAACTTGTGAGATGGCCAAAACTACCTTTATTTCTTTCAAGTCTCAATAGAATTTCAAAATATATTATATAGTGGAATATGTGTCCCCAAAGACCCTGCATGGCACAATTTTGGGAGGTATGACCCTGTGAGAGGTCCCTGGGTCACTGAGGGCACTCCCTCTCATTGTAGCCAGCATGCCCCTGAGGTCCAGAGCAACAGGTCCTCCTGAGCTCAGAGAATTCTTTTCTCTTTGTAAATAAATCATCTCACATATTTAGATAGATCTTCAAAATTGTGCACTAGCTCCCAGGTTCATTAAAATCTTTATAAGGTAGGAATATTCTCACCCTTATAATAATATACTATCCATGCAAAACCTTCAGGGTGTCAGGAAAGGTTCATATGGAATGTCGAGGCTGATTCTGAGAAGTTGTAATAGTTATAGTGACTAATAAAATATCTTCCTGGAGTTTAAGCCGTTTATAACACTGCTTTCAAAAAAATCAAAAGTCTGAGCTATTTACTACCAATACTAAATAATATTTTTTTTGCTTTTTGTGTTATAAGAAAATGTTAATGTTTTCAAGTATAAAGCAATTTATTATTAAGATAAGATTCTGGAAGATTAGTGAGATGGAAACACAAGGTCAAGGAGAAAATGGAACGTCATGTGTCCTCAGCACTTAAAATGACAAGCATGAGACGGATGCGTACGTTAATTAGCTCAACTGAACCATTCTGAGGTACAGCTGTCTCAAAACACCAGGTTGACCATAACAAGTACATGCTTTTGCCAATTGAAAAATAAAGAAAATGAGATAATATATGATGTAAACAAAGTTTACATAATTTTAATAGGTCATTATGTAGCAATTAATAAAATATTTGGATTCTGTTAGATACACATAATCTTTTAATAGTCAACAAAAGTAATGGATTATATAACTTGCAAGGGATTCTATTCTTTATAACCACTTGAAATAATAAATATTTTAAATTGTGGGTGTGATGGCTCATGCCTAGAGAGCTGAGGCAGAAGGATGGCCACAAGTCAAGTGAGGTATAGACTACAGTGTATGACTGTTTCAAATAAGAATAAAATAAAATTGAGAGTTAATACTACTAGCATTAAACAAATTATGAACATATATTATAAAAATATTCTATGACAAAAATTGGGTAACCTAGATGAAAATATCCAATTCTTTAAATGACACAAATGACTGTAATTCAGCTGGGTTCGGTGGTACACACTTTTAATCCTACCACTTGGGAGGCAGAGATAGGAGGAGCTCTGAGTTATAAGCTAGCCTGGTCTATACAGTGAGTTCCAGGGCAGCCATGGCTACACAGAAACCCTGTCTCGAAAAAGAAAAGAAAAAACTAAATATATAATTAATACTTCCATAAAAAGAAAGTGGCAGGCTAGATGGTTTCCCTAGTGAACTTCCAAACATTTAATAAGAAAATGATATAAATTATACACAACCTCTCTTCCAGAAATGGCAAGAAAGGGTTCGCCTCCCGGTCTTCTGTAGGAGGTCAGCATGACTTAAATACCAGAAGAAGATAAAATACATTCCAAGGGAGGAAAACTGGCCAGGCAAACTGGTATATGCCTCAAATCCTAGCATTCAGAGGGCTGAGGCAGGAGAATTATGAGTTGGCAACCAGTCTGAGAACCTTAAAACCCTGGCCTTATGTTACAGCCCTGTAATGGCAGCTACTTGGGAGGCTGAAGACAGATTGCTACAGAAGAGCTCATGTCCACGTCAGACAACTCAGCAAGACTCTAACTTAAAAAAGAAAATTCACAAAAGCCCTGGGGAATGAGCTCAGGGAAGAATGTAAGTGTAGCATGAGAGAGGTTGTATTTCCAGTTTCACCAGTGCTTGTTTTCTTCTCTTTAAAAGAAGAGAGACAAAGGGAGGCAGAGGCAGGAGGATCTCTGTGAGTTCGAGGTCAGCCTGGTCTACATAGAAAGTTCCAGGTCAGGGCTACCTAGTATGACCTTGTCACAAAACAAAACAGGGAACAAAAATTACATACAATATCTCTCAAGAACATAGACACAAAGACTCTGAACGGGATACCAACAGATTGGTTGTGGCCATGAAGGCAAAGGAATTATCCTTTTTTCTTTTCTTTTCTTTTTTTTTTTTTTCTTTTTTTTTTCGGAGCTGGGGACCGAACCCAGGGCCTTGCGCTTGCTAGGCAAGCGCTCTACCACTGAGCTAAATCCCCAACCCCAAGGCAAAGGAATTCTAAACTGCAAATTTACGTGGGAATGCTTATGAGCTGAAGGAAGCCAAATCCTTTGTATGGAGCAGGGACGCCATGGAGAGAGAGCACAGCTTTGTTCCCCATTCCAACCCTCTTCACTGATGTCTTGACCACAAGCAGCTTTGCAAAATAGCAGTCAAATTACCTAATGGTCTAATTACCAAGACAGTGGGACAACCAGGGTAGACATATAAATGATAAAGAAGAATTAAGAGTCAAGAGTTTGGTTTTTAAAAAAAAGATTTGCTTATGTATGAACATGGATATTTTGTCTGTATGAACATCTGCACACCAGATGATAGCATCAGATCCCTTGAGACTCTACACACAGACAGTGGTGAGCAGCCATGTGGGTGCTGGGAACTGAACCCAGGACCTCTGAAAAAACCAGACCGTGTTCTTGAGTGAGCTGTTTCTCCAGCTCTTTATTTTTGACCTTTGAGTCATGAGATCTTTATGACTGCTGGGCTTCCATATCCAACAGCACCATGTGTGCAGGGGTTAGATTTCTTCTTTAATGTGTGCTGAAGTCTTCTTTAAGCAAATGGATACTGTATCAATGGGCTGTATCCCTGGCTCTGGTCAGTTACATTTAAATACTAAGACAATTCAACCCGGTGCAAGGAAGGGGGGTGGTTCTTTTTTAAAAGACAGTCCTGAATTCTTTGAGGGATAACAGAATTTTCAAAACAGGATCTTGGCAATGGTGTAAAATTCCATTAGTTGGCCAAAAACATAAGTATATGCTTAAAGTGTAATGATATGTAAATTATACCTCAATGAAACTGTCAAACATAAGAAATTCCTAAAACTTGGAAGTAAAAGGAAGAAAAATAAAACACTAAAGTTTTATTTCTTAGATGAGGCATTAGACAGAGAGACTAATTCAAGCAACTTTATTATTATTTTGTTTATATTTGACTTTTTAATAAAAAAAATTCTGCCATCATATTATTCACATCCAGGTTCCCACAGGTCTCGAATCTTCTTCCTCATTTTATTCACTTTCATTTTTTTCTCCAATTCAGGATCAATCTTAATTGTCACAGCATCATATCGGATTTGTGAAAATTCACGAAGACTGAAAGAACCTCCAACAACCATCAACCACAAGGGAACTCCATGGCGAAGTGTCTGTTCTTACGCAGAGAGTGCAACACAGCGGGCGCAACCATGGCAGAAACTGCGGCCCGATTTAGCCGCCTCCGCAGTGACCCCAGCGCGGCCCGGAACACCTCTCAGGAGAAGTTGTAGACACAGCGCTGGCTTTGGGTGCTAGGTCCTCACCTGATAGACCTCCATAAGTGGAACTTAATCGATTAGTCTTAACACTCAAGCAACTTTAAAACCCAAGGTATTATTGACTATTCTTTAGTGAAGCTTTGAAAAGCTTAGCCTGTCCTCAGTAAGCTCATCGCTTGTGGTAGTCCTGGCTCACCTGATCTAAGGCTCCTGCGTACACTGATAAAGCAAAGAAGTGGTTATGTTGGTGTGACTGAAAAGAAGAAGGCTCAGTCTGGCAAGTTGGTTCAGCAAGTAAAGGTACTTACCACCAAGACATAAATAAATAACCAGTAAGGGTTGGGGATTTAGCTCAGTGGTAGAGCGCTTGCCTAGGAAGCGCAAGGCCCTGGGTTCGGTCCCCAGCTCCAAAAAAAAAAGAACCAAAAATAAATAAATAAATAAATAAATAAATAAATAAATAAATAAATAACCAGTGTTCAAGCCCTAGTACAACTTGTCTACACATACACACGCACACAATAAATAGATAGATGACAGATAGATAGATAGATAGATAGATAGATAGATTAGACAGATAGACCAATAGATGGATAGATAGATTTTATTTTTAAAAAAGGAGCAAAAGAATCAAAGTGGAGGAAGAAAATAAAAAATGTAACACCAATTAATCTAAATCAAATGCAAATGTCTCAAATTTGAAGTAAGGGTATGCACTGATCATGTATTTTATATTAACTACTTTTTTATGGTTGGTGAGATGGCTCAGTGGTTAAGAGCACTGGCTACTCTTGAAGAGGATCCAGGTTTGATTCCTAGTACCTATGTGATGGCTCATAACTGTCTGTCACTCCAGTTCTAGGGGATCTGATGCCTTCTTCTGTCCTCCTCGGGCACCAGGCTGATATATGTGCACATATATACATCCAGGCAAAATACTTAAGCATTAAACATGACTTTTCAATAAAAATATCAAAGTAATTAAAATTTAAAATGTAATTAAAATTTTAAATAATTAATTTGTATTAAATACACGAATTTAAAAAAACACTTTAAGAAAGTTTCATCCGCTAAAATTCCTAGTGGAATGTTTGTGCATGTGTGTTATTCTAGCTACTACATTGTCAGAAGCAAGGACAGTTAGTCTTAGGCCAAGCACACGTGTACATACAGGTGCTAAAATATACATACTAAATATATATTTAAGAAAATTTGAGATAACATCTTACTTTGGAGTTCTGGCTAGCCTAGATCTTGCTAGGTAGACCAGGCTGGCCTCAAACTCAGAGATCCACCTACCTTTGTCCCCAGATTACTGGGGTAAAAGGCATGTTCTAACATGTCTGGCAGAAATAAATATATCGGGGTTGGGGATTTGGCTCAGTGGTAGAGCGCTTGCCTAGCAAGCGCAAGGCCCTGGGTTCGATCCCCAGCTCCAGGAAAAAAAAAAAAAAAGAATAGAAATAAATATATCTTTAAAAACGTTTTCCCGGGGGTTGGGGATTTAGCTCAGTGGTAGAGCACTTGCCTAGCAAACGGAAGGCCCTGGGTTCAGTCCCCAGCTCTGGAAAAAAAAAGAAAAAAGAAAAAAGAAAAAAAAAAACCTTTTTCCCGTAAGGTAATATAGGAATGAAATAAGAAATACACTTCAAAGGAACAGTATTTTTTTTCATTTTAATACATGAGTGTTTTGCCTGCACACGTGTAGGTGCATCAGGTGTGCCTGGTGCCCAGAGAGGTCACAAGAGGGGTGGGAGGTTCTGGAACTGAAGTTGCAGATGGTCTGGACGTCCTCTGTAAGAGCAGCCAGTGTTCTCACTGCTGAACCATCTCTCTAGCTCCAAGATAATACTTCTCACACCATGTCTGGCATAGGGGATGTTAACTAAGCTGTGATGATTGTTCCTGAACCCAAGACTCTCGGGTGAACCAGTTAGAAATGAACCTTGTGCCCTTATTCATTAGCGAAAACTCCAAACAAAACACAATGTTGCGGACGACCTGGCAGGGTACATGTCTAACAAACAAGTCTCCGTGGATGATTCTGAAATGGTAATGATATCTAAAAGAACTTCACAGGACCCTGGCAACCTCTGAGAATCTATGCTGCTGGGCCTGTCACCCTGAAGTGGCATCATGGAAGGAAGGGGCAGTCAGACAGAAGTCAAGTTTTTGTCTAGGCTACCATCGACCGTTCACATCCTCTACCTCCTTTCCTAGAGACAAAGCCCTGCTGGGCTGCTTTGTGGAGGAAGGAACTCAGCAGCGTGGTTTTGGGAACTCCCTAACACCAGACTCAGACGGCCAGGGTTTCCAGACACTGGGCTGTTTCATCCCTAGGGCAATCTGAAAAACAAGGTATTCTTATCCCACTTTGTCAACAAGGAAAGAAAAGTTCCGACTGGAGAAGGCAGTTGCCCAAGGTTACATAACTGTTGGGTGACTAAGCCCAGCTTTAACGCTGGGTCCAGATTCAACTCCTGTAAACTTTCGGCACCAACCTGGGTCACGGATTGGCCCAGAGACCATCACAGACACAACAGGACGGAACTATTTAGGTCTCACCCAGTCCTTGTGATTTCATCAATCCTGACTATGGATTCAAAGAGGAAGGTGTACCTGGATTCAGCGTCCTCCCTATGTTAGCTGCCACCTTTCCATGGTCTAAGCCCTGGGTTACTGACACCATGGAGAAACCTTAGGCTCCCAAAAGGTGACTGGGGATTTCTTTGGCCTCTAGTGGTCTCTTTCTAGAACAATGTGGCAATTCACCTAAAGTCTGTTTCTTTGGAAAATTAATGAATGGAAGGTCTGCTCTGAGTCAAGCTATGAGATCCAAACATTCGGAAAGCATAAGGGCCTCTTTTACAAACTACCTGTGTCCCATTGGCTTAAATTCATAAAGCCGGAGTTCCAGCCTCAAGATCCAGTGTTAACCCAAGTCCAAAAACCCTCAGGTGTCTGATAGGTCCTAGGGTTGCTAAGCCGTGTCGTTGTTCAGGCTGATTACACACAAGCGGGCCTGAGTGTCCTCCCCACCAGCATGAAACTGCTCCCAAGATCCATGTCTTGTGGTTTCCATTGCACACGAGTCCCACTTGAGCTTGTCATACTTTTAAGTCATTGGGACTACACTTACCTAGGCCACAGCTGCCTCATCCCCAGGGTCATGGCTTTCAGCATAAAAGGCCACAGTCACCATGAGTCAGAAATTCCCCATGTTTGACAGGGCTCAAGAGCAGAGGAAAGGGATAGCAAACATACTCATAGCTGTCTAGCCATGACATAAGAACCAAGCGCTCTGCCTCAGAGGAGTATTCCAGTCCCAATCTGAGTTCCTTTCCAACAGCTTAGGAAGATCACAAAATGGCGTTTCCATCCGGACAGACAGGAGCTTGGCTAAGTGTCCCATGTTCACCAGGGCACTCTCAGCAGTCAGTGTCACCATGGAGGCTTGTTCAAGCAACCCAGGATATGGAGACTCTAGAAGGAGACCCCGTGGAGCCAGTTAGCAAACAGGAGCCCGAGCAGGAGTATCCTTCACTGAGTACATATAGTTTCCTGTTGAAAAAGAAGTCATCCTTCAACAAGAGAGACATGGGGCAGGAAGTGAGACCATATTTAGTTCCCCTGTGTCCAAGAAGGAAGTCTCCCTGTGGAATGGGAGTCTTCTGTCTGCCTCCCTGCCCGTACCACTTAGGCCTCAAATTCTACAAAGGACCCCATTTTGTTATCTATTTAGCCTATCTAGCCGAGGCCCAAAACTCACGAGGTAGCCCAGGCTTGTCCTCCTATCTCAGCCTTCACAGTACTGGTATTATGGGTATGCTACTACACCAGGCTACACAAAAGGCCTTTGAATAGTGTCTGAGTTAGGGTTTCATTGCTATGAAGAGACAACACGACCAAGGTAACTTTTATAAAGGCAAACATTTAACTGGGGTTGGCTTACTGTTTCAGAGATTTATTCCATTATCATCATGGTGGGATGGATGACATCATGGACAGACTTGATGCTGGAGGGGCCAAGAGTTCTATGTCTTGATCTGATGGCAGCCAGGAAGAGACTGTCTCTCTTCTACACAGGGCAGAGCTTAAATACTAGGGGACCTCAAAGCGCCCCCTGCACAGTGACATACTTCCTCCAAATGTGTAGCCTGGTGCGGTAGCATACCCATAATACCTCCAACACTATTCCAGCCAGGCCATACCTTCTAATAGTGTCACTTTTTGGTGGGCCAAGAACATTCAAACCACCACATTCCACTCCCTGGCCCCCATAGGCCTATTCAATCACATGAGTCTGTGGAGGTCATGCAGAGCCATAGCACAATGCGAAATACATTTAGTCCAACTTCAAAAGTCCCCACAGTCTATCACAGTTTCAACAATATTTAAAAGCCCCAAATCTCTTCTGAGACTTAACCAATCTCCTAACTGAAATCCCCTATAAAATCAAAATCAAAAAGCAGATCCCATACTTCCAACATCACGGGATATACCTTACCATTCCAAAACACTGTAGTGAGGAAATGCTGGGCCAAAGCAAGACAGAAAACCAGCTGGGCAAACTTCAAATTCTGCACCTCCATGTCTGACATCAGATCGCTCTTCAGAGCTCCAGCTCCTTTCATCTTCATTGACTGCAACACATTTCTTTCTCTTGGGCCGGTTCTACTCCTTGTTCATGGGGGTCTTTCGCTGCACCTAGGCTTCACCAATAGCCTCTCATGGGCTCTCTTTATGGTGTCAAGCCTCAATTTCTTTGCATGACCCCTTAGTCCTGGGCCATCAATGGACTTTGAGGCTGCACCTTCACCAATGGCCTTTCCTGGCCTCTCATAGGACCCAGCCTCTGCTGCTCTCCATGACCCCTTCACGCCTTCCCAACCAGTACCACTTAGTTGACTCTTATATATTACCAAATACTGGGTGGCAGCACAATTTCTGTCTCTGGAAAACAGCTTCTTTGTGCTGTCAGAAAACACCTCCCTGAATACTTCACCTCAGTGATGCTGGTCTGTTCGTAATCACTAATGTCTTAGCTCCAGCTGACCAGCATTGATTGTCCCAGTAACCCCTTCTATTCCTGACTCTAAAGCCAGAGCCAAAGAGCTAAAGATGCCAAGTCCTGTTGCTTGCTGTAAGGCATGGCCCCGGTGTTCTAGTACATTCTTAGAGATCTGCCTGTCTGTCTCCTGGGATTAAAGGCACGTACTACCATACCTGGATCTAAGGTTTTCTTTAATTTCTTTACTTTATAAGCACCACCAAGATCCCTATCAAAAGTCCTCCATTTCTGGATTATAGTTTATTCCAGATATAGTTAACAATTGAGTACAATCTATTCCCTGTCAACCTGACAAGCAGTCATATCTCCTTATCCAGGTTATAATAATGCCTCATATGATATAATTATCTCTGGCATATATATTCAATAGAATGTTTCTGTAAAGAAGGGTCGTCCCCATTTATCACAGGGAGCTGAGAAGAAAATCAAATAGGCCTGACCTAACTGAACTAGGGAAAAACCCAACACTTAGGAAGCCTCTGGTGGGTTTCTGGTGCCTGGGTTGTACAGGGAGCCAGCTAAGAAGAGGCCTCCTAGTTGCTAAATCTTTGGTTAAACTGGTCTCAGTGACACCAATTGTTGTTGTCGTTATTGTCCGTTTTTTTTTTTTTTTTTTTTTGTTGTTGTTGTTGGTTTTGTGTGTGTGTGTGTGTGTTTTTTTTTTTTTTTTTTGTTGTTTTGTTTTGTTTTTTCTGCTCTGTGTCTTGTCTGTCATTGTATCATCCAACCTGGAGTGGCTGAAAAAGAGAAATGACATAAGTCATAAGACAGTACACTAGACAGCCCTCTAGCCTGCCTGGGTTCTGTTTACTGGTTTTGTGTTTTGCTGCTTCTGTCCCTCACATGTTTTTTGGTCCTCCCTTTAACCTCCTCCAGTTACAGGCTGTCTTAGTGAGGGTTTCTGTTGCTCTGAAGAGACACCACGACCAAGGCAACTCTTATAAAGGATAATATTTAATTGAGGCTGGTTTACAAGTTCAGAGTTCAGTCCATTATCATCAAGGTGGGAGCATGGCAGGCAGCATCCAGGAAGGCATGGGGCAGGAGGAGCTGAGAGGGCTACATCTTCATTTGAAGGCAAACAGGAGAGAAAATGTCCTCCAGGCAGCTAGGAGGAGGGTCTCGAAGCCAACCCCCACAGTGACACATTCTTTCCAGCAAGGCCACACCTCCTAATAGTTCTATTCCTTGGGCCAAGCATATTCAAGCTACCACGCAGGCAGATCTGGGAGCTGAACCAAGCTCTAGCTGCCATCACTCTCACACTGATGGACTGAGGCAATGAGGACCCCTCTATCTCCCCATAAGGCTGCAATGGGCAGCTTTAGGCACTTCCCCAACCCAGACCCAAATCTGTCACCTCCACTTGCCACGGTTACTTTGATAGCCAGAGCTCAGAACGTCTCATCTCTGAGCTTTCTGGATTCACTCTTCAAACCTCCTTTGGGTACAGGTAATGCTGAAAGATTGTTTTGTGCTGTTCTGCTGCATTGAAAAGCTGGCTCTGGAGTCAGAAAATTTCTGTCCTACGTCAGGTGATACACTTGACAGTGTGTCAGAAAGGGCAAAAAGAAACAAAACAAAAAACAAAACAGGCAGAGCAGCGAAAGAAAAGAAAAATTTAGACCATTGGTTTCATTTACTGCCTAAAACTTATGCTAGGATAAAAACTTTATCTCAAGATTAATCCCGACTATTATGTGAACCTCAAGATTTATAAGTTTATTAGGTATGGTTAAAAATCGGTAGACTGTGTAAACAAAAAGTCGACTTAAAAGTGTAACATAGGATTAATAATGAGAAATTTACAGATAGGTAATTTTACCGTTCAGTTTATAAACACAGCCCAGAGACAGCACTACCAAGGCAAAATCAAAACAAAGACCCAATCCATCAAAGCCCATAACGAAGTCTGGGAAAGTCTCTGAATGTTCTAACTCTGAATGTTTTTAACTCCTGCAGCTCCACTTCTGTCTAAATGTTCTTGTTAACTAAAAAGTGTCAACCTAAGACATGGCTTTTATACGTAAAGGCTCACCCTGAGAAAGACTTAAGGCTACACTAAAATCCCAAACACCCAGTATATCACCGGTTGCTGAAAGTTAGGACAATAACTATTTAAACATCAAACGCTAAACGCCTGAAGCTGAGATATTCCTATCTTCTGGTGCAGTGAGACAATGACCTCAGCAGTCTGGCAAAGGCCTGGGGAAATGGTTTTCCTTACCTAAGGTCTATGCAGGCTGACAGAGGCTGACATAAGAATGTGTGTCTAGCCTCCCGTCTTTGCTAACTTGGTTAAGCTTTGGCTATTTTGATAAACCGAGTCATACAAGAAGCTGTGATGTTCGCAACGGTGCACTGTGAGAGGAAGGATCGGGAAAGTAAAATTGCCAGTCTGCCTGAGGACTGTTTATGATTTAAAGTTTTAGTAGTAAAAGAGCTCCAATTCAATAATTGTAATTTTTTTAAGGCGAAACTTAACAGGGATAAAACTGTACAATCCCAATCTTATAAAAACTACTAACTTGTTGTAAATGGTTAAAGATGATGAAGACATGTAAGTTAATAGTCACCTTATAAGTGATCAAATTAATTATTCAAAACTATACTTGTAGTCATGTTAAATACAAATCTAATCTATTCACAAGGATAAGCTTTATTTAGCCTCCTGTATATGTTTTCAAGGTTAAGCCTAAAACAAGTAAAAGTCTATTTAAAATCATGTATACTTAATAGACGGCCCTCAAAACTGTTTCATGCTGAGTACAGCATGGAAAATGTTTAATGAAAAATGAAAAACTTTATATAATAGATAAAAATGCCAGCTCCTAACAGCGACCCTAAGGTTTTCAAAGGTGACCAGGGGGCACAATAGACTCTACCTGAATTATGGTGGCACTAATCATTGGGAAAAACTGCCCCAAGCCTTGCCTATAACTCCTTGTTCCATGAAATGACGGCCATGCCTTTGCTTCCAAAGGTTGTCATAACCACCTCGTTACAACCGCCTTGCAACTAAGTCTTTGCTTCAGGAGGTTGCTAGGAACAACTTGATCTGCTTGTTCTATTTCTGTACCCTGACTCTTACCCACCAAATCTCCCACTTGGAAACCTTCTACTTCTGAGCTAAAAACCCCTTACCTTCCCCATGTCCACCGGTGATCTCTGGAACCCTGTCTTAGGGGAAGGCAGCCCGTGTACATCAATAATCGTGCTTTAATCACATTGGCCACGATTTGAGACAGTGGCCTTTCTCCTCACAGGCGTGGGATCAACAGTGGCTCAGATAATTCTACTACTGACCATTCGAGGTTTAGCTGGATGGCTTCAACCTAATTAGAAGCCCCCCCCCCCTTTTTTGCAGAACTAAGGGCTGACCCAGGGCCTTCCGCTGTGCTCCATTCCTAGTCCTTGATTTGCAGGTTTTGCAGGTAGGAGTCATGTCTGACTGCTCTTTCAGTTAGACTGGCCTTAATACTACACCACACTACAGTTGATTCCCATAAATGATAGCTAATGTTTATATACATTTTCAACTTGGAAATGTCAGACCAATTATACTGACTCTTAAATTGCTAGAATATTTAAATGAATACTGACCACAAATAGTTTTTATTTTTAATCCTACAAAGATACCTAAATTGGAAACTCTTCATTCACCTGTCTTTCCTCATTTGATTTTGGAGTTCCTGCTGGAAAAACACTTTGCTATTTGGCTATGTTCAGGTACATCTCTGATTAAGGGTAAGTTTGCTCTTATTAGAAGAGTGGGGGCTCCTTTATTTGTTTGCCAAGTCAAATAGACTTTCCCTTCCCAATCTTCTGGTCTGACTGTACAGTTTGCTGTTAGGTGAGGAACAGAGAAGGTAAGAATGGCCACAGCTTCTAGACTTTCTATTGTTGGAAACAAGGTTGCAGTGTGCTTCTGAGACCCGGAACTTATTATGTAGTCCAGAATGCCTCGAGCTTACTGAGGTCCTCCTGCCTCAGCTTCCCAAATTCTGGAATCACTACTGTGTACCACCAAGCTTGGGATGACTCCTAATATGTTTTTCTTGTGGCTGGGCCAAAAGGCCCTGGAATATCGTAACAGATTATGCCTATCTGGTCACCTTCTGCAAGGGTAGAGACTCACATAGGCTGATATACTTACGCATGCTGAGTGGTTCCAGATTAAAAGACGTTTCCTAGTTGTCTGAAGTCATGCATGGATTACAATGAGATCGTCATCCTCAGTGTTGTTTTCCCTATCAGAGGAGGACAGCCACGAGATAATAAGAGTGATCTATTTATGTAGGGGTACCCAGGAAGCCACTCATGCAACCTGATGGCTGGTATCTTCGTTCTTCCCAGGATCCCACTGCCACCATTTTCATGCCTGGAGTAACTGATGTGTATAATTGCCTGTGTTTTCAAACCAGAACATTAATGGAAGAAAAAAAATATGGTAATTGGGCTGGAGAGGTGGCTGAGTAGGTAAAGATGTTTGCTCTGTAAGCCCAGAGACCTGAGGTCCATCCCCAGAATCTCAATAAAGGTGGGAGAGAACCAACTCCACAAGGCTATCTTCTGACATCCGCCCAGTATGCTATGGTGTGTGTGGATGATAAATAACAAATAAATTAATTAAAAATAAAGTGTTTGTTTATAATTGAAATGAGCCATAGGTTGGGGATGTCCTAGTAAACTGAAATACAGAACCACCGCACGTTAAACAACTCAGTGGAACAACTGAGGTGGGCAACGTTCACTAAAAATAGCAAAACCTCCAGGAAGCCAGCAGTCATCCTCAGTGAAGTTTGAAGGGAAAGCCTGAATGACTATGAAAAAGCATAGAAATTGCTGGGCATTACACTTGTGAAGGAGAATCCAGGGATCCAGGCATGATATAAGAAACACATAAGCACGCATCCCACGCCATCAGAACAAGGGAATGAAGCCTCGTCTCAGCTCCGTGTGGCGACACATTTGGGTCTTCAAATGCTCAACACTGTCTTCTAAACCAAGGCCAACTGTAAGGATTCTGCCCAATAATTTCCTTCACATATCTAGTCATTTAGATCACTTCCTCTTTAAGCCATGAGGCCATGAACGATGTAAACTGGGAATTCTCATCAGCAGGGCGTGCTCTCCAGGGTGTCCTCTCATATTCATTTGGAAGCAGTTATGATTCCCAACAGCTAGCAGGGCTGTCTTCAGTTTGTCTAAATAGGGAAATACTGGTTTTGGCACAAAGTCCTGACCCCTTATTACTTCTCTCCTTTTCTATGGAGGAGGAAATGTGGCCTTTGTGAGGGCAAATTGTCTGCGTCAACTCAGTAAGCCGAGAGACGTGGTATTACTCATGCTCCAACGATGGCCCTTCTCTTTCAACTCTAATGGGAATAACCAACATCCTATTATTTGAGGGTTTATCCTGGCTTCCTAGTATTTTGCACAAGGAAAGACATTTATGGTAGAAAAGACAATTATTCCCAATGTAAGAAGTTAAAAGAGATTCTTCTGGAATCCACACCGGGGACAGTGACCTAGAAGGAACCCAGAGAGAAAAAAATCAAAGAAAGATCAACTACCTTGGGACAAAAGCCATGAGGACCCATAGATACAAATGCCACCTCTTAGGATCTGCTGAGTGGATTTAGGCAGAGTTCATGTTAGCACTTGGGAGAACCACAATGTCCTGTACACCACAGCTCAGCCGGTGGAGATCAAGAGACCTACAGGCAGACTCAACAAAGCAGAGCATTCCTGCTAAGGACACCTGCATTCCTGAAGCTATTAAACATCCAGTGAGTTCACAGCGATCTACATTGTTGTTTCTGGAAGCTTTCCGTGGGTGAATCTGGAGGAAGTGATAGGATTAGAACACCACCATTTAACAGCTCTCACGGGACAACCGTGAACAACTGCTGTGTCGATCATATATGGCGACACCACACGCTTCCACCACCTCCGTCACAGAGTACTTCAGGCTGTTCTTGAAAGAGTTGGGCCTGAGGCAGCCGTTGTGGTACAAGCCTGTAATTTCAACACTCAGAAGGCTGAGGCAGGATCATTATCAGTTCAAGGACAGCCGGGAATGCATAGGGAGATCCTGCCTAAACAAAGCAAGACAAAACAAAACAAAAGGAAACAGAACAAAAACAAAAAACCAAAAGACACCATCAGGAAAAGGTGTACAGCATATTTAAAGAAAACATGTGCAAACCTGTATCTGAATATGTGTAATATATAAATACTACATTTCAACATCTAATATCTATTCTATTCACACCAAAAAAAAAAAAAAAATGAAAGAAAAAGAAAAAAAACTCGTATGGGCGTGGTGGGACACGCCTTTAATCCCAGCACTCCAGAGGCAGGCAGATCTCTGAGTTCTAAACCAGCCTGGTCTAGGACAGCCAGGGTTACACAGGGAAACCCTGCTTCAAAACAGAAATTTTCAATTACTATAGAAAGGCAACTTAATCTTAAAGAATAGGCAAAATATTCAAAGGACACTTTATAAAACAGGATATACACATGGGAAAGAAGCTGAAATTGGGTCAGTGCTTGACTCTCAGCAAATGGAGCAGAGTGACGGGGAGTTGGGGAGCAGAGGAAGCCCTGAGTTATTGACACAGGCAAGGACTTCAAAGCTTCATACCCTTGGCCGTGGCAGAGCTCCCCACCCCTGGGCGTGAAGCTGGTCCCTGCCCAGACACCCACAGTGTGTGCAGAGAGTTTCCATCTTAGCGTCCTTCCCTGACCTTGTGTGATGGTCTATAGACTGCTCTCTGCAGGGTCCGCCTCTTTGTTTAGTGATTTGTAATAACCCCGCCTCCTTGTTAAGCTGTATGCAATAACCCCGCCCATGTGTTCGATATGTATACAGGTGATGTATACTAATGGAACGTGGTAAACCTGCTGAGGTTCCGGAAGCTGAGACTTCTCCATTAGAAAGCCCAACCTGCCCAATCCCAGCCGTTCTGGTCATGTGTCCGTCATTCCCTTGATGCCCCTAATCAGGTCAAGCCCTGAAGGCCGAGGATAGAGGTGGGAATGCAGGAAAGGGGCATAGAGAATGGGCAAGGAAAACATAAACTCACTTGATTTGCACCGTTCAAGCGACTCAATGGTATATTTTGAAGACTTGATCGTATATAATTTGTGTGTAAACATACTTTAACGTTTTGAAGCATTTTTCATTATATATTATAGAATACTTCATGAATTTGAGCACGTACTTATAGGGGAAATGACATGATATTTTCTTCAAAATAATCTAGTGCTAAGTGTGAATAGAGAGAAAACAAGTTTAGCTACAAACTCATCGTCACCCAGCCTTTGTGATGAGTGTACACAATACTGTGTGTATGTGATAGGGCCAGGCCTTGGGGATTTTGAGCGCAGGCCTTCTAGAATGTAAGCTAATGCTTCACCACTGAACTATACCTGCAACCTCTCACTATACTTCTTATGCTCTTCATTTATGCTTAGGTTTGACCTGCTTCATAATAAAACTCGCAGTGGAATAAATTAATATGTACAGCTAATCTATATGAACCATTAGAGTAAAATGCATATGCGATTTCCCCATGAGTAACTGAGGAAGGAGTGACGACGAGGTGGAAGAGGACTAGAAGAGGGAGGAAGAAAGGGTGCAGGAAGGGAGAGAGGAAGTGGGAAATGGAGAAGACAGAGTCCAGGAAGAAGGTTCTCTTAACAGCTCTTAGGGCAGTCGAGTGTGGTCCTAATGATGACCCTGGGTCATGAGAAAAGGACAGGTTGTATTGGTTATGGCTCTGACTTTACAACACAGACTGACTTAT